>NW_024070202.1:43684526-43942655 GCF_014754425.2 Oryx dammah | reverse complement strand
ACACACACACACACACACACACACACACACACACACACGTCTCCCTTTTGGCCTCTGAATGTTTACATGTACCATTGTTGTTGTTTAGTCATATCTGACTCTTTTCGACCCAGTGAACTGCAGCACACTAGGCTTCCCTGTTCTTCACCATCTCCCAGAGCTTGCTCAAGCTCATGTCCATTGAGTTGATGATGCCATCCAACCGTCTCTTCCTCTCTCCTCCCCTTCTCCTCCTGCCTTCAATCTTTCCCAGCATCAGGGTCTTTTCAAATGAGTCAGTTCTTCACATCAGGTGGCCCAAGTATTGGAGGTTCAGCATCAGTCCTTCCAGTGAATATTCAAGACTGATTTCCTTGAGCATTGACTGGTTTGATTTGATCTCCTTGCAGTCCAAGGGACCCTCAAGAGTCTTCTCCAGCACCACAGTTCAAAATCATCAATTCTGTGGTGCTCAGCCTTCTTTACGGTTCAACTCTCACATCTGTACGTGAGTACTGGAAAAACCATGGCTTTGACTAGATGGACCTTTGTCAGCAAAGTAATGTCTCTGCTTTTTAATATGCTGTCTAAGTTGGTCATACCTTTTCTTCCAAGTAGCAAGTATCTTTTAATTTCAGATGGTGATTGCAGTCACTGTCTGCGGTGATTTTGGAGCCCAAGAAAATCAAGTCTGTTACTGTTTCCATTGTGTGCCTGCCTATTTGTGATGGGACTGGATGCCATGATCTTTGTTTTTTGTATGTTGAGCTTTAAGTCAGCTTTTTCACTCTCCTCTTTCACCTTCATCAAGAAGCTCTTTAGTTTCTCTTCACTTTCTGCCGTAAGCGTGGTGTCATCGGCATATCTGAGGTTATTGAAGTTTCTCCCGGCAATCTTGATTCCTGCTTGTGCTTCATCCAGCCTGGCATTTCACATAATATACTCTGCGAATAAGTTAAATAAGCAAGGTGACAGTATTCAGCCTTGACATACTCCTTTCCCGATTTGGAACCAGTCAGTTGTTCCATGTCCAGTTCTGTTGCTTCTTGACTTGCATACAGGTTTCTCAGGAGACAAGTAAGGTGGTCTGGTAGTCCCCTGTCTTTAAGAATTTTCCAATTTGTTGCCATCCACACAGTCAAAAGCGTTAGTGTAGTCAGTGAAGCAGAAGTAAATATTCTTCTGGAATTCGCTTGCTTTTTCTATGATCCAGTGGATGTTGGCAATTTAATCTCTGGTTCCTCTGCCTTTTCTAAATCAAATCGAACATCTGGAAGTTTTTGGTTCATGTACTCTTGAAGCCTAGCTTGGAGAATTTTGTGTGTTACTTTACTAGCATGTGAAATGAATGCAATTGTGTGGTAGTCTGTACATTCTTTGGCACTGCCTTTCTTTGGGATTGGAATGAAAACTGACCTTTTCCAGTCCTGTGACCACTGCTGAGTTTTCCAAATTTGCTGGCATATTGAGTGCAGCACTCTAAGAGCATCATCTTTTAGGATTTGAAATAGCTCCACTGGAATTCCGTCACCTCCACTCTCTTTGTTTGTAGTGATGCTTCCTAAGGTCCACTTGCCTTCACATTCCAAGTTGTCTGGCTCTAGGTGAGTGATGTTGCTGTCGTAAATGTGCCATATGTTGAAGAACATGTCATCTTTTCTTCTCTTGTATTGCCTATTCTGGTGAATGGCTCTTCTAACGTTCAGGCCGGGAATCATGGAATATCCTTTCTCTTTTATTTCCCATAGCTTTCAAGTCCAATCAGTCACTGCATCTGCTTATTCTCTCTACTAGTTATCTATTTTATTAATGCCCTATCCCAACACTGACTCCCAAGTTAATAAAAATGCTCATTGCCACTGACTTATTTCATGTGCTCGTCATTTTATTATTGTCTCTAGTCTCTTTACCTTTTTTTTTTGAACTTGAGGCATTCAGGATCTTGGTTCCCTGACCAGGGATCAGACCTGGGCCCCCTGCAGTAGAAGTGCAGAGTCTTAGCCACTGGACCACCAAGGAAGTCCTAGGTCTCTTTGAATTTAATTTAGCCTCATGTTAACCAGTTCTCTACACAGCTTCCTTCCAGAATGATTTTATTGAAATACTAACATAACCATATCAAATTTCTATCTGTAATGCTTGTACATGATAGTTAATAAATATTTGATCTCTCCATGTATTGATATCTTAAACTTAAGATGAATTTAAGTGGCTAGCATACTTACACCTGGAGTTTTCTTTATGGGAAAGATTTTTGTTTCAAATTCTATTTATTTAATTTATTATTTCTTTTTCTTTTATTTATTTCTTTTTGAGTAAGCGTCAGTTGTTTGTATCTTTCAAGGAACTTGTTAATTTAGTCTAAATTGTTAAATTCAGGGGCATACATGTTCATAGTATTCCTTTATTATCTTTTTAGTATCTCTAAGATCTATAGTAATGTTTTCTTTCTCATTCCTGACTGTTAATTTGTGTATTTTCTCACTTTTTTTCCTGTTCAGTCTGGCTACAAATTTGTTTTGTTGATATTCTCAAGGAGCCAGTTTTTTTTTTTTTAATTGATTTTGTGTTTTCAGTTTCAGTGATTTCTGTTCTTATTTCCATTTTGTTCTTTGCTGCTGCTAAGTCGCTTCAGTCGTGTCCGACTCTGTGCGATCCCATAGACGGCAGCCCACCAGGCTCCCCCGTCCCTGGGATTCTCCAGGCAAGAATACTGGAGTGGGTTGCCATTTCCTTCTCCAATGCCTGAAAGTGAAAAGGGAAAGTGAAGTCACTCAGTCATGTCTGACTCTTCAAGACCCCATGGACTGCAGCCTACCACGCTCCTCTGTCTCTGTCCATGGGATTTTCCAGGCAAGAGTACTGGAGTGGGGTGCCATTGCCTTCTCCGATTTTTTTGTTGTTGTTGTTTACTTTGTATTTTATTTGCTTTTGATTTGTTAGAATCTTAAAATGTATACTTATTGTCTTCTAATATAAATTTTTAATGCTATGAAATTCCCCTCTAAATAGTGATTGGAGTGCATCTCACAAATGTTGATATTCGTGTTTTCATTTTTGTTCAAAAATCCTTGTTGATTTTGTTTGTGGTTTCTTCATTGAATCTGTTGGTTATTTAAAGGTATGTACACAAGTTTCCCAATATTGAGGTGTTTTTCAGATGTTGATTTCTGATTGAATTTCACTGTGGTCAGAGAACATACATGGCATGATGTGAGTCATTTTAAATCTATTGAGACTTGTTTTATGAGAGTGTCATCTCTCTTGGTTAATGATTCATGTGTGCTTGAGAAGAATGTTGGGTGGAGTGTTCTATAAATACTAATCAGATCAAATTGACTGACAAAATGTTCAGTCCTTTTGTATCCTTACATATTTTATGTCTGCTTGTTCTCTCCATTTTTGAGAGAAGGGTGTTGAAATCTCTGACTATAATTGTGGCTTTGCCAATTTCTCCTTGTAGTTTGATCAGTTTGGCTTCATATATTGGTAGTTTGAAGTTCTGTTACTCGATGCATGCATATTTAGGATTGTTACCTTTTGATGAATTGAATCTTTTTGTCATTGTGAAATGACCTTTGGTAATATGCTTTTCTCTGAAGTCTACTTTGTGTTGCCACTCTAGCTTTGTTTTGAGTAGTGTTAGTGTTATTTCTCTTTTTCCACTTGAAAACTTTTTACTTATTTGTATTTAAGCTGGATTTCTGGTACATGGCATATAGTTGGACCTTGCTTTTTCTTTCTTTCTAATCCAGCTTTCTAATCTCTGCTCTTAATTTAGACCATTTACATTTAATGTGATTATTTTGTTGGGTTTAAATCTTCCTTCTTGGTACATGTTTCTTATTTGTTACATCTGTTCTTTGTCCTTTTTTTTCTTTACCTTCTTTTGTATTTGAGTATTTTTATGATAAATACTTTATTTGAGAATTAATTATCTGTAGCTTTAAAAAAAAATTTTGCTGCTTGTTTGTAGTGGCTGTATATATGTTTAGCTTATCACATCTACCTTGAGTAAAACACCGCTTTCCATTTCATGTCAGTGCCTTGTAACAGTATACTTCTATTGTGCTCTTGTCATACATTTTGGTTTTACGTGTGTTAAAAATTCCACAGTGTATTTCTACTTTTTCAGCTTTACGTGGTCAGTTGTCTTTTAAGGGGATTGGTGGATCAGATGGTGAAGAATCCACCTGCAATGCTGGAGACCTGGGTTTGATCCCTGGGTTGGAAGATCCCCTGGAGGAGGGCATGGTAACCCACTTGAGTATTCTTGTCTGGAGAATCCCCATGGACAGAGGAGCCTGGCAGGCTACAGTCCATGGGGTCGCAAAGAGTTGGACACGACTGACCAATTAAGTACAGTGAGCTTTTTTTTTTTTTTTTAAAGCTCTTACATTTACCTACATATTTACCATTTTCAGGGCCCTTCTTTCCTTTGGAATTCTTTTTCCATCTGCTATTTTCCTTCTTCCTGAAGTACTTACTTTAGTATTTGTTGTAATGGTTGTAATGCAGTATTACTGATGAAATTTTTTTCAGCTTTTGTATGTCTGAAAAAATACTTTTTTGAAATATATTTTTGCCAGGTATAGAAATTTAGATCAACACCTTCTTTTTTTTTTTTTTTCCAGGAGTATAATAATACTGCACCACTGTCATCTCATTGCATTTTTCCAGTGTGAAATCTGTTATCCTTATTTCACTATACTGAAAATGTTTTTTTCCTCTGGCTGCTTTTAAGATCTCTTTATCATTTGTTTTAAGCCCTTGTAGTAAGATGTGCCTAGTTATTTTATGTTTCTTAGGCTTGGGGTTTGTTGAACTTCTTGGTTTGAAGCTTTACTGTTTTTATCAAATGTAGAAGAAATTTGTCCATTATTTCTCCAGATGTTTTTTTTTTGTTTCTTCATTCTTCTCATTATGGTACTAGTTATTCATATATTATGCTTCTTGATAATGTCCCAAGCTAACTGCTGCTTTCTTCCTTTTTTTTTTTCCTCTCCTTGTTTCAACTTGGACAATGTCTCTTGCTCTGTCCTCAAGATTACTAATCTTTTCACTTTTTGATTTGCTATTATCTCATTCAGTGTATTTTTCTTTTTAAATATTTTTAGTTTTGGCTGCGCTGGGTCTTTGCTGCTGTGCTTGGGCTTTTCTCTAGTTGCAGCAAGCAGCAGCTACTCTGTATTTGGGGGTGTGTGGGCTTCTCACTGTGGTGGCGTCATCTGTTGTGCAGCATGGGTTCTAAGACTTGGGGGCCTCAGTAGTTGCAGCTCCCAAGCTCTGGAGCACAGGCTGAATAGTTGTGAAGCACAGAATTATTTGCTTCACAGCATTTGGGATCTTCCTGGACCAGGGATTGAACCTGAGTCTCCTGTGTCGGCCAGTAGAGCAGTGAAGCACCACTGAAGCCCCACGGTATTTTTCTTAATAGGTGTTTTCGTTTCTAGAAGTTTGATTTGAATCTTGTCTGTATCTTAAATGTTTCTCCTTTATATGTTCAGGCTTTCTTCTCCTTTCTTGAATAAAGTTGATCCTTACACAATGTGGGGGTTAGTGGTGGTGACTGTTCACACAGTCAAAAATCTTTGTATAACTTTATAACACTCTATGTCATGGTTCTGCATCTGCAGATTCAACCAATCAGATCATGTAGTAATGTAATTTTTTTTAAATTGTGCGTAAGAGAAACTACACAGTTCAAACTATGTTTTTTGAGGGTCAACTGTATACATGGCATTTATACTGAGGTTTTTTTTTTTTTAATTGTAATTAAAAAGTACATAAAATTTACCATCTCAGTCATTTTAGTATACAGTTTAGTAGTGTTAATGTTTACATTAATGTTGTCTTGAAAGAGCTTTCTGGAACTTCTCATCTTGCAAATCTGAAACTCTGTAACCATTAAACAACTTAAAAACAACTACTATTTACTCTTTCCTCCAGTCCCAGGAAGCCATTCTTCTGTTTTCTTTCTCTCTGAACTTGGCTATGCTAGGTACCTCAAATGAAGATAACATGGCATTGGTCTTTTTGTGACTGGCTTATTTCACTTAGTTTAACGTCCTCAAGATTCATCCATGTTGTGATGTGTGGCAGGATTTCCTTTAAGGCTAAATGATATTCTATTGTATAATTTTCTTTATTCATTCATCCATTGGTGGACATGTGGGTTATTTTCATTGCTTGGCTGTTGTGAATAGTGCTGCTGTGAACATGGATATGCGAATATGTCTTCAAGACCATGCTGCTTTTGGATATATCCCCAAAAGCAAAGCTTAGTCAGAATCTGCCTGTAGTGCAGGAGACTCAGGTTTGATCCCTGGTTGGGAGGATCCCCTGGAGAAGGAAATGGCAAACCGTTCCAGTGTCCTTGCCTGGAAAATCCCATGGGTAAAGGAGCCTGGTGAGCTGCAGTCCGTGGGGTTGCAAAGAGTCAAGCATGACAGAGCAACTAACACTTTTACTTTCCAAAAGCAAAATTGCTGGATCATTTGGTAGTTCTGTTTTCAAATTTTGGGGGGAACCTCCATACTATTTTCTGCAGTGATTGTGCCACTTCAGCATTGCATCAATAGCGTACATGGTTTCTGACTTTTTCACATCTTTATCAACATTTGTTATTTTCTATTTTGCTGATACTTGGTATCATAATGGATATAAAAGTGATATCTCATTATGGTTTTAATTTGCATTTACCTAATGATGCAAAGAGTTGAGTCACTGGAAAGACCCTGATGCTGGCAGGGATTGGAGGCAGGAGGAGAAGGGGACGACAGAGGATGAGATGGCTGGATGGCATCACTGACGTGATGCACATGAGTTAAGTGAACTCTGGGAGTTGGTGATGGACAGGGAGGCCTGGCGTGCTGCTACTCATGGGGTCGCAAAGAGTCGGACACAACTGAACGACTGAACTGAACTGAATGATTGGTGATGTTGAGCATCTTTTCATATGCTTGTGGCTATTTCTGTATCATTGGAGAAATGTCTATTAAGTCCTTTACCATTTGTAAATTGAGATATTTGATTTTTTGCTCTTAAATTGTAGTTCTTTATATATTCTGGATATTAACCCCCCATCATGTATATAGCTTGCAAATATTCTCGTTCATCCATAAGTTGCCTTTCACTCTATTGATTATATGCATTGATGCACAAAACTTTTAAGTTTTATATAGTCTCATTTGTGTAGTTTTACTGTCTTAGGTTGTGCCTTAGGTATCACAACCGAGTAAATCACTGCCAAGTTCAGTGTCATGAAGTTTAACCATAAATTTTCTTCTAGGAGTTTTATAGCTTTAGGTTTTATTTTTAGGTTTTTAATTCACTTTGAGTTAATTTTTGTATGTGGTGTTAGTTAAGGGCCCACCTTGATTCATTTGCGTGTGTATATCCATTTTTCTGCATACACGTTGTTGAAGAGACTCCTTTCCCCGTTGAATGATCTTAGCATTTTTATCAAAGATTATTTGACCGCATATGCAAGAGTTTATTTCTGGGCTCTGTTCTATTCCAGTAGTTTATGCCAGTAGTACACTGTAGCTTTGTAGTATGTTTTGAAATCAGAAAGTGTGACTCCTCCAATTTTTGTTTTTACAGAATTATTTTGAGCACCTGGGATCCTTCAAGATTCTATGTGAATTTCAGGATGGATTTTTCTATTTCTGGAAAAAAAATGCCTTTGAAATTTTGCTACAGATTGCATTGAATCTATAGATTATTTTGGGTATGGACATGTTAATATTACGTCTTCTAATCCGTGAACATGCATTTCTTTCTGTGTGTGTGTGTCTGTCTATGTATATATGCAACATATATATACACATACCATATTTTGTATACAGTAGCTGTTTTAGTCATATCACTTCTGTCATTTCTAGATCCATTTCTTATAACTGATTTTTCTCCTTATATGGATTATATTTTCCTTTTTGTGTTCCTGCTAATTTTTGTTGGATGCCAGACATTGTGAATTTTGTTGTTTAGAGCTATCTTTTTTTTTTTTTCTTTTCAATATTTTGAGATTTGTTTTGGGACACAGTTAAGTTACTTGAAAACAGTTCTTCAAAGCATGCTTTTTAAGCTTTGTTAGATGAATCCTGAGCATCCTTTAGTACAAGCCTAATTTTAGCATTATTCTGGAACATTGCCCTCTCATTTGAGTCTTAATATTCCTCTGTCTCTATGAACTTCAGTTTTATTTCCTGAAAACAAAGTCATTCCTCCATAAACATTGTATGATGATTAAAAAAAAAAATCAGGAAATTAACTTTGGTATAATACTGTAATCTGTAGATATTCACATTTCACCAGCTGTCCTAATACTGTCCATTTTGGCAAAAGAAAGTGCAGATTCACATCCTGCCTTTAGTTGTTATGCCTCTCTAAGTTGGAACAATTCTAGAGCCTATGTTTATGTTTCATGATACTGACATTTTTCTAAAGTTTTGAGGCCATTCATTTTGTTGACTGTCCTTCAATTTTAGTTTGGCCGATTTTCTCTCAAGATTAGAGTCAGGTTATATACATTTGACAGGAATATCACAGACTTAATGTTGTGTTCTTTTCTGTACATTATATCAAGAAGCAAATGCTGCAATTTCTCCTATTACTGATGCTGATAATTTTTATCGTTTAGTTCTGATGATATCTGCCAGGTTTCTCCAAGGTTAAGTCATTATTTTACTCTTTGCAACTAATAAGTACCTTGTGGAGAGATCCTTTGATTATGTAAATATCCTGCAGCTGCTGCTGCTGCTAAGTCACTTCAGTTGTGTCCAACTCTGTGCAACCCCATAGATGGCAGCCTACCAGGCTCTGCTGTCCCTGGGATTTTCCAGGCAAGAACACTGGAGTGGGTTGCCATTTCCTTCTCCAGTGCCTGAAAGTGAAAAGTGAAAGTGAAGTCGCTCAGTCATGTCTGACTCTTAGCAACCCCATTTACTGCAGCCTTCCAGGCTCCTCCGTCCATGGGATTTTCCAGGCAAGACTACTGGAGTGGGGTGCCATTGCCTTAACTTGTCCATTGGCTTTAATATCTATTGATGATTCTTGTACGAATCAATTATCAGGATAGTTTCATAAAAGTTCTCATCACAAGGGAAAAAAAAAATATGTAGCTGTGTGAGGTGATGGTTAACTTACTGTGCTAATCATTTTTGCTCTGTATTCATGTATCATACCATTATGTTGTGCAACTTAAGCTTATGCAATGTTAGGGCAATTATATCTCACTAAAATTGGGGGGGGAAAGATGGTTGAAAATTGGTGATTTTCTTTTTTCCCAGTTCACTAATTTCTTCTGTGTTTATTAGCTGACTTTCTGCTACAGAAAAAACTTCATTCTCTTATTTTATTTGCCCATTCATTCATACTAGTATAGACTCATTGTTTCTTATTTTATTCTTTTGACAGTGTCCCTATTATTCTTTGAGCACTTTAATTTTTTAAATGTTTTTTATTGTGGTAAAAGTCACATAGTATAAAATATACTGTTTTAACCATATTTAACATTTCAGTGGCACTAAGTACATTCACATTGTTGTGCAGCTCTTAACATCATCCATCTACTGAATTTTCCACTTTCTTAAACTGAAACACTGTCTTCATTAAACACTAAGTCCCCATTCCCCATTCTGACCCCTAACCCTGGCCCCTGGCATCTACCAGTATACTTTCTGACTTTATGAATTTGACTGTTCTAAGTACCTTGTGTAAGTGAAATGAAGTAGTATTTGTTTGCACCTACTCTATAATGTGTTTTTAAAGTTAATATTAGTCTTGCAAACAGATCGTATCTTCGTTTTCCCCTTGTGCTATACAGTGAAAGAAAGAAAGTGAAGTTACTCAGTCATGTCTGACTCTTTGCAACCCCATGGACTGTAGCCTACTAAGCTCCTCTGTCCATGGAATTTTCCAGGCAAGAGTACTGGAGTGGGTTGCCATTTTTAGTAGGTTCTCATTAATTATCTATTATTTTATACACAGTAGTGTGATGTCAGTCCCAATCCCCTACCCCCCAACTTTGTGTCCATACATTTTTTCTCTGTGTCTGTGTCTCAATTTCTGCTTTGCAAACAAGTTCATCTGTACTATTTTTTTTGATTCCACATAAGTGAGTTATATACAATATTTGTTTTCCTCTTTCTGACAGACTTCACTCTATATGACAGTCTCTAGGTCCATCCACGTCTGTATAAATGGCACAGTTTCATTCATTTTTATGACTAGTATTCCATTGTTATATATGTACACATTTTCTTTTTCCATTCCTATGTCAATGGGCATTTTGGTTGCTTCCATGTCCTGGCTGTTGTAAATAGTGCCACTATGAATATTGGGATGTATGTGTCTTTTGGAATTATGGTTTTCTCCTGCTATATGCCCAGGAGTAGGGATTGCTGGATCATACGGTATTTGTGCTTTTAGTTTAAGGAACCTCCTTACTGTTCTCCATAGTGACTGTATCGTTCCCACCAACAGTGTTAGAGAGTTCTCTTTTCTCTACACCCTCTCCAGCATTTCTTTGTAGATTTTTTGGGTGATGGTCATTCTTCCTGGTGTGAGGGGATACCTCATTGTAGTTTTCATTTGCTCTTCTCTAATAATGAGCAGTGTTGAGCATCTTTTCATGGGTTTATTGGTCATGTGTATGTCATCTTTGGAGAAATGTCTGTTTAGGTCTTCTGCCCACTTCTTAATTGGGTCGTTTTTCTGATATTGAACTGTATGAGCTGCCTGTATATTTTGGAGATTAACCCTTTGTCAACTGCTTTGTTTGCAGTTATTTTCTCCCATACTCAGGGTTGACTTTTCATCTTGTTTATAGTTTGCTTTGCTGTGCAAAAGCTTCTAAGTTTAATTAGGTACCCTCCCCTTTTTTTTTCATTACTCTAGTACATAGGTCGAAAAAAAATCATCTTGCTGTGATTTATGTCAGTCTTCTGCCTGTGTTTTCCTCTAATAGGTTTATAGTATCTGGCCTTACATTTAGATCTTTAATCCGTTCTGAGTTTATTTTTGTGTGTGGTGTTAGGGTGTGTTCTAATTTTATCTTTTTACCTATAGCTGTCCAGTTTTTCCAGCACCAGTTATTGAAAAGGCTATCTTTTCTACACTGTACATTCTTATCTCCTTTGCCATAGGTTAGGTGGCTATAGGTGTGTTAGTTTATCTCTGGGCTTTTTCTCCTGTTCCATTGATATATATATTTCTGTTTTTGTGCCAGTACCATACTGTCTTAATTACTGTAGCTTTGTGGTATAGTCTGAAGTCAGGGAGCCTGATTCCTCCAGCTCCGTTTTTCTTTCTTAGGATTGCTTTGGTTATTTGAGGTCTTTTGTGTTTCATACAGATTGTAAAAATTTTTGTTCTGTGAAAAATGCCATTGGTAATTTGATAAGGATTGCACTGAATCTGTAGATTGCTTTTGGGATCATAGTCATTTTCACAGTATTGATTCTTGCAGTCCAAGAACATGATATATTTCTCTGCGATGCCTTTGACTTCTTTCATCAGTATCTTAGGTAGATCTTTTGGCTCCTTAGGTAGGCTTATTCCTAAGTATTTTATTTTTGTTGCAGTAGTGAATGGGATTATTTCCTTACTTTCTGTTACTGACTTATCATTGTTAGTGTATAGGAATACAAGATATTTTTGTGCCTTAATTTTGTATCCTGCAACTTTACTAGATTATCTGTTGAATATTTAGGATTTTCTATGTATCATATCGTGTCATCTGCAGTGACAGTTTTCACTTCTTTTCCAACTTGGATTCATTCATTTTATTTCTTTTCCTTCTCTGAGTGCTGTGGCAAGGGCTTCCGTAACTGCATTGAATAATAGTAGTGAGAGTGGACATCCTTGTCTTGTTCCTGATCTTAGAGGAAATGCTTTCAGTTTTTCACCATTGAGAATGATGTTTGCTGTGGATTTGTCACATGTGGCCTTTATTATGTTGAGGTAGGTTCCCTCTGTGTCCACTTTCTGGAGATTTGGGATTTTTTTGTAAATAGGTATTGATTTTTGTCAAAAGTTTTTTCTAGGAACAGATAAGTGACCTGGAGGACAGAATGGTGGAAATCACTTCTGCAGAACAGAATATAGAGAAAAGAATTAAGAGAAATGAAGACAGCCTAAGAGACCTTTGGGACAACATTAAACATACCAACATTCACATTGTAGGGGTCCCAGAAGGAGAAAAGAGAGAGAAAGGACCTGAGAAAACATTTGAAGAGATAATAGTGGAAAACTTCCTGAACATGGAAAAGGAAGTAGTCATCCAAGTTCAGGAAACACAGAGAGTCCCAGGAAGGATGAACCCAAGGAGAAACACACTGAGACACATGGTAATCAAACTGACAAAAACTAAAGAGAGAGATAAAATATTAAAAGCAACAAGGGAAAAATTACAAATAACATATAAAGGAACTCCCATCAAGCTATCACCTGATTTCTCAACAGAAACTCTACAAGTCAGAAGGGAATGGAGGATATATTTAAAGTGGTGAAAGGGAATAACCTAGAATACTAAGAACACCAGCCAAGAATACTCTACCCAGCAAGACTCTCCTTAAGATTTGATGGAGAAAACAAAAGTTTTCCAAACAAGCAAAAGTTAAGAGAATTCAGCGTCACCAAACCTTCAGTTCAGTTCAGTTCAGTTGCTCAGTCGTATCCGACTCTCTGCGACCCCATGAATCGCAGCACGCCAGGCCTCCCTGTCCATCACCATCTCCCGGAGTTCACTCAAACTCACGTCTATCGAGTCAGTGATGCCATCCAGCCATCTCATCCTCTGTCGTCCCCTTTTCCTCCTGCCCCCAATCCCTCCCAGCATCAGAGTCTTTTCCAATGAGTCAACTCTTCACATGAGGTGGCCAAAATACTGGAGTTTCAGCTTCAGCATCAGTCCTTCCAAAGAACACCCAGGGCTCATCTCCTTTAGAATGGATTGGTTGGATCTCCTTGCAGTCCAAGGGACTCTCAAGAGTCTTCTCAAACACCACAGTTAAAAAGCATCAATTCTTCGGCACCCAGCTTTCTTTATAGTACAACTCTCGCATCCATTCATGACCACTGGAAAAACCATAGCCTTGACTAAACGGACCTTTCTTGGCAAAGTAATGTCTCTACTTTTGAATATGCTATCTAGGTTGGTCATAACTTTTCTTCCAAGGAGTAAGCATCTTTTAATTTCATGGCTGCAGTCACCATCTGCAGTGATTTTGAACCTTAGCTTTGCAAAAAATGCTAAAGGAAATTCTCTAGACAGAAAACAAGAAAAGGAAAAGCCCTACCTAAAGAAAACCCAAAATAGTTAAGAGAATGGTAATAGGGTCATATGTATCAATGATTCTCTTAAATGTAAATGGATTAAATGCACCAACCAAAAGACAGACTGGCTGGGTGGATGAAAACATGTGCATGTATGCACTTCCACTTCCACATCACTCTGCTTGACCCCCCTCCCCCAAATTGTGATTTTTTTATATTGTTAGTTAATCATGTTACCATTATGGCTTGCATTTGTAACTATCTTTTATTTTTTTGTCTGGCTATTGATTGTGAAAACTGATAAACATCTTTTACTATTGTGATTAAGTAACTATTACTCAATACCATTGTTAACAGAAAAATAATAGTACTCTGTATCACCAAAACTAAGATCTAATAGAAAGACCTGTAATCACTTTTTAAAATCCAGATGCATATCAGAATTATCTTGATATGTTCCAGCTATGTTTCTAACCAGCAATCATGTTTAAAAACAGCTGGACTATATGATGATCTTTTATTTCTATCTAGTTTGTCTCACTTTTCGATTTCATTTTCAGTGCTCCCATTTCATTTAGTTTATGTTCTCTAGTTTCTCCATCTCTTCTCCTTTTTTTTTTTTTGATGTTCTTTCTCAAACCTTTATCAAGTGTAGTAGAAAAGTTTTTGTATATATAATATATATGTGTGTGTGTAATTATATATTTTAGAAAACATTAACTTTTGCCTAAATTAAAAAATTAGAACATTTTGATTCTACTTTTTGACTTAGTGTGAATAGAATGCTAGATTTCTAATTTAAAAATAGAGGTGCAATAAGCAACAAAGGTTTACTGCATAGCATAGGGAACTATAGTGAAAATTAATTTCAGAAATAATGTATGTGTATTTGTATAACTGAATCACCTGCTGTGCACCTGAAACATTGTCAGTCAACTATACTTCAATAAAAAAATACATATTTTATAAAAAAGGCTTTTTCTGCATCTGTTGAGATGATCATATGGTTTTTATTTTTCAATTTGTTAATATGGAGTATCACGTAGATTAATTTGTCTATATGGAAGAAAACTTGCATCCTTGGAATAAATCACAGCTTGATCATGGTGTATGATCCTTTTATTTTATTTTATTTTTCTTCAAAACACAGTAACTTTTATTTTTTATTTTTAAATTTAAATTTATTTAATTGGAGGCTAATTACTTTACAATATTGTATTGGTTTTGCCATACATCAACATGAATCCACCACGGGTGTACACATGTTCCCCATCCTGAACCCCCCTCCCACCTCCCTCCCCATACCATCCCTCTGGGTCATCCCAGTGCACCAGCCCCAAGCATCCAGTATCATGCATCGAACCTGGACTGGCGATTCGTTTCATATATGATATTATACATGTTTCAGTGCCATTCTCCCAAATCATCCCACCCGCTCCCTCTCTCACAGAGTCCAAAAGACTGTTCTATACATCTTTGTCTCTTTTGCTGTCTTGCATACAGGGTTATCATTACCATTTTTCTAAATTCCATGTATATGTGTTAGTATACTGTATTGGTGTTTTTCTTTCTGGCTTACTTCATTCTGTATAATAGGCTCCAGTTTCATCCACCTCATTAGAACTGATTCAAATGTATTCTTTTTAATGGCTGAGTAATACTCCATTATGTATATGTACCACAGCTTTCTTATCCATTCATCTGCTGATGGACATCTAGGTTGCTTCCATGTCCTGGCTATTGTAAACAGTGCTGTGATGAACATTGGGGTACATGTGTCTCTTTCAATTCTGGTTTCCTTGGTGTGTATGCCCAGCAGTGGGATTGCTGGGTCATAAGGCAGTTCTGTTTCCAATTTTTTAAGGAATCTCCACACTGTTCTCCATAGTGGCTGTACTAGTTTGCATTCCCACCAACAGTGTAAGAGGGTTCCCTTTTCTCCACACCTTCTCCAGCATTTATTGCTTGTTGACTTTTGGATTGCAGCCATTCTGACTGGCGTGAAATGGTACCTCATTGTGGTTTTGATTTGCATTTCTCTTGATAATGAGTGATGTTGAGCATCTTTTCATGTGTTTGTTAGCCATCTGTATTTCTTCTTTGGAGAAATGTCTGTTTAGTTTTTTGGCCCATTTTTGATTGGGTCGTTTATTTTTCTGGAATTGAGCTGCAGGAGTTGCTTGTATATTTTTGAGATTAGTTGTTTGTCAGTTGTTTCATTTGCTATTATTTTCTCCCATTCAGAAGGCTGTCTTTTCACCTTGCTTATAGTTTCCTTTGTTGTGCAGAAGCTTTTAATTTTAATTAGATCCCATTTGTTTATTTTTGCTTTTATTTCCAATATTCTGGGAGGTGGGTCATAGAATATGTATGATCCTTTTAATGTAGATTAAATCCTGTTGGATTCTGTTTGCTAGTATTTTGTTGAAGATTTCTGTATCTGTGTTCATCAGTGATACTAGTCTTTAATTTTCATTTTTTGTGGCACCCTTTGTCTGGTTTTGCTATCGGGTGATGGTGGCCTCACAGATTGAGCTTGGGAGTGATCCTTCCTCTGCAGTTTTTTTGGAACAGTTTGAGAAGGGTAGGTGTTAGTGCTTTGCTAAATGTTTACTAGAATTTACCCATGAAGCCCTCTGGTCTTTGACTTCTGTTTGTTGGAAGTTTCAATTTCATTACTTATAATTGGTCTGTTCATACTTTGTATTTCTTCCTTGTTCAGTGTTAGAAGATTGTACCTTTCTAAGAATTTGTCCCTGTCTTCCAAATTATCCATTTTATTAGCATATAGTTGCTTATAGTAGTCTTTTATGATCCTTTGAATTTCTGCTGTGTCAGTTGTGATTTCTCCTTTTTCATTTCTAATTATGTTGATTTGTATCCTCTCCCCCCACTTTTTTTTTTTAAATTGAGGAATCTGACTCAAAAAGTTTATCAATTTTGTCTCTCAAAGAACCAACTTTTAGTTTCATTGCTCTTTGGTATTGTTTTCTTAATTTCTGTTTCATTTATTTCTGCTGATTTTTATGATTTCTTTCCTTCTACTAAATTTGTTCTTCGTTCTTTGGTTGCTTTAAAGCAACTTGTAAAGTTTTGAAATTTGTAAAGGTTTGAAAAGGTTTGAAATTTTTCTTGTTTCTTGAGGTAGGATTGTATTCCTGTGACTTGCCCTCTAAGAACTGCTGTTGCTGCCTCCCATAGGATTTGGGTCATCGTGTTTTCATTGTCATTTGCATCTATGTACTCTCTGATATTTTCTTTGATTTCTTTAGTGATCTTGTGGTTATAAGCTTATTGTTTAGCCTTCATGTGTTTGTGTTTTTTATAGTTTTTTTTTTTTCTCTTATAGTTGATTTCTAATCTCGTAGCATTGTGGTCAAAAAATGATCCTTGAAACAATTTCAGTTTTCTTCAGTTTAACAGAGCTTGATTTGTGATCCATGATGTGATTTATTCTGGAGAATGTTCCATGTGCACTTGAGAAGAATGTGTATTCTGCTGCTTTTGGATAGAATGTCCTATAAATATCAATTAAGTCTATCTGGTCTAATGTGTGATTTAAAGCTTGTGTTCCCTTATTTTCTATCTGGATGATCTGTCCATTGGTATAAGTAGGGTATTAAAATCTCCCGCTGTTATTGTGTTACTGTTGATTTCCCTTTTATGTCTGTTAGTGTTTGCTTTATGTATTGAAGTTTTCCTTAGTTGGGTGCATAAATATTTATAGTTGTATCTTCTTCTTGGATTGATCCCTTAATCATTATATGGTATCTTTTTTTGTCTCTTGTAACAGTCTTTGTTTTAAAGTCTGCTTTGTCTGATGTAAGTATGGATACTCTGGCTTTCTTTTAATTTGCATTTGCATGGAATGTCTTTTTCTGCTCCCTTACTTTCAGCCTGTGTGTGTCAATAGGTCATAAGAGAGTATCTTGTTTTTGTATCCATTCAGCCAGTCTGTGTCTTTGGCAGCATTTAATCCATTTATGTTCAAGGTTATTATCAATATGCTAACATCTTCTTAATCATTTTGGGTTTGTTTTCTATAGGTCTTTTTCTTCTCTTGTTTCCCTCTTAGAGAAGCTCCTTTAAAATTTGTTGTAAAGCTGATTTGGTGGTCCTGAATTCCTAGCTTTGTCTATGCTTTGACTCTCTGTAAAGCTTTTGATTTCTCCGATGAACCTGAATGAGATCATTGCTGAGTAGAGTTATCTTTGTTGTAGGCTTTTCTCTTCCATCACTTTAAATATATCCTGTCACTCTCTTTTGGCCTGCAGAGTTTCTGTTGAAAGATCAGCTGATAACCTTATTGGGTTTCCCTGGTATATTATTTGTTATTTTTCTCTTCCTGCTTTTAATATTTTTTCTTTGAATTTAACTTTTGTTATTTTGATTAATATGTGTCTTGTTGTGTTTCTCCTTGGGTTTATCCTGTGTGGGACTCTGTGGTTCTTGGACCTAGGTGGCTGTTTTCTTTCCCATGTTAGGAAAGTTTTTGACTGTTATCTCTTTAAATTTTTCTCAGCCGCTTTCTGTTTCTCTTCTGGGATCCCTATAATTTGGATGCTGGTGCGTTTAATGTTGTACCTGAGGTCTCTGAGACTGTCCTCATTTCTTTTCATTCTTTTTGTCTTTATTCTACTCCTTGGCAGTTATTTCCACCATTGTATCTTCTGGTTCACTTATTTGTTCTTCTGCCTCAGTTATTCTGCTATTGATTCTTATTTTTCATTTCAGTTATTGTGCTTCTTATGACTGTTCTTCAGTTCTTCTAAGTCCTTGTTAAACATTTCTTGTATTTTTTAGATCCATACCTCTGTTCTATTTGTGAGATTTTGAATCATCTTTACTATCATTTCTCTCTGAGTTCTTTTCAGGTAGATTACCTATTTCTTTTTTCATTTGTTTGGTCTTGTAGGTTTTTGCTTGGCTTCTTCATCTGCAACAAATTTTCTGTTATGTCATTTTTTTTGATACGTGGGGCTGTGTTCCTGTCTTACTGGTTGTTTGGCCTGTGGCGTCCAGCACTGGAGTTGAGTGGACTGGAGTTTGCCAGCAGTTGGGTGGAGCCAGGTTGTGGTGCTGAGATGAGGACTTCTGTGAAAGTTCACACCAGTTAATATTACCTGAAGCCAGTTAATATTGCCTGAGCCCTGAAGTTCTCTGTTAGTCCAGCAGCTTGATCTCAGTGCTCCCACCACAAAGTCTCAGACCTGACCCTGGCCTATGAACCAAGAACCTGCAAGCCACATGGTGTGGCATGAAAGAAAAAAAAATACAACAAACAGAAAAGAGCAGAACAAGAAGAAAGGATAAAAAGTAAAATTAGAAAACTGAAAAGTTTATTAGGTAAAATAAAAATGAAATGAAACGATAAAGCACAAGAACAAAAATATAAAAAATTTTATTTTAATTTTTAAGAAAATTTAAAAAATTAAAAACTTCCTGGTGTTTCCATTGTCAGTGTTCTTGCCCCTACAGTGAGCTACATCCAACCTTCTCCTCCCCAGGAGGGCCTCCAAGACCTCTAGGTAGGTCTCTGGACCCACTGTGTCAGCCCCACCTTGTTACTTTCCCCAGCATCTGCTCTTGAAGCTGACCTGGAGTACACATGGGCAAGGGGCCAGCTGTGGCGCTGGCTTCCATGGGCATGCCCACAGGGGCCAGTGCAGCAAGGGGAGGCTTTAAAGTGGGAGGGCACTGCAAATTGAGCACTTTAATTTCTGACTCAACAAGATGTTCTAGGATCACCTTGTCATGTCTCTATGCCAGCCCTGAAA
This sequence comes from Oryx dammah, assembly GCF_014754425.2. Taxonomy (NCBI): domain Eukaryota; kingdom Metazoa; phylum Chordata; class Mammalia; order Artiodactyla; family Bovidae; genus Oryx; species Oryx dammah. Next base: position 43,923,618 of record NW_024070202.1, on the reverse strand, counting down.
TTAGACGTTTCTCTAAGGAGCCTTGGTTTCTTTACTGTAGTAGGAAAAAAAAAAAGTGAAAGCGAAATCGCTCAGTTGTGTCTGACTCTTCGCAACCCCATGGACTGTAGCCTGCCAGGCTCCTCCATCCATGGGATTTTCCAGGCAAGAGTATTGGAGTGGGTTGCCATTTCATTCTCCAGGATAGTATTTAAATATTTACTTGTTACATGTGCTTATTGCTACTGAGAAATTGTTGTATCTAGGCCCTCTTAGTGGATATAGCTAAGTGTATTGATTATATATGAGTATGTATGTGTGTGGATGTATGTGATACATAGCTTTACTTTTAGAAACTGTTATTGAGTTAACCAGTGTCATGGCTGCTAAAAATTTAAAAAGTGAGTATACTCTTAGGTTATATTACTAAGTGATCATGTTCATTATAAATCCACAGTTGTTTGCATTCTTCAGACAAATAGATTGTTTTGTTGGCCAACTAGATTCCAGGAATTGAGATCTTATCTCATAAGGAAGATGACTGGATGGAGAGAGGTTTGAAAGGCATGTTATGTGAAGAACAGTTGAAGGAGGCAGCTATAGTTAATCTAGAGAAAGGAAAGATTAACAGCAGCATGTACTTGCTATATTATTTTACTTGAAGCCAGAAGATATGGTAAAATTCTGTGCTCATGTAGAGTATAATACAGGTGAGTGTAACTTAAGAAAGACAACCAACTTATCTTTACATAAGGAAATTTTCAAGGCAAACTCTCTTCTAATAGAGTGAACTGCCTTGAGAAATCCTCAAACTAAGTTATTGTCTTTTCAATTGGTAGAAAAGTTTGCCCATTTTCATATAATTAATTTGTGCCATGAGAAGTTGGAAGTACTTGGAAGATGTCTAAGCATGCCATATTTAGTGGCTTGTTAGTTAATTGTATTGGCCATATTTAGTTAATTGTATGTGTTATGAGGTGCCTCATGAGGAAAAGGTTCTGCTGTGTAAGAAACAACATGATTATAGTTTTATCTTATATGTTTATAATACACAGCAACATAGTAGGCTCTGGGAAGTCCTCAAGTAAGGAAACTTGTTTGACTTTTTCTTATCCAGTGGATTTAGGGGATAGTTTAGAGAGGCAGGTCAGGTGGTCTGGTATTCCCGTCTCTTTCAGAATTTTTCAGTTTATTGTGATCCACACAGTTAAAGGCTTTGGCATAGTCAATAAAGCAGAAATAGATGCTTTATGCTATATGCTATATATGCTATATACAGGTCAGGAAGCAACAGTTAGAACTGGACATGGAACAACAGACTGGTTTCAAATAGGAAAAGGAGTTCATCAAGGCTGTATATTGTCACCCTGCTTATTTAACTTATATGCAGAGTACATCATGAGAAATGCTGGGCTGGAAGAAGCACAAGCTGGAATCAAGATTGCCGGGAGAAGTATCAGTCACGTCAGATATGCAGACAACACCACCCTGATGGCAAAAAGTGAAGAGGAACTAAAAAGCCTCTTGTTGAAAGTGAAAGAGGACAGTGAAAAAGTTGGCTTAAAGCTCAACATTCAGAAAACAAAGATCATGGCATCCGGTCCCATCACTTCATAGGAAATAGATGGGGAAACAGTGGAAACAGTGTCAGACTTTATTTTTTGGGCTCCAAAATCACTGCAGATGGTGACTGCAGCCATGAAATTAAAAGATGCTTACTCCTTGGAAGGAAAGTTATGACCAACCTAGATAGGATATTCAAAAGCAGAGACATTACTTTGCCAACAAAAGTCCATCTAGTCAAGGCTATGGTTTTTCCAGTGGTCCTGTATGGATGTGAGAGTTGGACTGTGAAGAAAGCTGAGCACTGAAGAATTGATGCTTTTGAACTGTGGTATTGGAGAAGACTCTTGAGAGTCCCTTGGACTGCAAGGAGGTCCAACCAGTCCATTGTGAAGGAGATCAGTCCTGGGTGTTCATTGGAAGGACTGATGCTAAAGCTGAAACTCCAATACTTTGGCCACCTCATGCGAAGAGTTGACTCACTGGAAAAGACTCTTATGCTGGGAGGAATTGGGGGCAGGAGGTGAACAGGATTACAGGGGGTGACATGGCTGGACATGAGTTTGAGTGAACTCCAGGAGTTGGTGATGGACAGGGAGGCCTGGCATGGTGCGATTCATGGGGTCATGAACTGAGACTAGAGATATAATCTTCATACATAGTAGTCATTACATACACATGGTATTTAAAGCAAGATATTTTGAGTGATTACCAAGGGACTGAGTGAAGAAGACAGATGTCAAGGAATGAGATAAGGGAGAAGATGGGAGTCTGCAAAGAAACTGAGGAATAGGCAGAAAGTTAGGGGCAAACCCAAGAGAGTGGTTTTCTGGAGGGTAAGTGACTGCTGTTCTGAGTGGAGGGAACTTAGTCAGCTGTGTTGTGTACTGCAGATTAGTTGAGGAACTGAGACCTGACCATTGGATTTGGCAACCTGAATTCATTGGTGTCCTTAAAAAGAACTTTCATTGGAGTGTGGGCAGCAAAGATATGCTTGGATTGAAGAGAGGAAGTAGAGAGATTGGAGGAGATAGCAAAATTTTGCTGTGAAGGGAGGAACAGAAATAGAATATTTCCTTTTGTCGAGCACATACCTTCTGTGTACACAGTCATCCATTGGTACTCGCAAGGATTGGTTCCAAGACTTCCTACTGGGGATACCAAGATTCACTGGTGCTCAGATCCTTTATGTAAAAAGGCATTGTACTGTATAGCTGGAGAGATTAGAGACCAATGAAAAGAATGAGTTATACATAGTCGAGCTGTTGGTTCTGGTTAAATGGTAGTTGTAGTATGTTAGAAAGTACTTTCCTCTGTGCTATGGACTTGGATGGGCTAGAAATTGAATGTTGGTTTCCTGATATGTAGAAATCTCCCTCAGACACAAGAATGTTATGAGTGTAGTGGCTATTAAACTGTGCTGCATTCCTGAATTTCAGGCAGTTTGAGTCAGTTGGCATGGTAGTTAGTAGTAATATGAAGCAAAGCCCCCAAATTTCATTTTCATTAACCTTCAATTGATGATCTGGACATATTAGTAATGGTATTATTACATGAAATAATGAAGTTTGATCACCAACCATAGGTTCATTTAAAAAATATAGTTCACTTGTCCCAAAAGAAGTTACCTGCTATATTTTAAGCCACATGTCCTAATTTTAAATTGGCCATTTTAACTATGGGGCGAGAAAACCCAGGGGACACAATTTGATTCTTACCACTACTTCACCATTAATCCTGCATCTATTTTCTTAAAACCAGTTCCAAGTTCATCCCTTATATATGTATGCTTTTGCTGTAGTTTCAGTTACTTATTGTAAGGGAGTGAAGTTGTTAGATGATTGTGTTTCATCCACTCTTTTTTTTTTTTTTGCTGTGCTGGATGGCATGTGGAATCCTAGTTCACAGACTAGGAATCAGACTCACGTCCTCCGCACTGGAAGCATGGAGTCTTAACCACTGGAACCCAGAGCAGTCCGCACCATTCTTTCCCCTGGTAGTTTCAAATATTTAAATCTTTAGTTGTTCTTCATTAAGTCATTTGAACATCATTGTTTATATATTCTCCTTTGTTTATATATTCACCATTTAATTTCCTGTGATGATCTGGTCCTAGAAGAGTTCCAAAGTAACTTGTCAAATAGGTCAAAACAAGGAAAAAGTCATTTTAGAGTGAAAAATTACCACCAGGACTAGAAGGCAAGCATGGAAATATATTTGATAATCCATATGGCTTGACTGTCAGGTATGTTTGGATGGCAGATTGGGGTGGGTAGTTAGTGTGTGGAAGAAGGTAGAGATGATGGATGCTGCTGGTTATAAAAACAATGAATTTGTGATCAGGTTGTAAAGGAAGGGTCTTTTGTATACTGTGCTGATACAACTCTTTTATTAGGTAATAGGAAATTAATAGAGATTTTTTAAGAAGAAGAGAAACATAAAGTCAGTATTTTAGAGAGAAAAATGGTGAAAGAGAAGAAGTAATAAGAGACCGTTAGAGTAGTCCTGGTAATAGATGATACGAGCTTGCACTAGGCATGTGGTAGTGGGGCCAGGGACAGGTTATATAAGAGATGTTTTGCCCATGTGACAGATAGACTATATTAATTTATTCCTTCATATTTATCGAATGGTTCCCATGTGCCAGGAATAGAATTGGTGGTGGTGGGAAAGGGAAGGAGACAAAGATTCTAGGGTTCCTTGCTTAAGTACCGAGTTGAGTAGATAATAAATGAATAATAATAGATCAGAGGAGGGAGAATGCATTTTAGCTTTGTTTTTCCCTGGAGGTAGCTGTCGCAGATTCACAGAAAAGCTTAAGCTTGGCCCTGTATTTTCTGTTTAGTATCTTGTTTTTATGAAAAGAATTGAAACTGAATGTCTTCCCTTTACTTCCCTATGTTAGAAATAACAGAAGTAAAATTGCAGCTGTTGTTAGTTTAGCATCCTATTTTAGAATATTTAAATTTTGCTTTTCAGTTGAGTCATTAACTTAAAAGATTGTCATTAGTACATAAAAAAATAAGTACTAAAAAGTAAATTTAGGGATTTGTGAGTAAAAATGAGGTTCAGTCAGTTCAGTTCAGTTGCTCAGTTGTGTCTGACTCTTTGGGACCCCATGGCCTGCAGCACACCAGCCTTCCCTGTCCATCACCAACTCCTGGAGCTTGCTCAAACCCACGTCCATTGAGTTGATGATGCCATCCAACCATCTCATCCTCTGTTGTCCCCTTCTCCTCCTGCCTTCAGTCTTTCCCAGCATCAGGGAAAGACTCTTTTCCATTGAGTCAAGTCTTCGTATCAGGTGGCGAAATACTGGAGCTTAAGCTTCAGCATCAGTCCTTCCAGTGAATATTCAAGACTGATTTCCTTTAGGATGGACTGATTTGATCTCCTTGTTGAACAAGGGATTATCAAAATCTTTTCCAGCATCACAGTTCAAAAGCATAAATTCTTCCATGCTCAGCTTTCTGTATGGTCCAACTCTCATATCCATACATGACTACTGGAATAACCATAGCTTTGACTGTAGAATTACATAATTTTACTTCACTGAAACCAAGTGAAAATAGGAAAAAGTGGGTAGGGGGAGAGGAGAGGGCAGAAAAATGGAATAGAATATGGAAAAACAGGTATGTGCAACCTTATGCCAAATACTTCAGAAAGTAGAGACCAGGAAAGAAGGAGAAAATACTAGATATATCTGTCAAGGTTTATAATTCCAGCCCCATATCCAAGAAGCCAGACTAAGGAAAGATGAGGTCTGTAAAACATGAAGTATTCTCACTAATTCTCTTCAGGTAGGCAGATCTAAGGGATGAGTAGGGAACAAAAAGTCAACAAAAAATCCCTAAAGACCCTCACATACTATTTCTGAGCTTCACACTGTCAAGGACCATTGACATTCTGAAATGTACTCTGGTTAAGGATAAGAACCAAAACCCAAGAAGATAGTTAGGATAGTCCCCTGATGGGGGCATGTATCCTGGTAGAGGATACTAAATGACTTTTCAGCAGTGGCTGTTCTCAGGTTAAACTTTTCCTGACCATTGATGGATTGTAGAAAAAAGGATTAAAATAGTGCTATCCAGTTCTCAAACTGGAGTTTGTGTGTACTGTGTGCATGCCAATGTATCTACAGAAATAAAAGTAGTCCTGGGTGAGAAGGATGTTGACATAGTCAAAGAGAACCTATTGGATATCAGAATAAGTAGGCGCTTCAGTGTAGCACTCCCCATGTTAAACATAATCAAGATTTTATTTTTTAATGACATGGCAGATGTTCAAGCTGGTTTTAGAAAAGACAGAGGAACCAGAGATCAAATTGCCAACATCCTCTGGATCATCGAAAAAGCAAGAGAGTTCCAGAAAAACATCTATTTCTGCTCTATTGACTATGCCAAAGCCTTTGACTGTGTGGATCACAATAAACTGTGGAAAATTCTGAAAGAGAAGGGAATACCAGACCACCTGACCTGCCTCCTGAGAAACCTATATGCAGGTCAGGAAGCAACAGTTAGAACTGGACATGGAGCAACAGACTGGTTCCAAATAGGAAAAGGAGTACATCAAGGCTGTGTACTGTCTCCTTGCTTATTTAACTTACATGCAGATTACATCATGAGAAATGCTGGGCTGGAAGAAGCACAAGCTGGAATCAAGATTGCTGGGAGAAATATCAATAACCTCAGATATGCAGATGACACCACCCTTATGGCAGAAAGTGAAGAGGAACTAAAAAGCCTCTTGATGAGAGTGAAAGAGGAGAATGAAAAAGTTGGCTTAAAGCTCAACATTCAGAAAACAAAGATCATGGCATCTGGTCCCGTCATTTCATGGGAAATAGATGGGGAAACGGTGGAAACAGTGTCAGACTTTATTTTGGGGGCCTCCAAAATCACTGCGGATGGTGACTGCAGCCATGAAATTAAAAGATGCTTACTCCTTGGAAGGAAAATTATGACCAACCTAGATAGCATATTCAAAAGCAGAGACATTACTTTGCCGACTAAGGTCCGTCTAGTCAAGGCTATGGTTTTACCAGTGGTCATGTATGGATGTGAAAGTTAGACTGTGAAGAAAGCTGAGCACTGAAGAATTGATGCTTTTGAACTGTGGTGTTGGAGAAGACTCTTGAGAGTCCCTTGGACTGCAAGGAGATCACACCAGTCCATTATGAAGGAGATCAGCCCTGGGATTTCTTTGGAAGTAATGATGCTAAAGCTGAAACTCCAGTACTTTGGCCACCTCATGAGAAGAGTTGACTCATTGGAAAAGACTCTGATGCTGGGAGGGATTGGGGGCAGGAGGAGAAGGGGATGACAGAGGATGAGATGGCTGGATGGCACCACTGACTCGATGGATGTGAGTTTGAGTGAACTCCGGGAGATCGTGATGGACAGGGAGGCCTGGCGTGCTGTGATTCATGGGATCGCAAAGAGTCGGACACGACTGAGTGACTGAACTGAACCAAACTCTACAAATACATTACAGGAAAAAAAAGAAAGACCATGAAAAAAAGAATACAACTATCCTACATTAGCATAACTTGTATTCCCAAAATAGAAACTCCAACAAACGGAACAGAAGAAGATTTAAGGAAAAAAAAGGAAAAAAATTTATGACATTAAAAAGTAACACTTGCAGGCTGAAAGACTCTAAACAGCAGGAAAAATTTCATGAAACAGTGAAAAAATGACTACACCATTGTAGTTCTTAACTTCAGAAATAAGCAGAGAATTATTTTGGAATCCTGGCCAAAATGAAAATCTGACTTACATGGGGAAGTGGGAGGCAGGTATCTAGCTGACTGCAGACTTCTCAGTTATATACGTACAGTTCCAAAAGACAAGCCAACAACATTTAGGAAGTATTGATGCCCCCCCCAAATTATTGTGTATCAAAACTATTATAGACAAAAGTATTAGATTTGATTTGGCTGCTAATAATAGTTGCTAAAGCTGTAAGGATTTATAATTTTGGATACAAAAAGTATGGAGGTAGGCAGTCCAGAATTAGTATGGTGGTTTCACTAGGCAACCTAGGTTCCTTCCTGTCTATGAATATACCTAGCTTCTGTCTCAAGGTCACTATCCATGGTGCCTGCTGTAACTTTGGCCATTAGAACAGCATTCCAAGGTGGAGGAAATAGAAAGGGCGAAAAGAACAAAGGATTTTCTCCAATTGAGCTTTCTTTAAGGGGCTTAACTTGGAAGTTGTACCTAATACTTCTTGTGTCTGGACCAGAACATAGTCATAGCCACACCTGGCTTAGGAAAGGTCTTTATCTTGGGCAGTAATGTGCTCAGCAAAATTTTGCAAAAGGAAGAGGAAGGTGGAATAATGAGTCAACTAGCAGTCTCTGGTGATTTTTATTTTTTTTAAACAGACATTCTCTTCTTTATCAACCATTCTTCTCATTTGACCTTGACTTCTGTCTTTTCCACTCCATTTCAATTGCTCCTAAATCATCTGTCTGCAACGCAGGAGACCTGGGTTTGATCCCTGGTTGGGAAGATCTCCTGGAGAAGGAAATGGCAGCCCACTCCAGTATTCTTGCCTGGAAAATCCCATGGATCGCTGAGCCTGGTAAGCTACCGTCCATGGGGTCGCAAAGAGTCGGACACGACTGAGCGACTTCACTTTCTTTTCAGACTTTCTGTTTTGTTTAACCCATTGATCTCTTAGCAGCCTACTCTTCTGTAAAAGACCCTCCTCTCTTGGCCCCTCTTTTTTCACTTCTCTGAATAGTAGTAGACTTGAGGCTGAACCTCAAGTTCAGGAAAGGGTTCAGCCCTTTCCTTCTCTAATTATAATCTTCTTAGTTGATATGGCAGTCACATGATTTTATTGACATCATCTCTAAAAGGCACAGGTGTTAAATTTTGTTTAGTTTTCACCTAAACCTGTATAGCCTACCTCTGAGTTTGTTTTTTTTTCCCCAATATTGCTAAAGCTTCTTTTTGTTTTTTTTTTCGTCAGGTGCATCTTTTTATTTTTTACGTTCTTTTTTCTGCCACTTTATTTTTGGTTGCACTGGGTCTTTGCTGCTGCATGGGCCTTCCTCTTGTTGGGGTGAGCAGGGGCTGCTCTCCAGTTGTGGTGTGTGGGCTTCTCGTTGCAGTAGCTTCTCTCTCTGTGGAGCCCAGGCTCTAGGGCACCTCTTCTCAGTATTTTGTGGAGCACGGGCTTAGTTGCCCTGCGGCATCTGGGATCTTCCTGGACCAGGGATTGAACCCATGTCTCTTGTATTGGCAGGTGGATTCTTTACCACTGAGCCACCAGGGAAGACCCGCCCCCACTGCACCCTGATTTTAAATGTTGGCTGTGTATTCATGACTTTTATATCCATGTTTCTATCCCTCATCTTTATCTTGAGCTCAGACTCAAGGATCTAACTCCTTGTTGGACATCTTTATTTTTCTGTCTAGTAGGTAATGTCACCTTAACAAGTCTGAATCAAATTGTTTGTATTATTCTCATAAACCTTTTATTTTAATGGGAGTCCATCTCAGAAAAATGGTTCAAACCAAAAATTTAGATTTCTCTCCCTATCCTTCCCTCCATTCTGCCCCAAACTAGTCCATTCCAAGATTTTGTCGATTTTACCTATAAAGAAAATTAAAAACTGCACACCCATTGCCATCTCTGCTCCTTCTATCTGACCCCAGCGTACTGTCAGCTTCTGTGTGAGATTGACTTTCTTAACTAGGCTTGCTGTTTGCACTCTGAGTTCTTCAGTCCAGTCCTTTCTCTTCACAGCTCTCAGAGTGGTCTTTGCAAGTCAGATTATCACTGCTTTGCTGAAGTCACTTGAGTGGCTTCCCGTCTTGATAACAAGGTAATTTGCTGTGGTGTCTGAGACCCCGTGCAAAGGCTCCTATCTCCCTCTCAGATTTCACAGAGCCACTGTCATCTGTGTCCATTATGCTTGTGTCACACAGGCCTCCTTTCTGCTTCTGAAAAACCCTACGCCCGCTCCTACCCGAGGGCCTTTGTGCTTCCTACTGTGCCCTCTGTTCAAGATGTCCTCCCTTGGTTCTTAGCCTGGCTGTCCTCATCCTTCAGATCTCAGTTAACATGAGTTTATTTCCTTCATAGTACCACCTCAACACAAAATTATCTTGATGTTAATTTATCTTGTCCTGCTATTAACTTATCTTCTCTCTTTGCATTGTAATTTGTTTCATGGCAGGGACCTTGGTTTTTGTTTACTCTTATGTCCTTAGTTCCTGCAACAGTGCAATATTAGTGGTTAGTCAGTCAGGTACTGGCTGAAACATCTCTCAAGTAGTGTTTTTCAGATTTTATTCATGGTATTTTTAGTGACTAATTTTTGATCTCTCAATACTTTTTTAAGTTCTATTAAATCCTTAAAATTTTGGATTATCATTTCATGCATTATCATTTTGATAATGGAGTACCTGGAACACTAACTTAGTTAATATTTTAGTAGACACCTCTAATAGCATATTCATATTTGAATGGAGTCTGAACAGTTGATGTAAAAAAATTTCTTTTGAGTAAATGAGCAAGTTAAACTATTTAGATCATATTTCATTGTTGACGTCTCCAAATGGCACAACAGTTAAAAATGAAAATCACTTACCCAGTACACTGTCAAATGAGTATTCAAAGGACCTCCTAAGTATTTAAAAGAAAAGAAAGCCCAAAGGAATGCTATCAGTAGAGATTTCATAGGTATGTGCTAAAGTTAAGAAGCTACTTTAAAGGACATACAGGGTGGGTTGGTTGTACACATCAGAAAGTTCTACAGAGGGTATTCTGGGTATTAAGATTATACCTCTAGGGATTCTCTTAGATTTCACAATAGTGCAACATGTTTTTGTAAATATAGATTTAGAGAGAAGTTGTTCGGTCACCCAGTTTTGTCCGACTTTTTTGCAACCCCAAGAACTGCAGCATGCCAGGCCTCCCTGTCACTCACCATCTCCCAAAGTTTGCCCCAAGTTCGTGTTCATTGCATCAGTGATGCCATCCAGCCATCTCATCCTTGGACGTCCCCTTCTCCTTCTGCCCTCAATCTCTCCCAGCATCAGGGACTTTTCCAATGACTTGGCTGTTCACATCAGGTGACCAAAATATTGGAGCTTCAGCTTCAGCATCAGTCCTTGCAGTGAGTATTCAGGGTTGATTTCCTTTAAGATTGACTGATTTGATCTCCTTGCTGTCCAAGGAACTCTCAGGAGTCTCTCCAGCACCACAGTTCGAAGGCATCAGTTCTTTGGCGCTCTGCCTTCCTGCTTTATGGTCCAGGTCTCACAACTATATGTGGCCACTGGAAAGACCATAGCCTTGACTATGTGGACTTCTGTCAGCAAAGTGATGTCTTTGCTTTTCAACACACTGTCTCGGTTTGTCATAGCTTTCCTGCCAAGAAGCAGTTGTCTTCTGATTTCATGGCTGCAGTCACCATCTGCAGTGATTTTGAAGCCTAAGAAGAGGAAATCTGTCACTGCTTCTGCCTTTTCATTTTCTGTTTGCCATGATGTAATGGGGCTGGATGCTATCTGAAGTTTGTTGAATGTTGAGTTTTAAGCCAGCTTTTCCACTCTCCTCCTTCACCCTCACCGAGAGGTTCTTTAGTTCCTCTTTGCTTTTTGCCTAGAATGGTATCATCTGCATATCTGAGGTGGTTCTTGTTTCTCCCACCTATCTTGATTCCAGCTTGTAACTCATCCAGACTGACCTTTTTCAAGATATACTCAGCATGTAAGTTGAACAAACAGGGTGATAGGCAGACAAACCTGTCGTATTCCTTTCTCAATCCTGAACCAGTTAGTTGTTCCATACAGAGTTCTAATTTTTGCTCCTTGACCCACATACAGGTTTCTCAAAGTCAGGTAAGGTGGTATGGTATTCCCATCTCTTTAAGAGCTTTCTACAGTTTGTTATGATTAACACAGTCAAAGGCTTTAGTGTAATTGATGAAACAGAGGTAGATGGTTTTCTGAAATTCCCTTGCTTTCTCTATGATTCAGCGAATGTTGGCAATTTGATTTGATCTCTGGTTCCTCTGCCTTTTCTAAACCCAACTTGGTCATTTGGAAGTTCTTGGTTCTTGTAATGCTGAAGCCTAGCATGCAAGATTTTAAGCATGACCTTACTAGCATGGGAGATGAGTGCAACTGTCTGATGGTTTGAGCATTCTTTGATACTGCCCTTCTTGGGAACTGGGATGAGGACTGACTTTTTCCTGTCCTGTGGCCACTGCTGGGTCTTCCAGATTTGCTGGAAAAGACTGTAATTTTTCTTAACTTAGGTGTTATCCACTAGCCCCCAAAATGTGGACTATGTGGTGTTTCCATGAAGGAAAATAAAAATTTCAAATACTCCTTTTATGAACTGGTATAGTAGAAAGTGTGTACCTTTTAGACCTCTTTTTGCATTTGTTTTTTCTATCCTAAGATTGAAAACAATTTAAAACATATAGTTTGTGATGTTTATTCTTCACAACATCTCCATGAAATAAAGTCTGTTCCAGATGAATTATTTTGTAAGCTTTCAAGAAACTGGAGCAATCTGTAGGTCACATGATTAGAACATAGCCACCCTGAAACTAGTGGAAGTTTTCCTTCTGTCCATACCACATTCCTTCTACCAGAATTTCACTTTTTCCTAAGTTCAGTATCAGTATGGAAAAATTTGGTTTGTGCCATTAGTGTTTTTTTTTTTTTTTTTTTAAAGAGAAAACTGCCTTGTTCCTAGTTTCTGAAGTCTAAAAATTACTTATTTTAGCCTTGGAGGATGCAGCTGAGTTATATTTAACTATAGCATTGTACTTCATAGGTTTGCAAATCATTATATATTTGTTGGTTGATATGTCAGCTAATAAACCAACTATATTAATTATACTTCACTATAGTTTTGTACCTTTTACTATTAGGAAAAATGTTTCTCTGTTTATATTCATGTTGAGGTAGTACAGGAGTTTGACAGGTAGAGTTTTTAATTTGGGCCTGTCTACTGAAAATTGTCCCTCTCCATCTGACACTACAAGAATGAAGTTGTTAGCCACTGACCTTCAACACACCCTGAGAGGAATTCAGGGCGGGGATCTGGAATGAGGTACTCTGTGCTCTTGGAAAAACTGGCGGTACAGGCCTTCAGATGGTTAGATACTTGGAGAAGATTTTATGAGCCCAATTTCTTGTATATTCTCACATCTGGAAAAAATCATTAATGGAGACATCTGCTCCTTGTGACTAGCAACAACCTTCTTGTGACCAGCAGCAGCCTTCTGCCAAAATGTGTGACTAACTACTCATATCCCCCTTTCACTAAAATCACATACGTACCAACCTTGCCCCCTACCTCTTCAGAGCTGCCTGAAAGGCTGTCTTTCAGGTTGTAGTCCTCATTTTACCCAAATAAAACTTAACTGACAACTCTTATGTTGTTCCTTTTTTTTTTTTAAGTCAACAGGCCCTTAAATTGATTCATTTGTGATGGTACTTTGGTTGGCATCTGTTTAATTTGACTTGTAAACATTTGTGTTTATTATATATAAAAAGGTATGGGAGAGTTCAGAGGTAATAAACACATTGGATTGCTTTTAAAGAACTTATGGGGGACTGGTGGTTCAGTGGCTAAGAAACAAAACTGCGGATAGTGGTAGGGGCATGTACAGACAAGTATACAAAAGTCTATACAAAACAGAACATATTAAGTGTGATGAGAATATAGAACAGGATGAGAAATATTTAAAATGGAGGAATTTGGGAGAAACTTGTAAAGAGAGAGGAATTTAGAAGGCCTTCTTGAAATCCTTGTTTGGAAAGAGAAGTGTTAATTTTGGCAGAGAGGTAGAAAAGTTGGAGGAAGTATGGTATGATTGAAACATGCGTGAGAAGATGGTAAGCAATAATGTTGGGTAAGTAGGGTAGTGTGAGATTTCAGAGGGTCTAAATATAGTTCTAAGTGCAGTGGGGAGTGATGCTAGGTTGTTGAATAGCATAACAACGAGGACTCAAATATGTATCATTGATTTAGATAATATTTTGTAGTGTGTTACTAAAGGATTACATTATTAATGCATTTGTGTAGACTTTTACATCAGTTCAGTTGAGTCGCACAGTTGTGTCTGACTCTGCGACCCCATGGGCTGCAGCAAGCCAGTCCTCCCTGTCCATCACCAACTCCTGGAGTTTACTCAAACTCATGTCCATTGAGTCGGTGATGCCATCCAACCATCTCATCCTCTGTTGTCCCCTTCTTCTCCCACCTTCGGTCTTTCCCAGCATCAGGGTCTTTTCAAATGAGTCAGTTCTTCCCATCAGGTGGCCAAAGTATTGGAGTTTCAGCCTCAGCATCAGTCCTTCCAATGAATATTCAGGACTGATTTCCTTTAGGATGGACTGGTTGGATCTCCTTGAAGTCCAAGGGACTCTCAAGAGTCTTCTCCAACACCACAGTTTGAAAGCATCAATTCTTCGGTGCTCAGCTCTCTTTATAGTCCAACTCTCACATCCATACATGACTACTGGAAAAACCATAGCTTTGACTAGACGGACCTTTGTTGGCAAAGTAATGTCTCTGATTTTTAATAAGCTGTCTAGGTTGGTCATAACTTTGACATAGTAAAGATGCTTTGACAAGGTATGGTGACTAAAGCAGCTTCAAGGAGAAAATTAGCGCAGGGTAACTGCCTGTGGCAATATTTGAATGTTATGCCTATGGTTAGCTCTATTTTCACAATTGGATTATTTTTATATCTTAATACCTTCTATCAGGTCATTTGATCAGAAGTTAAAATCCTCTTAGAATCCTGTGTTTAAGGTACTCAGTAAGTATAATATTCTACTACCTTAGTAAGTATAATATTCTACCTTTTTGCTGTAAATTAAACTTAGTGTCATAATTTAGCATATAAAGTTATTTAGCATGAACTATCATGATAAAAGAGATCTCTTCCTGGACAGTCAGAATTAAAGTAGTTGGAAAAGCTTTATAAACAATCTTTATTATTAATGAAATCATTTGTTTATGTGTCTTTATGCTTTGTCAGATGTCTGATTCAGGAATGCATCTTAGCATGCTGTAAAACCTGTTTTAAAAATAGATATGAGCCACTCAGTGTCACTGAAAGATTGTTGACACAGTGGAGAAACTGTTAAATGAGTTTGCGGACCAAAACTTACCTTTACATGAAGAAGGGTGGTGTTTCGTTTTTTTTTTTTTTTTTTTTTTTAAATAAAATTGAAAGTTTATTTCTGTAGGTCCATATGAATATAACTAAAATATTTAGAACATTTTATTTACCTAGGGTAATGTTATAGTTGATTTTTGAAATTTATTTCTAAGGATAGCATGGTATAAACCAAAGCATATTTAAAAATGCTTTTCACATAATTTTATTTGAACCAGGTACTGTTTTCCTAACTTGCATTGAAGCATTTTTCTTAAAAACAAAACAAAACAAAACTATTTATATGTGACAAGTTAAATATTCTTTAAATGTATTAAATATCTCATATTTAGTAGATTGAGTAAAAAAAATCTTTCACATTTTGTATATGAAATGCATGTTATTTACACAGGTGGGACATTAGGAAAAAGGATTTTTACTTTGGTAGATAATGTGGAATTTTCATCAGTAAAGACTGGGTGAGATTAAAGGACAGTAAAGTGAAAAATTGATATTGTCATACTTTCTGTAGAATTTTTTGTAATTTGCATTTGATAAGGTGGGGACAGAAGCCGGGGAAAAGGAGAGTTAAACCAGTTTGGAAAACATACACATGTCTTAACAGTTACAATGACTGTGTAATGTTTTAATGAATAGTCTACTGACAGAATCAAGGTAAAACCTCTAGGACAAAATCTGGTTACAATTAATGAAATATTCCCAGAGGCCTCCAGGAAAAAACAAAGGGGAGATTTTAAGTTGGTAAGGACAAGCTTCCTCCCAAAACCTTGGTAAGAGAAATGAAGGTAGTCACATTTGACTGAGGAAGTTCAGAGGATGTGAACTTTGAAGTCTCTAAATAATTGGTGTGTATGTAGTTGAGAATTGACATTGCACTCTTAAGATAAGTAGGTGGTGGTGGTGTTTAGTTGCTCAGTTGTGTCTGACTGTTCTGGAACCCTGTGGACTTATAGCCTGCCAGGCTTCTCTGTCCATGGGATTTCCCAGGCAAGAATTTTATTTTAAATGTCAATAAAAAATGATTGAACTTTGTTTTCATTCTTTAAACTGATTGCCATGTTTAAAAAAATGAACTATTAATACTCCCTAGTTACTGAATTGGGGAACTTTAAAATATAAAATTAATAATATAATTATAATTGAGCGTCTATATGTATTAGACATTGGAAAGCATTTTATGTTACTGTATTATTAGTCACAAGAATCTTATAGAGGATAGATAGGTACAGTTGTTCCTATTTTATAAATATAAGAAACTAGGTCATAGAGGTGAATGACCTCTTCAATATTACATATTAGCTCATGGAGCCATTTGAATCCTTGTCTTTTGACTCTGTGCTCCTCTTTTCATGTTATGTGGGAATTTATGAGGTTTTCAAAACATGGTTTACTTGAATTTGATCAATTAAAGATGTAATCAGTATCTTAGGAAAGGTAATAAGTAATCTGGTCTCTAACACTATCATAAATATAGGCGGTCACAACATCATAAATCAACTATATTTCAGTAAACGTTAAAAAAAAATACAGGCAGTAAGTAAATTCTGCCTTAAATTTTAGAAGTTGATCTGACTATTTGAACTTGCTGGTAATTATTGTCATTATATTTGAATCATTATATGCTCCTAAAAATGGAGTATAAAAACCTCTGGTATTTTGTTTCCTCTGGGTGAACTTGGCCCTTGCAAATCTTCATGTGCCAGGATTGGCTGAGGAGGGTGCTCTCGACTCTCAGAATTTCCTTGAGATCCTGTTTGGCCTTGGATGATCCCAATTTGTAAAATGAATTCTGGGGCCAGTATCTGCATTTGAACCTATTTAGGCTCGTCCTTAACACCTGCCAGAGGTACCCTCCTGTGCCAGTATGGTATTAAAAACTAGAAAACTATTTCAGAGGTTACTGGAATCAGTCTGGAATTAATTTTCTCTAGGGGTAAGGAACCATTAAGTTTAGTATCTAGAAGATGGTTATAAAATTGTCTGTGATGAATTTTTAAATATTAGCAAACTGATACCTGAAAAGTCCTTAATATTCGTTATTCCTGTGTAATTAACTCTAATATTCGCTTAGCATTTAACGTACATTAATTAAGTTTCTCCAGCTATTTGATCTCAGTTCAACTTTGTGTTACCAAGTATCAGGGAAAATTAAATGTGATTATAAATTTTGGTATCTCTGTCAAGCTATCCATTAGCAGCAGTAATTGATGCTAGTTCCTAGATAGAAGCTAAAACACAACTGATCTGTTACTGAGTTAATGGATTGATTCCTGTCATATGTGAATTTATAAATGAAAAATTTCTTGTATACCCTGAAAATTCTGAAATTTATTTAAATGACTTATTTAAAAATTCAACTATTTTATAAGAAATTTTAAATGTTCTATTCATGTAGAAAGATCCTTCTTTTATTATGGCAACTGATTTTTTGTTTACCTAAGAGAACCTGTTGCTAAAATAGTAATGAGGAAGGGTGTAATTTAAGTATAGTCATACACCCCTTGCTCTGCAAGTAACCAGAGTGCTATGTATGCATGTTGTTCAGTCTCCTTTTAGAGGGTGGAAGTCAAGAAGTCCTTTGTTTTTCTCTCTCTTGCACAGCCTAAAATGACGAATGTGTGATTTCAGTGGAATAAATGGCGTCCAAAGTCACAGATGCTATTGTGTGGTATCAAAAGAAGGTAAGTTGACAACCAGAGCTTTTACTTTTTAAATATTTTTTATGCATATTTTAAAAATTTGATGAATTTGTGTCAGATATTACCTAAAATAAGAAAGATGATGCTTAAAAATATTTTTCTTTAATTTTTACTCCACATTGTCAGAGTATCTAGATAATTTTCAGTTCTAAACCACATTTCCAGTTCACATTTTATGAAAGCATTATATTTTTTCTTGCATTAATTTCGAGAAGAGGTAGGTTAACAGAGCTGTTATAATTTTATAACTATTTTACAAGGGTAATTATAGTTTAAATCTCTTTCTTGTAAGCTACAATTCAACAGCTGAATCTTTTCAGTAAAATAAACCTTTGAAGACTGTATTTTCCAAACTGAAATATTAAAATGTTTATTTGACATTTTAGGAATAGTTGTCATAACTACGTAACTAGCTCTGTCATCCTATATGTTTCAAAATAAGCTTTACCAATTTAATGTTTCCTTTATAAAGTATAAGTTCCAGTGCCTTTTTTTAAAAGATAGTCCTGTTTACTCCTAAAGAGTGTTGTTTATACTCTTTAAAATGTATTGTTGTTATATGTGGTATCTTAGATTTTTAACTTCTGTAGTGAATTGTGTTTGTTTTCACATTTAAAACATTTTTATGCCTTATTCATTAGGTCCCTATTAACAAAGGATAATTAGGTATTTAAAGCTTTTCCTTTGTATGGGAAAATCAGGCAATTTTAAAATTTAGTAGTAAATAAATGGTAATTAGCCCACTTTAAAGATTAGACAAACCTAAGAATACAGTCTGTCTTTGAATATGTTATTTCTTTCTGGGTAGAACATACCACAGATAATTCAGTATCACATTTTTCTCATGAAGTAGTGAGTTGGACGGAGAAGGCAGTGGCACCCCACTCCAGTACTCTTGCCTGTAAAACCCCATGGACGGAGGAGCCTGGTAGGCTGTGGTCCATGGGGTCGCTAAGAGTCAAGCACGACTGAGCAACTTCACTTTCACTTTTCACTTTCATGCATTGGAGAAGGAAATGGCAACCCTCTCCAGTGTGCTTGCCTGGAGAATCCCAGGGTCGGGGAGCCTGATGGGCTGCTGTCTCTGGGGTCGCACAGAGTCGGACACTGAAGCGACTTAGCAGCAGCAGCAGCAGCAGTGAGTTAGAAGTATTGGTGTTGATTACACTGTTCAGTCTTTTATGTTTCTATATTAGTGTTAAAGTTACTTTTAAATTTCCAATAAACTTAAAGCTGAATTAAAGAAAACTAATTGTTTTTGCAGATAGATCTTTGAAAGCTTTTCTGTTAATTTCTACTTATGAGAGAAATGCTTATCAATCTGACTTTTTATGTGCAAACATTTCAAACTTCACTAAAGATCATTTATAGAAGGTATTAGCTTAACTGACCTTTTTTAAGATCAGAAAGTTTGAAATATTATATTCACATTCAGTAAGCACAGTAACACCCTTCTTATCTGAGGGTCTAACAGCTTTGGATGTGTGTTAGTCGCTCAGTTGTGTCTGACTCTTTGTGACCCCATGGACCACAGCCCACCAGGCTCCTCTGTTCAATGGAACTCTCCAGGCAAGAACACTGGAAAGTGGATTGCCATTTCCTTTTCCAAAAGCTTTGGATATGTGCAACCAAAAAATTCTCCAGAGCAACCCTAATAGATACAACAAATTATATCTGGCAATCTTAACCATATCATAATCACCAGAACCATTAACCAGATTTGATTTGCTTGATTGTTCTATTTTGCTTTTAAATTTAATTTTCTTGAAGAATACATAGGAATACTTTGAAACATTACTTAATCTTTCAAGGCTTATTAAAAAACAAAATAGCACCTGTAAGTACCCTTTCCTATCCTTATCCAGCCTCTGAGTTCTGTTCCCAGAGGTAGTTGTTTTAAATTCCTATGCCCTGAATACTTATTTAACCAGAGTTTTTAGTCATTGGGAGGATGGAGGCGGGTTAGTGGGGAGAAATCATTAAAAAATGAAATCCTAATTATACAGTCAAAAATCAATAAGAAATCATTTACAATGTAATATACTGTGATAATATTTCCTTTCAGTGCAATAGTTTATATTTTTTGCTTGGTTTTTCTAGATCTTGAAAGTCTCTGACAGAACTGGAAAACTTTTGTTATAGTCAATCACATTCGGGTATCCTACCAATTTCGTTTTTTCCTTCTTGGGAATGACCTTCTTAGAACCCTCTGTCCACCTGCTGCATTCTTTGGTGATTGTTCTCAAGTCATGCGTGTCACCTGCCATCTTGGTATTTTCTTTTATCATCAGCCTGAGAGTTCCTTTCACTGCTCTTAGATCGTACAGATTTGTTTTCCTCTTAAATATATCCTAGTAAAAAGAAGTTCTTTCAGAGGTGTTCATCTTTCAGTGAAAAAAGAAGGCTTGAGTACTGAAGCTTGATGTTCCTGATTATTTGACTATGGGCAGATGATTTGATTTTTTGAATCTCATTTCTCTGAGTTAATTAGATAATGATTCACAACCTCTTTTCAGTCATGTATCTTTTTGAAATTGTGATGAAATTTCCAGTTTCCAGGTTCTTATTTCCAGAAAAGTGTATGTAAGGGACAAACAAAATTTTACGTCTGATTCAAGCCCCAAATGAAGAAGTCCTGGGTTAGGTGATGTTAAATGTTTTAATATTTTAGCATTCTTTGATTTTGTGTCTGTCATTCAGTAGTTATATACTAGGAGGTATCATTATAAATAAAAACCAGGAAATTTCAACTTCATTTTCTTGAATATTTCTTTGCTTGTAACTCATTTTAGAGTCACCTTTTTAACTGGAAAATAGTGACATTTTCATAATTTTGTTTTGAGTAATGAAAACGAGCTACCCCCAAAGACCATTACTTGATTTATGGACTGCTGTGAACATGAATTCTAATATCAGATGGGAAATTTCCAGGAGGAAAATAAGTACAAATAAATTGGTTTTAAGTATTAAAATGTGTGTTGACGACCTAGGTAAATATCTTGTTAAAAAGACTTTTAATAAATTGCGTGCTTTATTTTGAGATTTTAAAAGTTCACTAGTATCTAATTCTAAACTTCATTTTGTACTGTCATAGCCATCTATAGTTATGAATTTGAAAGTTCCTGTTGAAGCAAAGTGATTTTCAGTGTTAATTTGGAACTCATTTAACCCTCAAGAATGGTAATAGAAGAAACCAGAATAGTTTTTGATTAATATTGGGCTTTTGAACTTTTTTTTTTTAATAATACAGTGCTTTTCTTTCACATTTCTCCTTTCTTGTTCCTGAGAAGACGGGATTATTTATCTTTCAGAAGGCATCCTAAATAGGGGCTTAAGTTATAGGAATTCAAAGATAATTGACACACTAAGTATTTCTTTTAAAAAAATATGACCTGTAGAGTTCTATTGTAAATATGTAGATCATATTATGAGAGAATGAGGGTATGTTTTCTGGAAATGAATATGTAAAAGCAGAGTGGCCCAGATAAAACTCCAAATTTTAAGGAGGCACTAGTGACACTGTATAGAAATAGTAAAACAAGGAACTTACTTTATAGAACGAGTAAGAGCTATGTGCATCTTGGTCATTGCTTTTATGGAGTCAGTAGCCAGCAAGAAAATTTGAATGAATTATGTTTAATAGTTTTTAAATATGAGCCAACAGTGGAATTTATTTAGTAGTTTAAATGAGAAACTGGCCTTAGTATCATGAACTTGATTGATAACTACTGTCAACTATTGATAGTTGGGAACATTAAATTCTCTACCATTTTAGTCAAGTTTAGTTGTGTATACTTATGTGTGTGTGTGTGTGTGTGTGTGTGTACTAAGGACATATGTAAGGCATTTCAGAGCAATAACTTGCCCAGGGTCACACAGATGGTTGAGAAGTATTAAGTGTCAGCTTTCATTTCCAAAAACCTGTGCTGTTATTTGCAGTAAGACAAATCCAGCTCAGCCTATCTTTAGCAAAACAAGGGACATTTTTTGTCTTTCAAGCTAAACTGTGAAAAGTGGTGAAATGCATCTCAGGGTTGACTGAATTCTAAGACCAGAGCTTCATCAGAGGTGTTTTATCTGTCTCTTTCTTTCCTACTTTCCTTGAGCTGACTTGTTTCTTCCTGCCACGTACATGTAAAAAACTTTCCTTGGTGTAGAAATATGCCCAGAGGTGCCTCCACACTCCTTTTAGCTCCTTGAGGAGGATGTGTGGAGGACTGGAATACAGTGGGTTTCCTACCAAAACTGTTCCCAACCTTTTTCCCTGTTGGAAGAACCTCTGTTTTGTTAGGGAATTATTATAGAGCTGTGTGGCCTGGGAGCATGTATCTAGTCTCAGAGGGCATGAATCCTGATCAGTCTAAGCCAGTCTGGAAGTCTTATTTCCATTGCCAGTGATTGGCTTAGAAAGAGGCACATATTCCATTTCTGGCTGATGAGATATGAAAACTTCTGAGGAAAATCTTCCATATCTTAGAAGGAGACCCAGCAATAATAATAGCAAAAGCTATATAACATTTATTATGTACCAGGCATTTTCTAGGTGATATATATAAATATATAATTTAACATAAATGAATGAAATGAGATACAGTGTCTGCTTCCTGTCTCTGTATGTTTTGGGTGAATCTCTGCTGCCTGAAGCTGTTGTAGCAAACTTATTCCTCAGAGGGGAACAACAGGCAGAGTTGAAAGATGGAAAGAACCTGAATTTTTCAGGATTTTTTAAGCCATGGAATTAACTAACTTTGAAAATATCTTACTTTGAAACTTCTTATTGTATGAGATACTATCCCCTCATTTTTCTCAGCTACTTGAAGTTTAATTTCCTTGCAGCTGAAGGCATGCTAAATAATTACCAAGAAATGCTTTCTGATGGTATGTGGTTTCCTGTATAGTCTTTTTTTTTTTTCCTTTGAATGGTTATAGAGTAGATACAAGATTAACATCTACCAAAATAGAAGTCCTGAGCTTCAGACCAATGGATTTATCACATTTTCTCTCTCTCTTTTTTTTCTTGAACCGTATTCTTATAGGAATCATTAAATCTTCAATGTAATTTTAAACTACTGTGCCTTATAGTATGATGTGATTAAAAGAGCATTTGTATTTGATTTTGTGATATTGATTAGCTTGTAATATTGAGTATGTTACCTAATCTGTGTGAGCCTCAATTTCTTTTAAGCTGAGGAGATAAATGCTGCTTCTGTGTGCCTGAAAGGCTTGTGAAGCAGTGAATCAACTTTGAATACAGTTTTTAAAAAGGTTTTTATTACTGGTTTATGAATTGCTCAGTAATATGCAGTATCACTCTTAAAAATGATTTGAGTTTGAGTTTTATTTACAAAGAAGAAACTGTGCTGTGCAGTGGTCAGTTCACTCCACCCTGAGGTTAGCTTCAGCTCTGACCCTTGAATTGTTTAGCTGATGTTTCCCCTTTTTGTTGAAGCTAGTTCAAATTGTACTGTTACTTGTAAAAGAGTCCCAACTAACGTATAGAGAATATATAAATTTTATTAAGGTATGATACATACTCAGAACCACACAGATTATAATTTATTACATATATTATATATTTATATATATATTTACAAACTGAGCAACTGCTTGTGTTCAAGACTGTTTGTTTGCTGTTTACAAAATAGGACTCAGATCAAGAAAGAGAATGTTACTAGCTTTACAAAACCTTCAGGCTCCCTTTTAGTCACAGCCTGACCCTTTTGACCAGTGTATGAGGCAGTATGTCTTCATGGTAACCAGAACACAGGTTTGGGGGTTGGCAAAAGATTTTGAATCCTTGTTCTTGAAAGCATGTATGATTCTGGATAAGTTTCGTCTCTGAATTTCACTTTCATGATATATATAAACATTGTCCTTTATATATGCATGCTTGCATGCTAAGTTGCTTCAGTCATGTCCTTTATATTTACTTGAGGATTAATTGATGGCATATGTGAAGTGTTAGCAAAGTGCTCTTCACAGGCAAGCCTTCAATGAATGAGAGTTATTTCTGTTATAATTGCTTCATAGTCTATGCACTGATGAGAGGAAGTCCCCCTAACTTATTTCAGAGTGTTTATTTCATGGATTCTAAAAATTCTCATGAGGCTAAAAAGATTCTTATTTGTAAATAAGAAACCTGAAATATCAGTCTTCTGATACCTAGTATTAGAACAGTAGGTATTTAGTTGATATTTAACACATGCAACAGAGACATGATTAAGTGTAATTTATAAACGTCAACTTTCTTTGCTTTAGTCACTGCTCATTTTTTCCACCATTTCCTTTTCAAAATCACTTTCTTGCCAAAAATAAAGATTTTTCCTAGCAGAAATAGATTGGTTAGTTTAGTTACTGAAATATTTACCTTTTCACTTAGGACTTTTCTCCCCTATTTTGGTCATGAAGTTCTTGAAATTTTCCATTCTCACAGTCTCTCCAGTTTGGGTGCTTCTAAGGTAAATAATTTGAGTTTGAATTTTATTTACAAGGAAGAAAGAAACTATGCAGTCGTCAAAATAGTTTGACTTTAGAGACCATCTAGTTCCTGTTAAACTTTTTGCTTTACTGATAAGAAACCTGATGCCTTAGATCTAATAACCTGATTGTAGTCATGAATTAATGATAAAACCAAAACTCAAGTCTGCTGACTTTCAGGCCACTCTGTACTAAGAGTTGCTTTGAAAAACACACTGAAGAAACTTTTATAAAATTCATCTGTTGAATGTGAACTTTTTAAAAAAACTTCTAAAAAAGCTTCATTTAATCTGTAAATAAACCTTAATAGAAAGCTGAGCGCTGAAGAATTGATGCTTTTGAACTGTGGTGTTGGAGAAGACTCTTGAGAGTCCCTTGGAAGACTGCAAGGAGATCAGTCCTGAGAGTTCACTGGAAAGACTGATGTTGAAGTTGAAACTCCAATACTTTGGTCACCTGATGAGAAGAACTGACTCATTTGAAAAGACCCTGATGTGGGGAAAGATTGAGGGCAGGAGGAGAAGGGGACGACAGAGGATGAGATGGTTGGGTGGCATCACCCACTCGATGGACATGGGTTTGGGTGGACTCCAGGAGTTGGTGATGGACAGGGAGGCCTGGCGTGCTGCGGTTCATGAGGTCGCAAAGAGTTGGACACGACTGGGCGACTGAACTGAACTGAAACCTTAATAAAGAATGTTTTGTGTTCCCCGACTCCTCTTCCAGCTTCTGCCCTTGCTCATCCCTCTTACTGTTCCTTGGCTTCCGGTTAGAAAGGACTATGCTATTGTCTTTCAGTTCAGTTCAGTCGCTCAGTTGTGTCCAACTCTTTGCGACCCCATGGACTGCAGCATACCAGGCTTCCCTGTCCATCACCAACTCCCAAAGCTTGCTCAAACTCACGTCCATGGAGTTGGTGATGCCACCCAACCATCTCATCTTCTGTCGTCCCCTTCTCCTCCTACTGCCTTCAGTCTTTCCCAGCATCAGGGTCTTTTCCAGTGAGTCAGTTCTTCGCATCAGGTGGCCAAAGTATTGGAGTTTCAGCTTCAGTGTCAGTCCTTCCAGTGAATATTCAGGACTGATTTCCTTTAGGGTTTACTGGTTTGATCTCCTTGCAGTACATTGTCTTTATTGCCTCTCTAGCCATTGGTCCTCGAGTTGCTACAGTCTGGCTTCTGCCTCTGCCCTTCTGCTGGAAGTATTCAAAGGTCAGAGGTGATAATAAACCATTATTACAACAACACCTAGTGCTTCTTGTGGATTTACTGGGTGTCAAACACTGGGCTCAGTGCTTTGTTTACATTGAAGGGAGAAACCTGGAGAATCATAAGGCCATGCAGGACTTGCAGATGTTTTTGGCTTAGTTGGATAAATTTTTAAAAATCAAGTCAACATTGAAAGAGCAGAATATTTCAGATAAAAATCTGAACTTAGGGAATATACTGTCAAGTTTGCTGCAGTCCTCATGGTGAATATATCTGCCCTTGGACTTCACCTCTAATTTATATCACCTGTCTGACCCCTATAGGAACATGGTATACTGTCTGCACTTTGCATGGATATTCAGGGCTTTTTAAAGGTAATTTCTTTCATGAGAGTGTTTGAAAGGGTGTCACCTTTTTTTAAGAAAATAAAAATTAATAAACATAGGTATTGATTTAACATTAATGATTGAATGATGATGATAATGAAGGTACTTAGCACTGCCGCATATTTAAGTAGCATCTGTTTTTCAGAGTGCTTCTATATTATATATTTTCATTGTTTGATTTACTGTGATAATGAAATGGATTAACTTGGTGGCAATATCAAGATACTATAAGAAGTTGTATAAGATTTCTAGGACTTTCATAATTGACCACAAATTGGATGGCTTAAAACCACAGAGTTGTATTTTCCCAATGGTTCAGCAGTTCAAAATCAGTATCAGCATGGTTGGTTCCTTCTGTCGGGAGGCTCTAGGAGAGAGACTGTCCATGCCTCTCGTGTAGCTTCTGTGCAGACACAATCCTTGATGTTCTTGGGCTTGTGGATGCATCATTCCAGTCCATGCCTTCAGCTTCACGTTGGCTTCTTCACTCTTTCTGTACTTTCTCTTCTGTTCCCTCTTGAGAATAATGGAATGTTATTATTCATAAAAATTTGGATACTTAAAGGTTTGGTTAATAGTTTTAAATTGGACATTTCTACATCTGTTAAATAGAAAGACATCATCAAAGGAAGGGGGCAATTTTCTTTTGTATTTTTGATAGCTCTGTATTTGTGCATTTAGTTGCTCTCTCCTTTGCTCTTTGCTTTAATTTCTAGAACAAATAGTTTCTTTTTTTTTTTTTTTTGTAAAATGTTATTCTTTATCTGAGATAATTTGAAATACTTTTTTTCATGATTCAGGAGAGGTATTTTAGGAAGGAACAAAACAGATGATGCGTTAAAAAGTGGATGGAATAGGATAATTTCTTAAGTTTAATACAGCCTAATTTTACATAGTAACTGTGAAGAATGAACCATACTAATTTGATACATTTTCTGATACATTTCTTCAAATAGCCAAACTTGTTTTTAAAAAATTGACTTTTTCCAAAAATTCTTTTACTGCAAATGGTATAGAGATTATCACTTTCTAATATTTTCCTGAATTGTGGTTGTTGTTAATTGTGGTTTAATTGTGTTCATTGTGATTTGGTCTGTAATACATTGTAGTTTACCTGTGCTCTTTTCTCATGAATTTTCACTTCTTTGGCCTTATCCTTATTTGTTTAATCAGTTAGTAAAATAGTAGGTAAATTCATTGCACAGGGCTCTCCATATCCTCAGGTTGTGCATCCACAAGTTAAGCCAAACTCACGTCAAAGATGTTCAGGAACAAAAAAAATTCAGAAAGTTCCAAAAAGCAAAATATGATTTTCCCAAGCACCAGCAACTACTTACATAGCATTTTACATTGTACTAGTTATTGTAGGTAATCTAGAGATGATTTAAAGTAAACGAGAGGATGTACATAGGTTAAATGCAAATATTATGCCCTTTTTGTAAGGAACTGGAACCAGTCCCCTGTGGATACTGAAGGAGGATGTCTCTGAAGCAAAACGTGAGGGAAGGTTCAAGGAAGTTTCTCTTTGGGTAAAAATTCAAGTACTCCTGTGAGCTGATTCTGCCGACAGCTTTTTCAGTGACTCAGAAACTCTTATTTCTTTCTGGGTTTTTTTTTTTTTTGGCCTGAGGCTGTCACTCTTTGAGGTTGCCTTGTGTTAGAACCTTGTTTCTAAGGAATCAGAAATGTAGAGAGGGAAAAAGGTACCTTAGAAATTAACCTTTTTAGTATCTTTATTTCACTGATGAGGAAACTGAGACACTGAGAGAGAAGAGAACTCAGCAAGGTCTTGCTTTTATTTATGTGTTTGTCTTTACCTAGTCTAGAGAGCTGTCAACCATACTATGAATTATTGAATTTCACTTTCTGAGCAAGCTTTACCTGTACTTAATTGAAATAGTAGAGTCAGCTCCCATGGATGAAGCAAATGGAAAAAAATGGAAAAAAAAAAACAAACCTTGTACTGTTTCCTAGCAAAGTTCTTCTGAGCTGCTACATGGTAATGTTTACACACTCCAAGGGGATCCATATTCAGTCCTCCTTAGTATTAAAGTACTAAGTTTACAAAAACAGTATTAATAGGAAATTATTATTATTAAAGTTTTTGAAGTATCTTTCCCTATGTTAAGATATTATGAATACATAAACATGCAGTTGCTTTATATTTTATGTTTGTCCTCTTTAGAAGTTGAGTTTTGGCAATAGAAGGTTTTTGGTTTTGTTTTGCAAATATTCTGGTATGCCAGAACTAGAAATATCTACAAAGTACATAACTTCTTTGAAATACTGCAGTTCTCTTATTTGCTTATGACTTTTTGGTGGGGGGGGGGTAGGTGAAATATTTATTCCTTTAAAAGGAAATATTCATTTGCCTATAGCAGTTGCTGGAGATACAGTGCCTAAAAATTAAAGTAGTTGTTTACACAGATTATGAGAAGATCTAGGAAACAATGTTATTGAAGAGAGTTGAAGTTTTTCAGTGATTAAAGCTTATACCTGTAGGGAGTTGGTATCAAAAATATTAATATTTTATGACATACTAGAAAACTAGTCTCTAATCTTTTTCATTTTCTGTTGAATAGATTTAAAATAGAAATGTTAGTCAAGGATATAAGTTTGCCAGTTATATTCCAAATATCTTGCAGTCAGTTTATCTTTAACCATGGTAACAGACAGAGTGGTGAAATAAGTTGGTAGGTTGCCATTAACAGTCTAAAATTAGGCAAGTGTACCAGCTTTTACAAGGCCTGAAGTATCTAAAACACTGGTGTTAACCTGCTCTGTGTTTATAGTTCACAAAGAATGACATTTATAAATGCTGTTTAGCAGGGTAACTTACAAACTAAATTGCCATTTGCCAAATGGCACATGGAGTTTATTCAAAAGAAGGCCGTTAATTCAATACCAAGGATTGATTCACGAGAATAAAAAGCTGGAGAGGGTATATTGCCTAAAAATTTCCTATTTGATTTTTTTGCCCCAAATACAAGCTGGAATCAAGATTGCTGGGAGAAATATCAATAACCTCAGATATGCCGATGACACCACCCTTATGGCAGAAAGTGAAGAGGAACTAAAAAGCCTCTTGATGAAAAGTGAAAGTGGAGAGTAAAAAAGTTGGCTTAAAGCTCAACATTCAGAAAACGAAGACCATGGTATCTGGTCCCATCACTTCATGGGAAATAGATGAGGAAACAGTGGAAACAGTGTCAGACTTTATTTTTGGGGGCTCCCATATCACTGCAGATGGTGATTGCAGCCACGAAATTAAAAGACGCTTACTTCTTGGAAGAAAAGTTATGACCAACCTAGATAACATATTGAAAAGTAGAGACATTACTTTGCCGACTAAGGTCCGTCTAGTCAAGGCTATGGTTTTTCCAGTGGTCATGTATGGATGTGAGAGTTGGACTGTGAAGAAAGCTGAGCACTGAAGAATTGATGCTTTTGAACTGTGGTATTGGAGAAGACTCTTGAGAGTCCCTTGGACTGCAAGGAGATCCAACCAGTCCATTCTGAAGGAGATCAGCCCTGGGATTTCTTTGGAAGGAATGATGCTAAAGCTGAAACTCCAATACTTTGGCCACCTCATGCCAAGAGTTGACTCATTGGGAAAGACTGTGATGCTGGGAGGGATTGGGAGCAGGAGGAGAAGGGGACGACCGAGGATGAGATGGCTGGATGGCATCACGGACTCAATGGACGTGAGTCTGAGTGAACTCCGGGAGTTGGTGATGGACAGGGAGGCCTGGCGTGCTGCGATTCATGGGGTCGCAAGGAGTCGGACACGACTGAGCGACTGAACTGAACTGAACATCCTTAAGATACACTTGGTCATTTTAAATGAAATGTTTCTTTAGTTTGCTTTTTGTGTTTAATGTCTTTTCCCTTCTCCTCCTATGATGAGATTGGAATTACAGATAGAGAGTTCTGATTTATCTAGTTTATTTATCTAGTTTCTTTATCTGATTTATCTAATGAAGAAGTGGGTTGGTGCATAACTGTAAACAAGTAAAAGACAGTATATAAAAGAAAGTAAGGTAGCCCTCAGTGTCTTGATTCTGTGTGACCCCGTGGACTGTATCTTGCCAGGTTCCTTTATCCATGGAATTCTCCAGGCAAGAGTACTGGAGTGGGTTGCCTTTTCTTCCTTCAGGGGATCTTCCCAAATCCAGGGATTGAACTGTGTCTCTTCCATCTCCTGCACTGGCAAGCCGGTTCTTTACCACTAGCACCACCTGGAAAGCCAAAGATAGCCTTATTAAAATTTAATTCTTTAATAGAGTTTTGGGGAATCAGAGAATGAAGTATTATTTTTCCAATATCAAAATGGTAGACAGAAGGATTTTTTAATTAAAAAATAATTTTTAATTACTGGTTTGTGGCCACAACACTTCTCGTGGTTCATTTTTATTTATTGGTAGAAAACTAGGAAAAATTGTTAGTGAAGCCTCATTACATTGACTTCATATAGGGAGAACGCAATACTTTTAAGTTTTATCAGTACAGTTTGACTTTCAGAATTAAAGCCTTTTAAAAAAAACAATCAAGATTTCCCCCTGTCTCCAAAAATAATGTCCTGTTAGAATTTGCACCCATGTGTATTTAAATAGCATTTATGATGGACCTGCTATGTATTAGGCACTGAGTACTACCCTACAGCAGCTCTGCATCATGGGAGAACCAAAGTGCAAACAGAAAACGATCATACACGCGCTACAAGAAAACTACCCTAGACGCACTATGGGAACTCAGGTATACTACTTGTATTTCCTAAATACTTCTCAGATTTGCTGTAATCTTCCTGTCTTCATTGTTTCTTAATTCTTGTTCCAGTTAAATATTTCTTCCTTACAGCCGCCAGAGTGTTATCTTAAATAAAAATTTGGACTTACATATTTAATAACACTCTTCATAGACTTCTCACATATCGTTTAAACTCACAGTTCTTCATAAACCATAAGGATTAAAAAAATTTTTTTATTTCAGTTACCTTTGTCACCTCTTCCAGCCTTCAGCTCTCACTGAATTAATTCCACTTCTCCAACAAATAAAACTTTGACATCTCCCCATACTGTTTTTTACCTTACTGCTTGAGGTGCCCACTTCATTGCCCACCCCCACCCCCAGACTAACTCAGTTGATCCTTAATAGGTAAACCTAGTATCTTCCCCGAAGGACATCTTTCATAATCTCATGGAGACTGGATTATGTGTTCCCTGCCAATGCTCATATAGGAAATTTATGCATGCTATCGGTAAGGCAAGAATATGGCGATTTTTATTTTCTTGATTCTTTCTTGTTCTTTTTTTTTTTTTTTACAACTTTACGAACTAATGTGATAGTTACCTACCACCTTCAGAAGTCAACACCATTCTTTGTTTTTAATTATCATTGTGAACTCTTGGCTTTAAAGATACTAGATAATGTTTCACCCTATTGCAGTTATTGATGCTCAGATTATTGTGTTGCCAATAGGAGATTATTCAGGTTGGCTTTTGAGTCAGTCAGTCAGTTCAATCTCTCAGTTGTGTCTGACTCTTTGTGACCCCATGGACTGTTGCACGCTAGGCTTCCCTGTCCATCACCAGCTACCAGAGCTTACTCAAACTCATGTCCATCAGGTCGGTGATGCCATCCAACCATCTCATCCTCTGTCGTTCTCTTCTCCTCCCGCCTGCATGACTAGTAGTATTTGTATAAATTCAGTTATTTTTCTAACTCTGTGTTACAGTGGTGTTTTGTTATTCTAGCACTTACCACAGATTGAGTGCAATATAATTAATTCCCCCTGATAATCCATAAGGGAAGGAATCATTATCTTTGTAACTCTATTATTTATTTCAATGCTTTACTTTATATTTAGAGCTTGGTAAATATTTCTGCTTTGATAACAGTGCTTTCAGAAGACAATACTTGCATTAAAGCTTTTGGTTTATGTAGTTCTTTATTATATTGAGTGCCAATGATGTGCCATATACCAAAGCAGACACTTATTTTGAGTAATTTGATTTAATTTATTTAGTAGTAAATATGAAATAGTCTCTGTATGCTGAATATCTGTTAAATTAAGTATTAAACATAATACTTTAGCTTGAAGAAGGCTGAGCGCCAGACAATTGATGCTTTTGAACTGTGGTGTCGGAGAAGACTCTTGAGAGTCCCTTGGACTGCAAGGAGATCCAACCAATCCATTCTGAAGGAGATCAACCCTGGGATTTCTTTGGAAGGAATGATGCTAAAGCTGAAGCTCCAGTAATTTGGCCACCTCATGTGAAGAGTTGACTCATTGGAAAAGACTCTGATGCTGGGAGGGATTGGGGGCAGGAGGAGAAGGGGATGACAGAGGATGAGATGGCTGGATGGCATCACCGACATGATGGACATGAGTTTGAGTGAACTCTGGGAGTTGGTGATGGACAGGGAGGCCTGGCGTGCTGCGATTCATGGGGTCGCAAAGAGTTGGACACGACTGAGCGACTGAACTAAAACTAAACTAATGATAAAGGACAGAATTGGTATGGAC
Source organism: Oryx dammah (assembly GCF_014754425.2). Taxonomy (NCBI): domain Eukaryota; kingdom Metazoa; phylum Chordata; class Mammalia; order Artiodactyla; family Bovidae; genus Oryx; species Oryx dammah. The sequence continues at coordinate 43,891,612 of NW_024070202.1, read as the reverse complement.
CTAACAGAAGCAGAAGGTATTAAGAAGAGGTGGCAAGAACACACAGAAGAATTGTACAAAAAAGATCTTCACAACCCAGATAATCACGATGGTGTGATCACTCACCTAGAGCCAGACCTCCTGGAATGTGAAGTCAAGTGGACCTTAGAAAACATCACTAAGAACAAAGCTAGTGGAGGTAATGCAATCCCAGCTGAGCTATTTCAAATCCTAAAAGATGATCCTGTGAAAGTGCTGCACTCAATATGTCAGCAAATTTGGAAAACTCAGCAGTGGCCACAGGACTGGAAAAGGTCAGTTTTCATTCCAATCCCAAAGAAAGGCAATGCCAAAGAATGCTCAAACTACTGCACAATTGCACATCTCACATGCTAGTAAAGGAATGCTCAAAATTCTCCAAGCCAGGCTTCAGCAATATGTGAACCGTGAACTCCCAGATGTTCAAGCTGGTTTTAGATAAGGCAGAGGAACCAGAGATCAAATTGCCAACATCCGCTGGATCATGGAAAAAGCAAGAGAGTTCCAGAAAAACATCTATTTCTGCTCTATTGACTATGCCAAAGCCTTTGACTGTGTGGATCACAATAAACTGTGGAAAATTCTGAAAGAGATAGGAATACCAGACCACCTGACCGGCCTCTTGAGAAACCTGTATGCAGGTCAGGAAGCAGCAGTTAGAACTGGAGATGGAGCAACAGACTGGTTCCAAATAGGAAAAGGAGTATGTCAAGGCTGTGTATTGTCACCCTGCTTATTTAACTTATATGCAGAGTCCATCATGAGAAACGCTGGGCTGGAAGAAGCATAAGCTGGAATCAAGATTGCCGGGAGAAATATCGATCACCGCAGGTATGCAGATGACACCACCCTTATGGCAGAAGGTGAAGAGGAACTTAAAAGCCTCTTGTTGAAAGTGAAAGAGGAGAGTGAAAAAGTTGGCTCAAAGCTCAACATTCAGAAAACTAAGATCGTGGCATCTGGTCCCATCACTTCATGGGAAATAGATGGGGAAACAGTGGCTGACTTTTATTTTTTGGGCTCCAGAATCACTGCAGATGGCGATTGCAGCCATGAAATTAAAAGATGCTTACTCCTTGGAAGAAAAGTTATGACCAACCTAGATAGCATATTCAAAAGCAGAGCCAACAAAGGTCTGTCTAGTCAAGGCTATGGTTTTACCAGTGGTCATGTATGGATGTGAGAGTTGGGCTGTGAAGAAAGCTGAGCACCGAAGAATTGATGCTTTTGAACTGTGGTGTTGGAGAAGACTCTTGAGAGTCCCTTGGACTGCAAGGAGTTCCAGCCAGTCCATTCCAAAGGAGACCAGTCCTGGGTGTTCATTGGAAGGACTGATGCTGAAGCTGAAACTCCAATACTTTGCCACCTCATGCGAAGAGTTGACTCATTGGAAAAGACTCTGTTGCTGGGAGGGGTTGGGGGCAGGAGGAAAAGGGGACGACAGGGGATGAGATGGCTGAATGGTATCACCTACTCGATGGAATTGAGTTTGGGTAAATTCTGGAAGTTGGTGATGGACAGGGAGGCCTGGCGTGCTGCGATTCATGGGGTCGCGAAGAGTCAGACACGACTGAGTGACTGAAATGTACTGAACTGAACATTTCCCAAGTGTTTTCTGTATGATGTTAATAGGTGTTATTAGAATAGAGGTATTTTTATGGTCGAATAAGTTTGAGTCAAATATTGAGTTAAATAGAGGTTAACAACTTTATTATAGGATTTCATAGTTTATGTGTAGTGTTACTGCCTAGAAGAAACATGGTGAATTTTTCAGCTTGTTTAATTCCCCATCCCCTCCCCCTGCAAGTATGTGTGGAACATACTGAGGAAAATGCTGGCCAAGTTATAGAAAAGAGTGCAGTGCAGTGGAAAAGGCATGTTGTAAGTCAGGACTTGAATTTCTTCCCTGAAACCGTAGATGCAGAACTTTCTGACAGCTTCTGTTTTCTCATCAGTGTAAGAATATATACAGCACTAGTATGTGTAGCCTGGTATACTGGAGTGGGTAACTGTAGCCTTTCCGTTCTCCAGCGGATTTTCCCAATCCAGGGATTGAACCCAGGTCTCCCGCATTGCAGGCCGATTCTTTACCAATTAAGGCAGAAGGGAAGCCCAAGAATACTGGAGTGGGTAGCCTGTCCCTTCTCCAGCGGATCTTCCCAACCCAGGAACCGAACCGGGTTCCCCTGCATTACTGCAGGAGGATTCTTAACCTACTAAACTATCAGGGAAACCCATGTACAGCCTAAGATTACAAATTCTTTACAAAGCACTTGACAAAGATTAGTAATTTAGCATAGTCTTACTATCTAGATAAACAGTTCATTCCTTCCTCTGCAAAATTTTTCCTAATTCTACATAGGGAAGATGAAACAGTCTGTTTTCTAAAGAATTCCTGTAGTCACTCTTGGTAGCAATTTTGTAGCCACCTGGATTCTTGAATTGAAGCAAACCTTTTCTTAACCAATAATAATAGTGGTCCAGGTCCCTTAGATTCTAATTCTGAGGAATCTGAACTAAGCATCCAGGAGCAATTTATCTTAACTTTTTCTCCACATTAATTGTATCTGATGTCGGTAAGTGGAAGAAAGCTAAACACTTTAATGTGTTTGACTTTGAATAACTTAGATCTATTTCATCATTTCATTTCTAATTTCAAATGATTGAATTAGTGGCGGTAATATGTTAGGTATTTTCTAAAATACAAAGGTACTTAAATAACCAAGATATTTTAATACTCTTGGCATTTTAATTGCTTTATAAATATGATACAGCTTTTCATACTATTTATAGTTAACTGTTGAAATATGTAAACAAGGAAGGTGCTGTAGTGTTGATTCATAATATGTATGCATCATTTAGTCAGGGTTATGTTTTCGAGTAATAAACCAGAGTATATCCTGTGATAAACATTAAAAGAATGCAAAAAAGACATATATACCTTCCTTCCTTGTCTCATGCTGTGTTATTAAGGAAAGGGAAGCATTAGGTAATTTATCAAAATGACATGATAGCTAACATTTATTGAGCTCTTACGTGTCTGTTACTGTTGTTAGCTCAGTATGATTTAGCACATTTAATCCTTATGGTTATCCGTGTGGTTACTAATAATAGTAAGTATTTTGCATATTTTTAGAACTGAGTAAACTGTACTTCCGGAGGAGTTTTGTGTATTTTCATTTGCTTTCTTAATAGGTCTGACAGCTTCCCAGCTGGCAAGGCAGCCATGGAGAGTCCATAGAGAATCTGATAATGATTAGGGGTTGAATACCACCCTTCTTGGATACCTCTTAGTGATCAGAGCCAAGGCAGAAGACCATAAGGTGGTTTGTGTAAGGATGTGAATGAAATCACTGGTGGGTAAGACCTCAGTTGTAGGGCCGGTCCATCTGGATTTGAATTCCTATATTACACTACTTACTGTTAAATTTTGTACAACTTAAGTTTTTGTAACTATAAAATAGGGATAGCAATAGTATCTACTTCATAGAATTGTGAGGATTCATTAAATTAGTTTGTGGAAATTGTGTCTGGCACTTGGTAAATAACAAATTTTAAAGATAGACCACCTCTTATTGGCATCTTGGGTGATATAAAGGTTATTTTCAGTGAACATGACTCAACACCAGTACTTTCTCTACTTCTGCTTTCAAGTTTTCTGTTTTTCAGACAAAACTCCTGATACGGATGCTATTATTACATGATTTTGTGAATGGAAGGGTTGGGGGAGAGATTTCTTTTTTTTTAAAAAAAGGGTATTTCTTCAGAAATGTCTGTCTACTGCAGTAAATGAGAAAACATCAGGAGGTTGAAGTAATTTGACTGAAGTCATTAGTCAGTCACTGATAAGGCTGAAGTTTAAGCCTCGGATTTTAATTCTGTGTCCCCTGCTTTAAAAATAAATAAAGCAAATAATTTTACAGTGAGTAGAAGTTTTCTGATTTAAATCCCTTTGTAAAAAAGGCAATATCTTAAATTGGTCTTAAATAGAACTAGATTCCTGTTTGTTTGTCTTAGAAATTTCTTCTATGTCTATGTATAGAAGGACTCTTTTCCTGAAAGCAAATTGGAGACAGAGTAAAGCAAATACTGTTGTCAACAAGCTGCAGTCTAATAGCATTAGATGTTAAAAAATATCAGATGAAAATGTACGGCATCCTAGGTTAACGTCTATGAAGCACAAGGTCCCTTTTTCATTTACTTGGCTGTTTATTAGAAGTGTCTATGAGAGGGAATTTTCATTTGCCCTTAGGCAGAAATGAGTACACAGGGGCTTCCCTGGTGTCTCAGTGGTAAAGAATCCACCTACCAGTGCAGAAGACATGGGTTCTATTCATGGTCAGGGAAGATCTCATATGCCACAGAGCAGCTAAGTCCATGGGCCACAACTACTGATCCTGTGCTCTACAGCCTGGGAATCACAACTACTGAGCCCATGCGCCACAGCTGCTGAAGCCTGCCAGCCCTAGAGCTCATGCTGCACAAGAAAGGAGGCCACTGCAAAGAGAATGCATGCATTCTTCTGCCTCACAACTGTGTCCCCAGCTCACTGCAACTAGAGAAAGCCTGCACAGCAACAGAGACCAAGTGGAGACAAAAATAATAAAATAAATTAAATAATTAATTAAAAAAATGACTTCACAGGAGTACTGACCATTGAGAAATAAGCTGAGAAATTCTTAGAGTAAATGGAAGAATGCTCAGGTACAGTTACTCAGATTTGCCTTGCTTCTCAGTGTGTGTCCATTTCCTGATGCTTTTGTTCTTTGAGAAATTGACTTTTTATTTATTTATTTTTATTTTTACTTTACAATACTGTATTGGTTTTGCCATACATTGACATGAATCCGCCACAGGTGTACATGAGTTCCCATTCCTGAACCTCCTCCCACCTCCCACCGTATATCATCTCTCTGGGTCATCCCAGTGCACCAGCCCCAAGCATCCTGTATCCTGTATTGAACCTAGAAGAAATTGACTTTTAACTGAAATTTTTTTTACCTGTGATGTTTAGGGAAATGTTCTGATATATTTTTGATAGGTTGAACAAATCAAAAATTGAAAGCTGCAAAAGCTAGATTTTCCTATAAATACTTCAGTTTAAAAATTGCTTATTGTCTAAGTTAAATATGAGCACTGAATTTCTTCATAGCTTAAATTGCTGTTAATATGAATGTTTAAGTTGTCATCCCTATTTACAAGTTCATACCATAGTGCCATAGATGTCAAAATCAGAAACTAACTCAGCTTTCTATTATGTTTCAAATATTATGTCATGGAGTAAATAACTCATTCTTTTATTTCAGTGTTGATCCAGAAATTCTAGAGAGGGCATTTTGATGAAATCCAATTACAGCAGATTTTCTCCAGTTGTATATGATATTTTTGTGTAATGCTAGACATAGCTGGCATTAAAATAAAACTTAAATGCCTGATATATATTAAGTGCTGCACTGTCCAATTTCAAAAATGTCACTGAAGAAGCAAGTTCAGAGGTTTTTTCATTTTTGCTCTACTCACTGAGTGCTCTACTCACTGAGTAAATGGCAGAACTTGGCTTGTCCAGATCTTCTGTCTCTAAAGCCCTGCTTAAGAAAAAAAAAAACTCATTATTATTTACTTTCATAGCAATTATCTGATTATCCAAGCAAAAATTATGTATTTAATAATCGCAAACAAGTTTCTTATACATATTTACAGAGAAATCGTAAAATTCCCTGCAGTGTCTTTTTAATTATAGACATATCTACCTATCTATATCTATTTATATGTCTTTTCCCTTTAAATGCTGTTATGTTATTTTAGTTAAAGAAATTTTGCAGAAACATAGCTATTCCTTTTTACAAAACAGCTTTTATTGACATGTAGCTTAAATGAAATAAAACTCAATTGTTTTAAGTGTACAGCCATCACCGCAATCTAATTTCAGAACATTTTGATCATTAACCCCCAAAATGTATTGCTTATTTGTAGACAAGGAAGACTGACATGCTGCTGTCCATGGAGTTGCAAAGAGTGAGGCAGGACTTAGTGACTGAACAACAACATTTATAGTCATTCCTCATTTCCACCCCCACCAGCACACAACCACTGATCTACTTTTTGTATCATAAATTTGCCTTTTCTGTACATTTCATGTAAACAGACTGATAGAGTGGTCTTTTGTATCTGACTTCTTTTCTTAACATGCTATTTATGAGTTTCACTCCTGTTCTAGCATATGTGAGTACTCCATTCCTTTTTATTGCTGAATAGAATACCACTGATGCTTTTGAATTGTGATGCTGGAGAAGACTCTTGAGAGTCCCTTGGACTGCAAGGAGATCCAACCAGTCCATTCTGAAGGAGATCAGTCCTGGGTGTTCTTTGGAAGGAATGATGCTAAAGCTGAAATTCCAATACTTTGGCCACCTCATGCGAAGAGTTGACTCATTGGAAGAGACCCTGATGCTGGGAGGGACTGGGGGCAGGAGGAGAAGGGGGCGACCGAGGATGAGATGGCTGGATGGCATCACCGACTCGATGGACATGAGTTTGAGTGAACTCCAGGAGTTGATGATGGACAGGGAGGCCTGGCGTGCTGCAGTTCATGGGGTGGCAGAGAGTCGGACATGACTGAGCAACTGAACTGAACTGAGAATACCATTGTATAGCTGTGCCATGTTTTGTTTATTCACCATTGGTGGCATCTGGATTGTTTATACTTTTTGACTATTATGAATGGTGCAAGTGTAAGCATTCACATATGCATCTTCATATGGACATATGTTTTCATTTTTCTTAGAATAATAACTAGGAGTGGAATTACCAGGTCAAAACTGTCAAACTGTTTTCAAAGTGGCTTCTTCATTTTACATTCCCACAAGCATTGTATGAGGATTTTAGTTTCTCCCCATCCTTGCCAGCATCTGTTATTGCCTGTCTTTTCTCTTTTTTTTGGCCATGCTGCCTGCGGCATCTTAGTTTCCCAACTGGGATCTGTCCTGTGCTCCCTGCAGTGGAAGTACAGAGTCAACCTCTGGACCACCAGGGAAGTTGCCTGATGTCTTTTTAATTATAGACGTTCTGGTGGATGTGAAGTGCTGTCTCTTGGTGACTTAATTTGCATTATTGTTCCTTTTAATTTATTATTTTGGTATTATAATTGTAATCTACAGTCTGATGCAGTAAACCATCTATAGAATTATCCTATTCATGTGCTTTTTTGGTTTTATTCACTTTGGCCACCTCATGCGAAGAGTTGACTCATTGGAAAAGACTCTGATGCTGGGAGGGATTGGGGGCAGGAGGAGAAGGGGACGACAGAGGATGAGATGGCTGGATGGCATCACTGACTCGATGGACGTGAGTCTGAGTGAACTCTGGGGGTTGGTGATGGACAGGGAGGCCTGGCGTGCTGCGATTCATGGGGTCACAAAGAGTCGGACATGACTGAGCGACTGGACTGGACTGAACTGAGACCAGTGAAACCCTGTTCAGGGAATTTACTTTTGATTAAAAAGAAAAATAAACAAAAAACTTACTCTTATTAAAAAACTCGTCTAAAATAATTGAACAATACAGTTTAGAGGAAAGTATATACATTTATGTTTTAATAAATAGTTAATTTTTCTCCTCAATGTACATGAAGTGCTTTGGTGTGGAATCTTTTCTCACTGTTCCCGGTTGGTGTTAATCCTCTTATATGTTAATCCTCCAATCATGAATGCAAAGGAAAAGTGATAGTTATTCTTGGGAATGTGATTGATTAAAAACAAGTCTTGGCAAATCAAAGAATGGGTATATCTGAAATAGTTGGTATGGTTACTTAATTCTTACCTTAACAAGTAATTTGAAATGGTTTCAGCTACTAAGAGATAGCCGTTTCCACAGATTGCTGTTATTTTGAGAAAAGAAAATGAAGATTTATCTTAGGAAGATAGCACTGTGCAATGGAAAGTCAGCCTGTGGGTATCAGTGTTTATAGATGGGATCCAAATTCTGTATCTTATAAGCTCTCTGACCATGAGCAAGTTGTTTCTACCTTTTTGAGACTCAAGTTCCTCATCTTCAAAATGGAGTGAAAAGGTTGACTTTTTTAAATTTTATTTTTTTATTAAAGTATAGTTGATTTACAGTGTTGTGTTAATTTCTGCTATACAGCTAAGTGACTCAGTTATACACATACATACATTCTATTTTACATTCTTTTTCATTATAGTTTATCCCAGAGTATTGAATATGATTCCTTTGATTTATAGTAGGACCTTGTTGTTCATCTATTATGTGTAATAGTTAGCACCTACTGACCCCAAACCCCCAATTCATCCCTCTTCCATCCCCCTTTCCCACTGGTAACCATAAGGCTGAATGTGTTTTGAGAAAGTTCTAGCACAGTGTCTGAGAAGTTTTAAAATAAACATTCTCTCTCACTTTGACACAATTTGAATTTGTAGCACATACAGATACCGAGTCTTAATAACTTGAAAGTCAACCAGGAGTAAACAGTCAAACCAAAAAAACACAAAAAAATAGAGCCTGTGTTTGAATCTGGTTCCATCATTTGCTATGTTGTGACTTTGGACAAATTATTGAATTTTGTATGTCCAATTTTCTTTAAAATATGAGGATTATATAATACTGTGTAAGTAAAGTAGTTGGCCCAGGGCTTCCTCTGTCACAGTTGTTGAACTTGTTGAATGATGATAACAGGTAGCATTTATTTAAATACTTACTATGTGCTACAATACTGTCCTCAGTACTGTACTTGCCTTTAATTATCACAGCAATTTCACGAAATAGACATTACTGCCATTATCCAGAATTTATAGCTGAAGAAACTTAAGATTCAGAGAAGTCTGTTGGTTTCTTCAGAGTCACATAAAGAAGGCGTGATGAGCCAAAATTTAAACCCAGTTGCAGTAGGCTTCATAATCTTCACTCCTTAACTGATAGCTGTTCAACTCCCAACTTTATATCCAAATCTGGCCTATTTCCTCTATCACTTTGCATTTTCTTGGCTGTGGGCTCTCAGGTGGTTGTGAGTGGTGGGAACAAATCCATCCTGTGTGTCTTGTTTCCTGCCAGGACTGTCATCTGTGACAAAACAACAAGTGCTCAGTAACTAGAACAGCAGTTATGTTTATTCATACAACTGTTATGTTAGCTTAAATGTATTTGTTTAGTCTATTGTAAGTCTTGTACATATTCTGACTAGCTTGGTCTGGGTCAACTTGTTATTTAAATAAGTTTTTATAAATGCATGTTTGGCTAACATCTGTGTTGTTGGTGAATGGTGAATGTCTTGTCAATTGACTTGGTGAGATGAAGTTTGTTTTTTGGGGGAGGTTTTCTTTCTTAGGCTTCCCCAGTGGCTCAGATGGTAAAGCGTCTGTCTGCAATGGAGGAGACCCAGGTTCTAGCCCTGGGTTGGGAAGATCCCCTGGAGAAGGAAATGGCAATCCACTCCAGGACTATTGCCTGGAGAATCCCATGGACAGAGGAGCCTGGTAGGCTACAGTCCATGGGGTCGCAAAGAGTCAGACACGACTGAGCGACTTCACTTCACTTTCACTTTCTTTCTTAAGCGTGATATATAAACTATGTGCAGCACTGGAAATGGTAAAATGAAGACAAAGTAAAGTTTATATTTGGTCTTTCACTGTTTTTGGATAATTTAGAAACTAGAGAAGTGAATCCTTAATTTTTAAAACTTTATTTTAAGTAATGAACAGATTTTAAAAAGCTTTTTTAAATAGTTTAATAATTTATTTAAACTATTAATAATTTCCATTCTCATTGTTGAAATATCATTTACTGAAAGTTTTGAGTATTAATTGTTAAATTTTATAGACTTGATTGTAAAAACTTTAACACCTGGGAATTGATGTTACAGATTTGTTAAACAGAACTTTCGTATTTACCCTTGGCAGTGTGTTTTTGACCTTCTGATTGATTAAGTAAGGCATATTTGAATTATTTTCCTATGATTAATAGTAGCAACCAATGCTCCTTTTCTTCTCACTAGCAGGGTCTTTTCACAATTTACTGTGCAAAGTTAGGTTAAGTAAAAACGTAGAAGTAAAATTATCTTTGCCAAGATGACTTCTTGGAGAAAGTTTTTAATTGGATAGTGCCTTGATTAATAAATCTACTGAGAATACACTGCCATGTACTAGCACATCGGAAAATAAACAGTCTTCGTAAATTATGCAGTGGTGTTGGTTTGCATCAACAGCAGCATTCTCATTAAAGTTGGACCCGGAAAATACACCACTGTGTTCTGCTTCTCCTTTCCCTACACATATAAACTGTGCCAACAGCAGACAGCCGAGAGAGCTGGGACAGAAAGACAAACCAGGACCATGTTAGGCCCCACAGCAGCAGAATTTCTAGACACTTCTCTGTAGGGCTCTGTGGTATTAATTTTATTTCCCTCTGTTCACCATTCGTCTCTGTTTCTTCTGTTTACCTGAAACTGAAATGGAGAGATAATCTGATTTGTTCATTTGAGTCAGCTGTCTCGCCTGAAATCACTGGAGGAGGGGCCTCTGCAGGATCCAATTACACAGACCAGGTCCTTTGAAGTCCTCTTCAGAATGTAGTAGGACTTCAGTCCTTTATTTTTAGTGATTCAGTGATTTTACCTAAGTATATATGAAAGACATTAAATCAACTGTATCCTTTTTAAGCTTTAAGTTACAGATTACAACTCCATATTAAAGTTGGGAACTTGGCATTCAGGGGCTATTGAGGACCCCTGATATTACACTGCATCACTAGATCTTGTTAGCTCTGAGGGTAGACTTTGAATCTCTTGAGGATCCCTGATACCACACTGTATCACTAGCTCTCATTTGCTCTGAGGGTAGACTTTTACTCTCTTGAGGATCGAAGGGAACACCAGGAGAGGATTCAGAAGAGACAGTCCATGGCTGCTGCTTTCTCCTGTATGTCCAGCCCCTACTGGTGGCTCCAGAGGCCAAAGAACTGATGATGGCCTTTTCTCCTTGGCTTCTTCCAGAACTTGGAGTTCTCCCAGTTCTACCATGGAGCTGTTTGCCAGGCTCCCTTCCTCTGTTCCCTCCCTTTCCTGTGTGAACCAGTTAATTCCTTCCATCACCACGTAATGCAATTTAAGTTACCCTTCTGCCACAGGAGTCCTCTATGAAATGTTGTTTTCTTGAGCTTTTGAGTATTTTAGCATTTTGCCTCTTTAACTCCCTTTTTCCCTTGATGTTCTAGGATGTAGATATCTATCTGCCCTTTTACAGTACTAGAATTTCTGACAGTTTTGTTATTATGGCATAACTTCTCAGCTGAAAATTTATGTTACGTAACTCATAGAACAAGCCTTATTTATTTTCATAATGAGACTTAAATTGATTTTGAAAAATGGCAGTTACTTTCTTGGCAGTACTTTCCCATGAGAAAATGTATTTAAAACCATCTAGCCCAGTACCTACGGAGAAGGCAATGGCACCCCACTCCAGTACTCTTGCCTGGAAAATCCCATGGACGGAGGAGCCTGGTGGGCTGCAGTCCATGGGGTCGCTAAGAGTCAGACACAACTGAGCAACTTCACTTTCACTTTTCACTTTCATGCGTTGGAGAAGGAAATGGCAACCCACTCCATTGTTCTTGCCTGTAGAGTCCCAGGGACGGGGGAGCCTGGTGGGCTGCTGTCTCTGGGGTCGCAGAGTCGGACACGACTGAAGAGACTTAGCAGTAGCAGCAGCAGCCCAGTACCTAAATACTTGATGCTGTGTTGTGTCACTGAGTCCTGTCCGACTCTTTGCAACCCCATGGACTCCCTCCTCTGTCCATGGGGATTCTCCAGGCAAGAATATTGGAGTGTATTGCCATGCCCTCCTCCAGAGGATCTTCCCAACCTAGGGGCTGAACCCAGGTCTCCCTCATTGCAGACGGATTCTTTACTGTCAGAACAAGGGAAACCCAATACTTGATGCTACTCAGATAATATGAGCTTCTATTTCCTCTTGATTTTTTAATGTTTTAGTCATAGTTTAAAAGTAATATATGTCTCCATTACAAAAAGTGGAAAATGCAGGTAAGTATAAGGTCACACAATTACCCTACTATTAACAAAATTAGGATTATATTGTATTTAGTTTTTTATATCCTGTTTTCATGCAAAAATATTACTTTTTCACATCACTAAACATCCTTTTAAAGCATAATTTTAAAGAGTATAATAGTCTCTTGACTAAATATGCCATAATTTATTAATGAAACCCCTCTACTTATATGTAGCATTCATGTCATTGAACTAATTATCTCCTTTAATACCTTTATAGAGATTTTTGAGTCAACAGAGGAACATTTCCAAGCCTTTGAGATATTAGTCCCTATAAATGTAACCAGTCTCTTGTCATACCATATTGTATATGGATACCCTCTTAATCCCATTCAAGCTCTTTATTCTAGACCTTCTCTATGTTTCTTGGGCTCTGATACCCCTCATCAGCATATTCTCCAAGTAGTTGATCTTTTTACCCTTCTAGGCTGGGTCACTCTCACATGTCCTCTCCTTACCCTTCCCACAAGGTCCCCTTCTACACCCCTCTTTGGTTGATAACCCACCATGGTTACCCCTGTGTGCCAGAATCTCTGATACCCTGCTTTGCATGCGCCACACCCCCGGCCCCGCCCCCCGCCCCGGGAACTCTGACCCACGTAATGGCTGTACTCCTGAATTGTTTGGGAGAAGCAGGAAGAAAGAGAAAGGAAGCTATGCAGTTTGAAGACTTAACGAAGGGCCTTGCCAAGGGCATAAGCATCATGCCTGGTATGTTGTAGATATTTGGTGGCAGGTGTGTGTTTGTTTGTATATTTAATTCTTCTCTCCTGATCCTGAGATTTGGTGGTGAAAGAGAAAATACGAACATGTAACTCAGATGATTCCCAGCTGACTGTTTCTAATACCAACTCATCTGCATTTGCTTTTCCTGGTGTCCCTAATTTAACTCACTCTAGTTGTTTCTGTATTGTCTCACTGACTGGTTATTTCTTACCTTTATCATTCCCCATTTCCTAGACTCCCAGCTTCCATATTTCAGCTAATGACTTGGCCTCTATTTAAATGTGATCAAGATTATTTGACATGAATATGTTTATCTAATAACTTCAAAATGTTTCAATATTTTTAGCTCTCTTTACCTTCTTTCTTAAAACTCCTGTTTGCCATTTATTATAGTATATTAATATGTATACTATACTCCCTTTATATATGTAAATATAATGCTTTAATTATCATATATACATATATTATACAATCTCTTCCTATCTAATTTTTCTAAGTCGCCTTACTTGATTTCGATACTTCTTCGCTCCAGTTGAATATTTGTCCTTCTTAATAACTTGACTTTTGATATTTCTCCTCTCCAATTGAATATTTATCCTTCTTAATATTTTGTTCTTGATCTCACTATATTCTATTCCCCTAGATTATCAAATTGACCACATAATGTCAAAACATCTAGTTTAAGCTTCTGAGTTCCAATTTTTTTTTTTTGACCTTTTCAACTCTCTGATCTCAGACATAATTCCTAGCTGTCCTGGAACTCCAACAGCTTTTTTCAAACCTGTTTTTTTTTTTTTTTTTAATTCCATGCCATGGTTGATGATACCTATACAGTTCAAGGTACTTAAGCCAGAAATTGTCGTATTACCTTTTTCCCATGCCCCCATATCCAGTGCGTTTCCTGTTATACCTTTTGTCTCACAAATACTGCTCATTTTCAGACCAACTCTCAGTGATGTGTAAGACGATAGTCCTTACTTCATTCTGTTTTGCATTATAATGAACTCTGAGTATTTTTTCTTTGGATTTATAATTTCTTAGAAGCACATTCTACTATGATCATCTCTCTTTATTGAATTAAAGAATACCCTTCAAGACTTTTTTTCTGAACTTGAATCATTGTTTTACTATATCATTAACTGGCGTTTTTTAGGCAGTAGAAACTTGGTCATGATTCATGATTTGATAATATGTATGTGGCCTGTAATACACTATTTTTAGGGTTAATCCAGGTAAGAGAGTAGTTTTAGATGATGTATAACCTAGCAGAATCTGTGGGAAGACATGAAATGACCTTAGCTGTTATTGCTAATAATGAATGGAATCTTTGCTAATTAGCCAGATTTTAATATCTGTAGATGAGGATGTGTTTTCAAACTTTGATGATTTAATCCAAATGCCAGAGGCCGGGTAGATATGTTTTAATTTTAAGTGAAGTCCCTCAGTCATGTCCGACTCTTCGTGATCCCATGGACTGCAGCCTACCATGGGATTCTCCAGGCAAGAATACTGGAGTGGGTTGCCATTTCCTTCTCCAGGGGATCTTCCTGACCCAGAGATCAAACCCAGGTCTCCTGCATTGCGGGCAGATGCTTTAACCTCTGAGCCACCAGGGAAGCAAAGTGGGTTAAATTTCATAAATCTGTTTTCTTCCTTTAAAGTTCTACTCTCCATCTAAAAAGACTTTTTACTCTTTAAAAAAAAAAGTTTTATTTTTTACTTTGCCTTCTACTTAAGCAGCTTTGCTTTCTGTAGTAACACTTTTGATATAATACGATTCTGGTAGTAATTGATAGCAAAAGAAATAAATGACAGTTGAATCAAAGAGATTGCCAGGAAACCTCTTTGCTTATGATTATTCCAATTTATTCTATGATTTAAACTTCTTTCCCCAATTAGGATACAGGTATCCCCCACTTATTGAAAGTGTGGTGTACACCACTTGGTTTTACAAAAGGCCTACACTGGGTTTGTTGCTACCCATCCGCCCAAAAAAAATCCAAAGAGTGTTTTCACTTTTATGAAAAAAGGTGAAAAGTGAAAATAGCATCCAGCGTTTGTTTTGCAGTGAGTGAGCTGTTCAAGGGGCCGCACACACCCCGAGCAGCAAGAATGCACTGCCAAACTCCTTCCCCAGGAACAACGTGAAGCATCCCAGCTGCCACTGCTTTGAACTGTGTCTGTGAGCATCTGTGCTTTATCTCGATTTATTTTGTGCCTCTGTTAGCAAGATGTGTCCTCTTCATTTTTCATTTTAAGCCACTTTGGCCTATAAACAGTTTCATAGGAGTGCTCTACTTTCAGAAAGTAGGAGAAACCCTATCTTAACTTTGAATACTTACCATTTTAGATCCTTCTCTTGCCCTCAAAACTAGAATTATAGGGCAATATTTTAATTATTGGATTAAAAGGCTTCCGTGATTTGGCTTGGGCTTACCTGGTGGCTGAGACAGTAAAGAATCTGCCTGCAATGTGGGAGACCCGGGTTCAATCCGTGGGTTGGGAAGATCCCCTGGTGAAGGAAAAGGGATACCCACTCCATTATTCTTGCCTGGAGAATCCCATGTACAGAGGAGTCTGGCGGGCTCCAGTCTGTGGAGTCTCAAAGAGTCAGACATGACTGAGCTGCTGACACTTTCACACTATGATTTGGCGTCTCATGATTTTTAGAGTTCTAAAACTGATTCAGTAGAGTTAAAGAGTTCGTAATTTGGTAGTTGTTACACATTCAAAGGAGTTGCTAACTCATGCCATGTCTTCATACCACACCTTTTTTTCTGACATTATCATCACTCATAGTTTATATTGTGTAATGAAATGACTTAACTTCTTCATTTGATCCTTATCATTAAAGTTACGTGAGTGTCTGACAGTTATAGGAGTGTGTGTGTATGTATGTAATGGACAATCAGAAACATTGGACAATATGTTGATTAAAATAAGACATTGTGAAAAAGCAAGAAAATAGGATAAGAGAGCATATAATTGGAGACGTAATGGGAATTTGCTATTGAAGATACATAGGTTAGAAACAAGGCTTCTGTTACATAGGAGCAGTTTTAAGGACTCAGATATTCCTAGGCATTCAATAGCTAAATTTGTCTGAAAGGCAGTATTTATGAGCAAAAAACAGTGAAAACCTATTTGATATTCAAAGCATTGAGAGCTTTTCCTTAAAATAAAATAGTTTAAAAAAGTTAACCTACATATCCATTGGCAGTTGAATGGATAAAGATGTGGTGTTTATTTATACAATGGGTCATTAGCCATGAAAAAGATGGAAACTGCCGTTTCAGCAACATGGATGGATCTAATGATTATCATATTAAATGAAGTAAGTGAGACAAAGACAAATATCATATGATATCACTTAAATATGGAATCTAAAACTGATACAAATGAACTTTTTTGTAAAAGAGAAATAGACTTGTAGACATAGAAAACAAACTTATTGTTACCAAAGGTATACATTAGTAGGTTAGGATTAGCATATACATACTACTCTATATAAAATAGACAAACAACGAGGACTTACTATATAGCACAGGGAATTATATTCAATATCTTGTGATAAATTATAATGGAAAAGAACTTTAAAAGAATATGTGTGTGTGTATATACATACGGTATACATATACATATATAACTGGATCACTTTTTTGTATACCTGAAAGTAACACAAGATTGTAAATTAACTATACTTCAAATAAAAATGGTTATAAAATTTTAAAGTTTAAAAAAGTCAAAAGAATTAGTTTACACTAATTCTGGGGAGAGATTTATCTGCAAGTTAATAATCCTAATGATTTTAAATGACCCTAATTGTTTCTTTAGGATTTTTTAGTAATATGAACAGAAGTACCAGATAATTTCAGAATGTCTACCATGACAACATAATTTATTACAGATATAAATTTTCTTTCACTGGTGATCAGTATTCTCAGATCTACTGTTCTGTTCAGTAACTTCTATTGGTTTGCTCAACCCCTCCCTCAGTCTCACGTTTCTTATCATCCTTGTAGATAGATCATTGTGAGAGTGGAAACCATATAGTTTAGTTGTCTGGGTAAATGAGATTTTGGGTGTTGACAGTTCTGGTTTCACTAATAAATTGTATGTAATTCTAGAAAAATTTTATCTTGGTTATTAAGAAAAGGACACTTTACACCATTGTTTGCTTTTTTTCTTAGTACCGTCTGCCTCGACATTTCCAGCTATCCTTTTGTTTCTACTTTTTTCCATAGTAGCACTGAGTCTTTTCTCTCCCCATACTGGTACATAAAAAAAATAATCTCTGGTCATCCGAATTATCATTAGTGAGCTTAAATGTTGTCACAACCTAGACGGGTGAGAGTGGGAGGGAGGCTCAAGAGGGAGGAGATATGTGTACACTTAGAGCTGTCTTACGTTGTTGTATGGCAGAGACCAACACAGCATTGTAAAGCAGTTGTCCTCCAATTAAAACTTAAAAAAAATTGTCCTGATTCAATTTAAATATAATTAACTTCATCAATTTAAAAATTAGGTATTTGAGGCCTGGAGAGATTGAGATTTGCCAAGAAAGGAAAGAACTAACATTCACAGAGCACTGACAGTATAGCAGACACAATCATTTTATATTCCAGTTCTGTGAAATATGTTCTCTTTCTCCCATTTTAAAGAATCTCAGAGGTCGAGAAACTTGCCAAGGACCATAAGACTAGTCCTGGTGGAGGCAGGAGGAAAAGCCAGTTCTCTTGCAGAGTCCAGGGTCTCTTCTAACTCGTCAGCAAACATTAAGAGCTGAAAAACTAAGTCAGTGCAGGAACATAGGATTAAGAAACCAAACTTATAAATATAACAAAGGATATTTTTTGATTGATAACTTTCATTTTTATAAAAAGATTCAAAGATAAAAACTAATTATCGTGACTTGTACTGGAAATCAGTTCTCTCTCGAGATTCTTTAGCCTCTTGTCTTGTGCTTTTAACAGACACTCTTGCTGACAAAGGCAGGCTTCATTTGTCCTGACACGTGATTGGCCGTTGATGTTTGTTGAATGAGGCCAAGCTTGGAGAGGATTGGGCTCTGTGTTACCTTTTAAAACATTTACTTATTTTTATTTATTGTGGCATGTGGGATCTTTTAGTTGTAGCATTTTGGATCCAGTTCCTGACCAGGGCCTGAGCCCAAGCCTCTTGCATTGGGAGCATAGAGTCATAGCCATTGGACCACCAGGAAGTCCCACCTGTTTTAACCTGATTTGGTGTTTGTGAGAATAGCCTACTTTTCAGAGTTTCTGAAATGAGATTGCAAAAAAATGAAACTGAGCATGAAAGTAGTAGGAAAAATTAAGGCTCTAACATAGTATTATGGAATGCCCATTCATTAAGAGCTGAGTGTTTAAAGTATGTGTGCAAATCTGGGCCTCCATTTGCCTGCTTATATTTGTGAACTCTACATTTTTTATTTAAGCACTTCATCTGTTAACTGTTGGTAACTACATTTTTGAAGCAACACTTTCTCTTTAGCCTCCTGATATCTGATCCACTGTTCTTGTGAATGTGATGACCTAAGTAGTAATCAGATCACCCAAGAGTAGCTTTTCAAATTGTTTTTCAGAGGTATTTCTTTTCTGGGATCATAACTGGTACATATTACCCACTTCAGCATTTAATTACCTAGTTTTTAGTATTTGTATTCTCAGTACCTTCATTTTCATTATAATTTCTTTTCCGGAGAAGCCAGAGCCAAATGGCAGACACCTGGACAGTCTTTTTCTTTACCTACCAATTCTTTCCTCTCATTCCCCTCTATCCCTCCATCCCTGACTGTCCCTCCCACCTCTCCCTCTCCTTGTCCCACTCCTCTATTTCTCTTCCCCATTTTGTCTCAGTATATAGAAAAATAAAAACTAGAATGATGACAAGTAGAGGTAGATGATTCCTTGCAAAGATAATATTCATTGACAGAAACGTATTAGTTTCTTAGATAACCAATTCAAATGACTTGTGGTTCACTAGACCTGGGTTAGACTCCTGCTTTATAAAAATAGTACATATCCATTGTAGGGAGAAAAAGTGATACAGTATCAGTGAATATAAAGCAGAAAGTAAAAGTGCTGTTCTTTTCTGTACTTTCCAGAGATACTGTTAATGGTTTTTATGTATCTTTTTGAAATGTCTGCTCTCTCTATATATTTATATACATGTTTAGTTAATTAGCTCCATCCATTTGCCTTTTATAAGCAGGTCTTCAGAATGTCATAAAGCATCTATTAGTTCAATTTTAGTGCGCTTGATACTACTAAATTATAAGATCTCAATTTCTTTTCTCCTTTTTTCCTTAAAATTATTTTTTTAATCACTTTCAGGACACTGGTCCCTCAAATATTTTCTTTATTTTTTAATTGTTTTTTTAAACCAGTCTTAACATTTGCATCGTACGGCTTTGATGCAGTTGAAATAATTGATAAAAAGTGCTTCCAGGAGTGTTATGTTTTGAGTAATTAGGAATTAAAGCCTATAAGGAGAAAATTTAGAATTATGCGTGCTGTCATTATGGGGAGTATTGTAAATGATTCATATAAGATTAAAAGACCTGTTGTTGAAGATACAGAATGCATCTATAGAGGGCAAAGTGTTTGGTCTTCTGGGACCCGGTGAAAAAGACTGCTGATTAGCTCTGGTTGGATAAGATTACACTAGAGGCTTAAGGTGTTCGGGGCATCTGTGGGAGTAATAGTCAGAGCATTGATAAAATTTGCTTTTTGTAGCCAGGCTCCAGAGAATGAATGTTACTTTCTTAATGTGTATAAAACTGTTGGCTGCACATCAAATGTTAATCAGAATTTGAGTCCTCTCTTATAATACAATAGAAGCAATGTTTTTCCCTCCTTAAAGCACAGCATCACATGGAGAATATGGTCAAAATTCATGGAACTACTCATACATTAATTACGTAGGTATTTGTCTACCAATAAAACATTATTTGCATATATATCCTTTTGTTCCTATAGAATGTTAGGCACTTTCTAAACACCCAAACAGTGGAGGTATTTTATAGGTCAGGGAAGAGCAGTTAGGCAGTTAGGAGGTAGCTAAAATTTGAAAGTGGCCAAAATATTACATATTTCTCAGTTGACCATATTTTCTGATTTAAATGCCTTCTCTGTTAGACACGTGTTACTACTGAACTTCTGTTAATATTTTGTATGGCATTAAAATATAATGTAGTTATTGTCTTCCGATTTTTCACAGAACTGTATTTGAACTTAGCCTTGGCATTTAATTTTTTGTAGAAGAAATAAATACACAAGAGAAACAGCTATCAAGGTTAGGTGATTTAGTCAAGTCTGTGTAGTATGTGTGAGTCAGAAATAGCATATAACCTTTGGAAAACCTGTCAAGTTTTTTTTTTTTTTTTTTAATACACAGCTCTGCAAATAATTCTTGATCTATGACCTTAAGTCTTGAGAAGTTCGTTCTTCTCTTCAGTTTGTTTCTCTTCTCTTTTTGCTCTGTTACGATTGACCATAGATTATGTTTCTTTCAAGGGAAAAGCTTGACCCCAGCCGCATGTGTTCCAGTCTTCTATCTTGCCAGATTTCAGGGTGGAATAAAGTGAGGCTTTAGGTCAGAAAGGATTCTTCGCTTCTTAATTCCTTTCCTGTCCCTTCTAGTGCGCTGCCACCACCCTGATTTCATGATGCTTCTGAGGTCCTATACACATATCCCAGGATGCAGTTTTCAGAGACAATTAAGCCTGAATTCATATGTAAGGGTAGTTTGTTAATGGCGTTATATATCACTAAGCAGAACCCTGAGCATCTCCTGAAACACCTGTGGTTAGCTTTAAAGGCTCCTATCTCGTAGTTTTCTTCAATAAACCAGGCAGTCTGTTTATGTAACTAAAGGGTCTGCTCTGGTATTATTTTCAAAACAAAATGAAAACTAAAAAGAGCACTGATGTTTCCACTTTAGAGCAATTTAAATGCTTGTAATTGAAAATGACACTTAAACCTGGTTTAAAAGATAAAAATAAAATAAATAATAAAAAAGATCTCACAAGGTATTCTGTTACAGCAAAAGTTGTGCCTCCTCTCATCCACGAAATCTTTGAAGAAAAGTTGACTACCCAGTAAAACAAGCCATCATTTTCTTTTTTATATTTTTATAGCAATATTCTGCATCACCATTCTGCTATTTCCAAGAATTTCAGCCTTCAAAAACCTTCTACTTGTAACCACTGCTTCGGCAAGGTTTATTAGACTTTATACACCTTTAAAATCTGGAGCCGTTCAGTAGCATACTGTGGTTGTACTGGCATGTTTTTTTTGAGTTGGTCTGTTGTACATGCATTATTTTATTTTCCCTGACTTTAGAACTGTGGGGTATATATTCCCATGCCCGTATTCTTGAGTCATCTTGAAATAAAAACACTTGGATGTTCTTGGATCCCCTCGTGATCAAGTTAAGCATGGTCAGACTCCATGCTTCCATTGCAGGGAACTAACATCCATCCCTAGTCAGGGAGCTAAGATCTCTCATGCTGCATGGCCCAGCCAATAAATTAATTACTTTAAAAAACAAACAGAAAACAAAACCCACCACAGTTCTTTTTAAAGAGAAATTAGTGCGTTGTTTTGTACCTAAAAACAAAATACTGCCAAAATAATTATTAAACATATTGCTCCCTGTGTCTGGGAAATCCTATGGGCAGAGGAGCCAGGTGGGCCATGGTATATAGTACAAAAGAGTTTTGTGTGACTCAGCTACTAGGGTTTCCCTGGTGGCTCAGCTGGTAAAGAATCCGCCTGCAATGCGGGTGACCTGGGTTTGATCCTTGGCTTGGAAGATACCCTGGGGAAGGGAACATCTACCCACTCCACGATTCTTGCCTGGAAAACTCCATGGACAGAGGAGCCTGGCAGGCTGCATATAGTCCATGGAGTTGCAAAGAGTCAGACACATCTGAGTGACTTTCAGCACTCACTCACTAGCTACTAAACAATAACAACCAAACCTACTATTTATTGGTTTTGGTTATTGTTTCACTGAAGAGTAAGCAGTGCACTGAAAAACAAATGTTGATTGAATTAGCCCAGTCATTCTGAATTATCATGTTAGAGCAGAATTATTCCTATGGAATTTATATTCTGATACTTACCTTTTATAATTTTAAGAAAGATGATTGATTGAATTCAGAATTTAAGAGAGTAAGGGAAGATAGTCATCTCAGTTCAGCACTACCATTAGGACTAACCACTCGGTTATTGCTTACCTAGGACTTAATAATCATGCTTTATAGAGACTGATGGCAGTTTTAGTTAAATATGTGTGAATTGGTCTACATGTTAAAGGATTTTAATTTGCAGGGTATTAGTATATCATAAAGTGGTTTTTAAAATAAGAAAGAAGTCACAGGAAAGTGATGAAAAAGAGCAGTATTTCAAGGAACAGAGAAATCAGAATAAATAAGATTAACATGTAAGAGAGAATAACAGAAATGAAGGGTACTTACAGAACAGCCCCAGATATAGATTGGATGTCTGGACATTTCTTTCTCTCTGCTAAAAAATGTGTAAAAGCATGTACATCCTTAAAAAGTCTTTGTAAAAGTCACACCTTTAAAAAATGATTTAATATTTTTTTACCTCCTTTATGTTTATCTTTAAAACATCAGCTTATCAATTTGTTGTTTCTTGAAATGAGATTTTAAAAAGAATGGGTAGAAAAGAGGACTTGTGGGTAGATAGATCTTGTGAGTCAGAAAATACTTTCTTGAATTTACTCATGTCTTTGCCTGTCTCTGGTCACTGTCTCCAGTCTCTAAATTGTAATTACCTGAAGTAATTTTAATTTTTAAGAATTCTAATTTTCAATTAATGCTTATAATGAAAACTCTTAAACTATAGGCTTTTGACCCATTTCAGTGTCCTCTTGAATATAAGAAATTGAGTGGAAATTGGAGATAATAGGAGGCAAGAGAAAAGAACTTGGTTAGGAACAGTAAGAATGGTTTGTTCATCCTGCCCAAGTAAAGGTATATTCAGAGAACTTTCCAGCATGTAAGAGTAATAGGCACAAGCTACAAGGAATTCTACTTCTTGATGCTTTCTCTCTGTCTTCAGTTGCTTTTCTGACTTTATTTTTCAACTTAAACCTTAATCTAAGTGGGTAATTGTGGTCTACCTGCTTATGAATAATATTGACATTTTTTCTTTAAAAATAACTCCATAAAGATTGTGTCACTAGGGAGTTTTTTCTTGAATGTACCAGGGCTTTAACAATTATGTTAGTTTAAAATAAAAGATTCCCTAGGGTCATTGCCCTAGGCTTATAAACTTTAGTAGTGGATCAGAATCATCTAGAGGGATTTTAAAAATAGATTGTTGAGTATCGAATCCATATTTCTGATGCAGTAATTCTGAGGTGAAGACAGTTGGCATTTCTCTCAAGTTCTGAGATGGTGCTAAAACTGCTGGTCCTACGAGCACTCTCTGAGGACTACTGCCATACAGCACTGGTACAGAAGTATGAGGCAGAGCTGGATCTAATCTGTGTTGAATGAACAACTTGTTGCTTGTAATTCAAGAGTTGTACTTGTTGGATGGGCTCCAACAATGATCATTTAATGTAGTACTGTTTTTATTTTATTTTTATAGATTGGAGCATATGATCAACAAATATGGGAAAAATCTGTTGAACAAAGAGAAATCAAGGTAACGAATTTATTTTGTGTATTCTATAAATTGATTATGAACCATAGTTAATATCTTTCTGCAGACCTTTTAAGGTACAAATTAATATTACTCATTCTGTCCACACTTTTATATAACGAAGTAAAGTCTTTTATGATGGTATATTCATGTGTCTTTACCTCTGATTTTTCTTTTTGGGATCTTTAGCATCTTTCTGTTTTTTTAAAATTTAATTTCTAATGATTATTTTTTTGTCAGCTTTTTTCCCCTTTCACTTGTCACCTTATACTTCTAGTTTACTTTTCCTCCCTTTTGATGCTGTCATTGCTCTGTACAGTTTATTAAACTGGTAAGTGTTTCAGGATTTTTCCCGCCTGAGTGATACTGTGCAAATGCTCCTCTGCTTAATTGAGATCTGCTTTTTGGTGCTACTAACAATGACTTGGACGCAAACAGAGTCGCTGAAAAGTTGGTCATTTTTGGAAAGAATTTAGGAAAATAAAACATTCATTAAAATGTTTCTATAGTTTGCAATTTCTTCTTGAACATGTAATCATTTACAGTGATAAGATGTCCTCATAGGCTACCTTGCTAGCATGAAAACTGTTTTTTTAACTAAATTTGTTTTGTTTCTCAGCAGTCACACCTTTTCAGTAATAAGATTTATATTTTTCATTTGCATAGATGATACTAATCAGTGTTTTCCTGCACGAGCTAAACTTAATATTGGCCCAGAGAATGATACTTTAGTTGCTTTATATTTTGTACAAAAAGTTTACATTAAATTGAAAACCCATGTCTATATTTGCTTAATCTGTCAAAAAAAAAAAATATAGTGTTTAGACAAACACAGTCATCTATAATAAAGAGTAAGACTCTACCATTTGTCAGTTTTAATCTTTGAACTGTTGTCATGAAGAGTTAATACAGTCAACAGAGTTGCAGTGAGCACTTGCTATGTCTTAAATATAGGATTAAATCATGGGGACAAAAAAGATAAAGTATACTATAATTATGTAGACGAGATACATGATTACAAATGAGATAAATTCAGTTAAGAGAGGGATGTGTAGTTCTCTGTTAGGGTACAAATTTGAGAAGCACCGCTAGTGAGGTTAGGAAAGATTCACAGAGGAAGTGACTCATGAGTTGAGTTTGACACACATTAGGGAGAATGAGGAAAACATTCCAGACAGAATGAAGAGCTTATGAAAATAGACATGATGGAAGGAGCATGACTGACTCAGGAACCTCAAGGAACTTGATGGGTAATAGTTGGATAGAGGAAGGCAATTAGAGTGATGTGGAGAAAAACAAGAAAGGAAAATGAAGTCAGATCTTGAAGAGGCTTAACTGCTCTACCCAAAAGTCTAGACATATCTAGAAAACAACTGAAGAGACATGAAAGAATTTTAAGCAGAAAAGGTTATCTGGTTAGATTTCTATTTCAACAACTTCACTAAGGCAGCACTAAGTATGGTGGGAAATATTAGAAGCGGAGCAGATACATAATTCTGTTTTAGAAATATTCAGAGTACTTGGCAGAGAGATTGGGGAGTCCTCAGTATATAAAGTATGTATGTCTGTATATATGTATATGTATGTACCTGTGTGTTAAGTCGTTCAGTTGTGTCCAACTCTTTGTGACCTCATGGACTGTAGCCTGCCAGAGTCGTCTGTTCATAGAATTCTCCAGGCCAGAATACTGGAGTGAGTTGCTATTTTCTTCTTCAGAGAATCTTTCCGACCCAGGGATCGAACCGGACCTCTCACATTGCCGGCAGATTCTCCACGTGTATGTGTATGAAAGTGAAAGTGTCTCAGTTGTGTCTGACCCTTTGTGACCCCATGGAATGGTCCTTGGAATTCTTCAGGCCAGAATACTGGAGTGGGTATCCTATCCCTTCTCCATTGGATCTTCCTGGCCCAGGAATCAAACCGGGGTCTCCTGCATTGCCAGCTGAGCTACCTATGTGTGGGTGGTTTTTTGTTGTTCAGTCGCTAAGTTGTGTGCCTGGGTGTTATGTAGATTATATATGGTACACATTATATAGATACGGCCATAGGACTCATTGAATTTACACTGGATTTACATTGAATGATGAGAGAAAAAAGCTGAGAACAGAACGTTGGGAAACAAGATTTAACAGATAGGTTTATTTAAAAAAAGAGATGTAAGTGAAGGAGGAAAGAGAAATGAGAGATCATGAAACAATAGTCTGAGAATGTCACAAAGAGGTGGAATAGTCAAGAATATTAGCAGAGGTCTACTAAGATGCTTTAAAATGCTCTTTGACAGTCTTTAACTTGTTGGGCAGGAAATGTTAACTACCTTAAGAGATTGTGTTACCCGGTTGGCACACTTAGATGTTTTTGAAATTAACTCCCCACCCCAAATCTATCTATCTGTCTATGTGCAGTTTTTTAGTTTTAAGTGCTCATCACAAATTACTGTTTCACTTATATAATCTCCTCATTTTTAATAGATCTATTTTAATGCCTAAATAGAGGCCAAAGTAAGGGAGGATTATATCAGTTGGTACTTGGTGTGCTGGCAGGATGAACTTAGGAAAGGCTAAGACTTATAACTTCTTTCTGAAATATGTCTTCCTTTTAAAGATAATCCTTTGAAATAGTAACTGAAGAATTAAAACTTACTTTTGTTATTTTGCATTGAAAGGCTCAATTTGTTGACAAGCCTCAAAGCACATTCCATTCTTATTAAATGTTCTATTGGAAGCAAGCTATTTATTTATAGTGTAAAATAATTTTGTATTTATTCTATGGAAGGTAGAGAAGTTGTGTAACTGTGGTGTTTTAATGTTGATACTTGATTAAAAAAAACAAAAACATTGTACCTGTTGTGCTTAGAGAATACCATAACAAATGTATTGACTTTGTCCTTTTATATAATTAGTTCTTTTATTATCTGTCAAAGCAGTGAGCAACAATTAAAGGAAACCATGAAAATATATTTCTTGAAAATTGTTTTTATATAAAGACCCTAGCTGATACTGCTAAAGTGTAAAGTCTCTTGTAAATTGCAAGTTATTTTTTTCTTAAACATTTTAGAAATTACAACTGAAAACTATAGTTTTCTGTTCCCCTTGACCCAAATTTAAAAGTAAATATGGAATTTCCCTGTTGTAGTACCCACTAGAGTTGTAAAGTTTCAACAAAACAAACTATATTGTTTCAAGTCATTAAAGGGATGGGGGAAACTAGGATTTCCAGGAAGTGAAACTAATTTCCAGGTTAGTATATATTTCAATAATATATATTCAATAAAGAATATATTATTTGAATTCTTGGCAATTGTGTTCATAGTACTTATTTCTACTTTCTAGTTAAACCAGTAGTTTAAAAAATCTTTCTAAAACTAAGTTAGTTTTCATTTTTTCTTTGTTCACTTAAACTTCTTGAAGGCTCATAATTTTTTTTAGTACTGAAAGCTCTGCTGTTTTGTGTAAGTGTAGTTTATTCAAAACCAGTTTAAAGTTGTCCAACTTAAAATATCTACTTAATTAGAATCACGTTATAAATGACCTTGGTACTAATATCTTTTGTTTTTGTGAATAAAGTCACTAATGTTAGAAGATTTATCAATAATAATTTTCTATAGCCTTTTTTTTTAAACCCTTTAAATACTGATAGGCTACCTTGAAGGGTATTGTCGACTCTGCTGTGACTTTACAATGTATGACTTCACAATGTAGCTCAAAATTATGCTATGACTTTATAGTGTACGATAGTTCAAAATATTTTAATAAAATATAAAGTAGGAAATTAACACATATTTAAAAGGCCAAGTAGAATAAGCATGTTGAAAACAACATAATTGCATAAATCAAAATACTTTACTGTTTCTCTTATAAGGACTTGAAGTTCTTAAAACAGTCTTGAGGAAAAGTTTAGGTATACAACAGTAAATTAGGCTTCACATTTGTTATAAACATTAGCAATAAGGTTATTTTCAAAGTGCTAGGAAAGCAGTTTATGAAAGATACAAGTAAATGAAAATATGTTATTGTTTTCAAATTTGTTGGCACTAATAAAGGTAAAATAGCATAATAAACTTCATGCCAAATTTAAATAGTGTTTGAACAGTGAATTTTTTGTTTAAATATGTTTTACTAGTTTACCTTTTCAATTTGCAAAATATTGGGAGCGACTTACAGTCTGTGAGTGACACTATCATGACATTAAAGTGGGAAATGACATATAGATAGTTGTTTTTTGTGATGTGCAGTAGTTAATGTTCTTTCAGCTCACCATGAATGCTGATTTAGTGAATACTGACTGTTGTTCTTAGGAAGAATACAGAATTAAGTTCCTGCAAGCCCCTAGTCGCAACACTTGTCAGCTAATCAATATATAACCTTGTTTAAATGACATCTTATTTAATATATGGTGTTGATTCATTAACACTGAACTAACAGGAAACATCTCATGCCTGTACAGAGCTTATCTAACACGTTTTCTCAGTGAGCCACGTCACAGCCTTCATGCACTTAGGAACACTAGACCACCTGTCAGCACTATCTCAGGGATCATTTCAACACAGAATTACCAACAGAAAGCAAAAGATTTGACGCTGAATAGATTGTGAAAAGGAACTGAAACAAGAGAGCTAAACAAGAAAGCAGAGTGATGCCTTGTTTGATCCCAGCTGGGAATGTAAACATTGAGTGACTCAGATTGTTTGCTACTCTCACTGCATGTCTGCAAATGACTGCAAGATCACAGCAAATACTGATTTTAGGGACAAATTAATTTTACCATATAGGTGAGTTTGCAGGTATGGAATCTATGAATATCAGTATTGACTACATGTAAGATGATCGTGGCTGTGTCTTCAACTCTGACCCTTTCTTTCTTTTGTTTTTGTTCTGTGGGTAGTTTGCACCTTCACACAGACTATTTGAAGGAGTTCAGAGGTTAATTGCATCTTGATTTCAGGATACATTTTTGGTTTAAACATCTCAGTTAATTTTGAGCTCAAATATCCTATTCTCTACTTCAGATAAAAATGTTACTTGATTAAATTTTTATTTTAAGGGGTCATTATTACTTAGATTAGGACTAAACAAAGGATTTACTTTATAGTTACTTGGTTAATTGAATGAACAATAAACAAATCTTTGAAACACTAGGTCATCTCTCAGCACTTGGATTCCAAGGAGTTTAGCCTAGGCTCCTTCAATTCTTAACATCCTAGTCTTAAGTTATAAAGCGTAATTTATTTTGATAGTTTTTTTTCATTGATTTTGATCTCTACTCCTACTCTAACTCAGTACACTGATGCAGAAACTTAATCTTAGTGTTCAGTAATTCCAAGTTGAAACATTCATTTCATGATTTCTGCTTTCTCCTTCCTCCTCCTCCTGGGCATGGCATCTAAGTTATGAGGGGATAAGGTGGCATTGTTGTCTGGTTAGTGGTTGGCATGTGAAGACAGTAGCAGCCCTGAGATGTGCATCGTCCTCTCTGGTCTCACCCTACATGTTGCGATCTGCTGAGAAGTCTGCATACCTGTCTGTCCTCAGCTCTGTGACCACTACTTTATTCAGCATTGCCTCCAGCATCACACCTTAAAGGCCCTTTAGGGCCACTGTTCTCCCAGCCAGCTTCAGCATTTTCCTGTGCAAAACAAGGGCCACCTCAGTCTCCTGGACCATCTCAGGCTGTACATCTAAATTGGTGGTGATAGTCTTTGTTTTAAAATTATGCTTTTAGTAATAAACAGACCCCATGTGTTTCATACATCTCTAAAGTTATCCTTTTGGAAATAATAAAATTTATTACACTACTGTTGTGTTCCATTTGTCACAAATATATATGTTTTTGTCTATTAAAGTTTTTCTTCTTAATCGAAATCTGTAGGCATTGATTTGGAGTATTAAAAATGTACATGTGTTGAATTTCAGTACTACTTTTTTGCTGAGTTAAAATTGACATATAACATATTAGTTTCAGGTGTAAAACATAGTAATTCGATATTTGTATATATTGAGAAATGATCCCACAGTAAGTCTAGTTTAAATAATCATCCCCATACATACTTACATATTTTTTTCTTGTGATATGATAAGAACTTTAAAGATCAACTCTCTTATCAATACTACTTTTAATATGTTATAGGGGTTAAGGAATAAACCAAAGAAAACAGCCCATGTGAAACCAGACCTCATAGATGTTGATCTTGTAAGAGGTGAGTCTTGAATAACCAAATATTTAATGAAATTAGAAATTGTCCTCGAAGGAACAGCGTTCAGAATGGGTTAGATGTATATATTTGTAGGAATAAAAGCAATGTGAGGCTAAATGAAGTTAGAAGTAGTATTAAAAAAGAGAGAGTGGAGACCTTTAAATACCATTGACTAGTCTTTTCTCTCACTAAAAATCATTCCAGTTAATAAGTGTGAAAGAAAAGCAGCTCATATTTGCTTAGCAAACTATGAAGCTTGTTATAAACATTAAAGTGGTATTTTTAATTCCTAACTGAAACTGACATTTGAAAATTGTCTTGTATTTATAAAATATCTAGGAGAAATATTGCTCCTATTTCAGTTAAAAATAGTTCTTTTCAAAGTATCTGAGTCAATATGATGGCATGTGTGATGTTTTAAAAAATGTTTCCTACCCACAATTGGACAGTTGACACCCATAGTGCAAAAGAAATAATAGGTCGTATTGTTCTTCAGATGTTGAAATTTTTTTCTTTAGGGAAATTAAAAAATAATAAACGTTGTCTTTCATTTTGCATTACTTTTCTTAGGGTCTGCATTTGCTAAGGCAAAACCTGAAAGTCCATGGACTTCTTTGACTAGAAAGGGAATTGTTCGAGTTGTATTTTTTCCCTTTTTCTTCCGGTGGTGGTTACAAGTAACATCAAAAGTCATCTTTTTCTGGCTTCTAGTCCTTTATCTTCTTCAAGGTACAACTAAATGAAGGAAATGCATTTTGCTTTTAACTTTCAGCATGTTTTCTTTTTGGTTAGGATTAGTAAGGCTTTGTTATTTTTAAAATATACTACTACTGAGTATGGAAAAAAATTTATTGTGATGCTTCATTTAATAAGACACAAATAGTTTGGGATTAAAAATATTTAAGGAAGCAAAGTAATTATTTTCCAAAATAATTTTATGATAATTTGACTGTGTGGGTTGCTAAAGAAAAATACAAATTGAGAGGATTTTTAAAAATTACAGAATCTCTTCTAAATGTACGCATACATATATGGACACGTGAGTCTTTTTTTATGAAGCCTTAGGGTTCATTCTTCCTTTCTCAGCAGTGTTCTTTTTTTCTCCTTAACCACTGTGTTCTGAGACTATCCTCATTCTGTGTTAAAATTCTGTGTACCATGTACTGTTCTAAGAGCTTGTCAGAGATGCTGATTTAATACAACCATCCAGTGAAGCATGGGTACTATTAGTATGCCTAGCCTATAGACATGGGACCTGAAGGACCTGCAGGTCCAAAGTTACATACTCAGCAAGTGTGGCGGTCCAGGTTCGCGTCTAAGCAGTCTGACTTCAGAACCACATGCCTAACAGCTCTGTAACGCGGCATCCTGGCACAGCAATTCCCGTGCACAGTCACAGCAGCGGTATACAGTGCAAAATGCACAACACTCTAGAGCATTTACAGCCTCAAAGAAGAAATTGCTCACATTTCTATCACTCTAACAAAGCAACAGTTTTAATTTGGTTGATACCCTTTTAGTGTTTTTAATATCTCTCTTTTTTTTTTAAACACAATTGTAATCCTGAGGGGCTTCCCTCATGGCTCAGCTGGTAAAGAATCCGCTTGCAATGTGGGAGACTTGGGTTCGATCCCTGGGTTGGGAAGATCCCCTGGAGAAGGGAAAGGCTACCCACTCAAGTATTCTGGCCTGGAGAACTCCATGGATTGTACAGTCCATGGGGTCGCAAAGAGCTGACATGACTGAGCGACTTTCACTTTCTTTCTATCAAAAAACACTAATTAAAAGATATCTTTTAAGTAAATGAAAACAATAAAAACAAGACTTATTTCGGTTATTTAAGCTTGTGTATATCTTATATATTTAAGAGGGAGTGAACTTGAAGTTATTCTCCAATGTTTTCTAGTTTACCTATAGGAGAACACTTTCCATGGTCAGAAATTGCAATTGCTTATTAGAGTAATAATTAATCAGTATCATTCATTGTAACTACTGTGCCTTGTACTTTTATGATATTATTGCTTTATTGTATTTGAGGACAAACAAGTTTCCAGTGTAATTAGAAGGCTGTATATTGTGGCTGAAATTGACATATCGGCTTGCCTAAATTAAATAGGGAGCATAGCTTAGATCAAGCATGAAAAACAGATATTTTTCAGTTCCAAACCGAAATTTAATGTTATTAGTGTTTATAAGTGTTGGCCACTGAAATCTTCTCTGGTAAAGCTTAATTTAGAAAGTGCCTTAACCTGTTTCAGGTCACACAGCCAATGACAAAGCCATGATAAGACAAACCCTCAGCAATCTGAGTGCCTTTAGAAACCCCTGTGCTTCTGCCTCTTTGCATATTGAGCAGAGTATAGCGCTCTGAATTATGTCCTCATTCTCTATCCCACCTTCTTGTCCTGAAGAGTAGAAAGAATCATGTGTAGTCAGACTGGGTTTTACATAGCTACAGTTTTTCACTTCAGTCACATGCCTTTTAAGTATCTCAACTATGTATTTTCAGCTTCATCCTACTTATTGCTTATGTCATTTCTCTCCTAAATCACTGCCGAGAGCCCTTTATGTCTTTTACTTTCTGTCCATTTACCTTTTGGGCTTCTCTGGTGGCTTGGTGATAAAGAATCCACCTGCCTTTCAGGGGACATGGGTTTAATCTCTAGGTCAGGAAGATCCCCTGGAGAAAGAAATGGCAATCCACTCCAGTATTCTTGCCTGGGAAATCCCACTGGACAGAGGATCCTGGGGGGCTACAGTCCATGGGGTCACGAAAGAGTCAGACACGACTTAGTGACTAAACATACACACACACACACATTTACCTTTTACATTACAAATCTTAACCAGCCACTCAAGTTCTAAATCTTAATTATCATTGCTTTCAAGATAAAGAGCCAGTTTTTCAGTCAGTCTCTTAAATTTCTCAACTGTAACCAGACTAAACTGGTTCTGTGCTGTTTCTTAAACGTTCTGTGCCTTTTTTGGTAACCTGTATGTTTGGGGGTAACTCTTTTTGCCTGTGTAGCCCTTTCCCCTTTTATTTACTTACTCCACTACTTATTCTGCGAGTTAATTAACTTTTGAGAATTAGGCATTAGAATTCCTTCATACCTCTCCACTTTACATATCTGTTTTTATGTGTCATAGATATTCTGTTAGTCTACTCAGGCTGCTATAATAAAATACTACAGACTGAGTGGCTTAAACAATAGAAATTTATATTCTCATAGTTATGGAAGCTGGAAGTCTAAGATCAAGGTGCTCTTAGGGTTGGTGTCTGTTGGAGGTTTCTTTTCTTGTCTTGTAGATGGCTGCCTTCTTGCAGTATCCTCACATGGCCTTTATTCTGTGCATGAGCACCAGAGATTTCTGGTACCTCTAGCTCTTATAGGAGCACTGGTCCTTTTGGATTAAGGTCCTACTTTTATGATTTTATTTAACCTTCATTACATCACATAGGCCCTATCTGTTAAGATAATCATGTTGGGGGTCAGACTTTAAAATACGGATTGAGGGTGGAGGGCACAATTCAGTTCATTACAGGGGTTTTAATTATTTCTTTATATGTCCTCCTTTTCCTTTAAGGAGGGGGTGTCTGTGATCTTACCAGGAATGCCTTTAGATTTATATGTATCTAGTTTTCATTGCAATGTTAAGGTGTGTACTTTAGAGACCACGCTGCCTGTTACTTTGTTCCAAGAGTTTCTTTCTGAATGGCATGATTAGCCAGGGGCAAAGAAGTCTTGAAGACCTTGTCTGAAGTAACTTTTATACTCATTTAAATTTAGAAAAATAATCTGGCACAGAACAATGTTAGAACAGTTTTTAAAGTTTTTTTTTCAAAGTTTTGAGGACATGACTGTCTGATCTGTAACGAAGTGTATTTCCTTTCCCTTCCTGTAGTTGCCGCAATAGTGTTGTTCTGTTCCGCTTCTGGCCCACATAGCATACCTCTGACGGAGGTGACTGAGCCCGTATGGCTGATGCTGCTCCTGGGAACTGTGCACTGCCAGATCGTCTCAACAAGGACACCCAAACCTCCCCTAAGCACAGGGGGTAAAAGGAGAAGGTACTGTCTCTTGAAAAGTGATCTTTCTGTAGATTTCTGTAATTTGAATCCAGTATTGTTCTTGACTTGAATGAAATGGTATCTTGAAACAGTGAGCTTCAGTCAGAATCAGCTATTGAATAATTTAGTTTCTTTTATGTGCTTCAGAGCCATTTTGAGACCCATACCTGTTTGTTTTTGTTTTCTTTCTTGAAGCTCATTGCTCAGGCACATGATATCAATGTAGGGAATATATGTTAGTTGGAATTGCTAATAATTTCCACCATTACAGAACCTTGTACTGAAAAGGTGCTTTGGCAAAAACAAAAGTCAAGGAAGTTTTTTAGCTAAATTCCATTTATTATATGTCATTTGAAGCTGTTTAATATTTCCCTTTGATTAAGTAAGCGTAGCAAGTCTCACTGGCCACTTAGCACAATGAAGTTCTGTTTTAAGGGTCTTTGGGAACAATTTCTCTTTTGAATATTGTTGCTAAGAGATTGTGACATTTGCTGTTTTGGAGTATTGATTTAAGCTCTTTATTAAAAAAAATAAATAATACCTAATTAGATAAGTAGCACTGCTGAACAGATAGATTATAAATCTCTCCAATTTGAATTTTCTTTTCATCTGCAAATAAGTGGCATTCCAATAGGGAAGGGGTACTTTTGTAAATAACCTGCCTAGTGCTGTCCTTACAACCTAGTGTCCACTGACTTGTCAGTATGAGCAAGAAACAATAACTTAACATTTATAGAAACTGGTCTTGAATATGTACTTAATATTTGGCATAACTTTTATGCATCAGCCTGAATTTTACTGTGTATTAGAGTTCCTTTGTTATTATGTTTTCTGAATTTTTTAATATATTGTCAAGAAAGTGGTTATTAAATTTTAAAGTTACCTTCCACTCTTAATCTCTTCTAATGAAGGAAATTAAGAAAAGCAGCCCATTTGGAAGTACATAGGGAAGGAGATGGTTCTAGTACCACAGATAACACACAGGAGGGAGCGGTTCAGAGCCCCGGTACAAGCACCTCTTACAGTGTTGGCGCTGTCTTCAGAGATCTCTGGCATGCTGCTTTCTTTTTATCAGGGTTTGTATTTATTCAAGACTTCCTATGGCTTAGAAATGCACTGTCCCTTTTTTGGCACTACAATCTTAATGAGTACTAATGATTTTGAATATGACAGTCCTAGTGTGGATTTTATTTTTATAAATTATAAAGCTATATATAATGGAAAAAATAGAGCCCATAAAATTCACTCTGAGATATACATATATATGTAAATGTATATTTATGTGAATATGTATATATGTAAATATGTATATTTATGTAAATGTAAATATACATTTACATATATATATAAATATATCTGTATGAGAATGAATATATACTATTAAAGTATATTTAGTATTTATCTTAGTTTCTTTTGTGATTTCTCAGGACTATTTTATTTCTATTAAATTGCTTATTTAATCTTCATCAGCACTATAGGACAAATTGGCTTTGTTAATATAGCATGTGAGTTGTATGACATTTTTAAAAATTTGCCTCAATTACATAAAATTGTCTGAAATAAAACGTATAGGTATATGTATTGTTACTTGAAAGAATAAAATATATACTATAATACCAGATTCTGTTTTGTGATGAAAATTGCTAAGTTAATAAGTCAAGAAAAGGGATACTGCAAGTAACTTATTTTCAGTCACTTCTGGTAACTTCTCTGCTAGTATCATTGTTTTATCAATTTGTGATTGTGTTCTTGTGATAAAGTTTATCATGCACTATATAATTATAGTGCATATATTAATCATATAATTAACCAGTTATATCCTGGGAATATTCTTACTGATAGTAATTTGGGGAGAAATTTTCACAAATTTTAATAATTTGCAGTAATGTGGCATTAAGTTGATTCTCTGACTTTTCAACCACTTAGTCTTCTAGAAAATACATATTTTATATCAGTTCACTTCAGTTGCTCAGTCGTCTGACTCTTTGACACCCCATGGACTGTAGCATGCCAGGCTTCCCTGTCCATCACCAAGTCCCGGAGCTTACTCACTCATGTCCATTGAGTCAGTGATGCCATCCAACCACCTCATCCTCTGTCGTCCCCTTCTCCTCGTGCCTTCAATCTTCCCCAACATCAAGGTCTTTTCTAATGAGTCAGCTCTTCGCATCAGGTGGTGAAAGTATTGGAGCTTCAGCATCAGTCCTTCCAGTGAATGTTCAGGATTGATTTCTTTTAGGATTGGCTAGTTAGATCTCCTTGCAGTTCAAAAGACTCTCCAGAGACTTCTCCAACACCACAGTTCAAAAGCATCAATTCTTCAGCAGTTAGCCTTCTTTATAATCCAACTCTCACATCCATACATGACTACTGGAAAAACCATAGCTTTGACTATATGGACTTTTGTTGGTAAATTAATGTCTCTACTTTTGAATATGCTGTCTAAGTTGGTCATAGCTTTTCTTCCAAGGAGCAAATGTCTTTTCATTGCATGACTGCAGTCACCATCTGCAGTGATTTTAGAGGCCCCCAGAAATAAAGTCTGTCACTGTTTCCATTGTTTCCCCATCTATTTGCAGTGAAGTGATGGGACCGGATGCCATGATCTTAGTTTTCTGAATGTTGAGTTTTAAGACAGCATTTTCACTCTCTTTCAATTTCATCTAGAGGCTGTTTAGGTTTTCTTCATTTTCGGTCCTAAAGGTGTTATCATCTGCATATCTGAGGTTATTGATATTTCTTCCGGCAGTCTTGATTCCAGCTTGTGCTTCAGCCAGCCTGGCATTTCCCATGATGTATTCTGCATATAAGTTAAATAACCAGGGTGACAATACGCAGCCTTGATGTACTCCTTTCACAATTTGGAACCAGTCTGTTGTTGCATGTCTTGTTGCTTCTTGATCCGCATACAGGCTTCTCAGGAGGCAGGTAAAGTGGTCTGGGATTCCCATCCCCTTAAGAATTTTCCACAGTTTATTGTGGTCCACATAATCAAAGGCTTTAGCGTAGTCACTGAACAGATGTTTTTCTGGAACTCTTGCTTTCTTCATGATGTTGGCAATTTGATCTCTGGTTCCTCTGCCTTTTCTACATCCAGCTTCAACATCTGGAAGTTCTCAGTTCATGTATTTTTGAAGCCTAGCTTGGAGAATTTTAGGAATATAAATAAATATCTCTTAATTTCTGACAGTGAAAATATGATAGTTTTATCACTGTAGAGTCAAGTTTTTAAATGTTTCTCAGGACTTTTTGTAAGCAAGTATCAGTGGCATAGTAGATGTGTTTTGCTTTGATGGGATCATTTAGATATTTTGGTCATTTGAAACTGGTGTTGTATTATTGTGTAGTATTCAGAATCCTCCTGACTTAGTCAATTCGTGCCTTTAGAATTCTGCCATGTTTCTCTAGTCAAATGAGTTCCAGAATTTAATTTTCATCTTTTGGGGCTGTACCATGACTTTGACTGCTAGTTATTGATATTATGATGGCTAAATCCCTTTGGATTTATTCCCTTTAATCATGACAACTGTAATCTGACTGTTTTTAAAGAAGCACTGCTTTGAACTGTCTCATTTGGGATGGTTTGCCAGCATATGAATGAGACTGTTTTAAATACTGGGTATAAAAAGATCTTAAGAAAAATGTTAATTTCAAAAGTTCTAAACCGAGTTCTGGAATCTTGATGATGTCTTGGTCTTTCAGGCTTTGATAGGACTCAGAGTGCTTAAACTGAAATACCGACCAAGACTTAAAATTGTTTCCGGTGATAACAAGTTGAATTAGCATAACTGATGGAAAAATAAATGCATAATTACACAAATATCTAAGCTCTGTGTTTGGCGAGTTGATGGTTTTCTGGATGGTATGATGAAAACTGTATTTTTAATACCCTGTATTTATGTTCAGTTCAGTCACTCAGTCGTGTTGAATATTTGCGACCCCATGAATCGCAGCATGCCAGGCCTCCCTGTCCATTACCAACTCCCGGAGTTCACCCAAACTCATGTCCATCGAGTTGGTGATGCCATCCAGCCATCTCATCCTCTCTTGACCCCTTGTCCTCCTGCCCCCAATCCCTCCCAGCATCAGGGTCTTTTTCAGTGAGTCAGCTCTTCGCATGAGGTGGCCAAAGTACTGGAGTTTCAGCTTCAGCGTCATTCCTTCCAATGAATGTCCAGGACTGATCTCCTTTAGGATGGACTGTTTGGACCTCTTTGCAGTCCAAGGGACTCTCAAGACTCTTCTCCAACACCACAGTTCAAAAGCATCAGTTCTTCAGCGCTCAGCTTTCTTTATAGTCCGACTCTCACATCCATACATGACTCTTGGAAAAACCATAGCCTTGATTAGACGGACCTTCGTTGGCAAAGTTATGTTTCTGCTTTTGAATATGCTCTCTAGGTTGGGTTACTACTTTCCTTCCAAGGAGTAAGCGTCTTTTAATTTCATGGCTGCAATCACCATCTGCAGTGATTTTGGACCCCAAAATAATAACGTCTGACACTGTTTCCACTGTTTCCCCATCTATTTCCCATGAAGTGATGGGACCAGATGCCATGATCTTCGTTTTCTGAATGTTGAGCTTTAAGCCAACTTTTTCACTCTGCTCTTTCACTTTCATCAAGAGGCTTTTTAGTTCCTCTTCACTTTCTACCATAAGGGTGGTGTCATCTGCATTTCTGAGGTTATTGATATTTCTCCCGGCAATCTTGATTCCAGCTTGTGCTTCCTTGACATACTCCTTTTCCTATTTGGAACCAGTCTGTTGTTCCATGTCCAGTTCTAACTGTTGCTTCCTGACCTGCATATAGGTTTCTCAAGAGGCCGGTCAGGTAGTCTGGTATTCCCATCTCTTGAAGAATTTTCGATAGTTTATTGTGATCCACACAGTCAAAGGCTTTGGCATAGTCAATAAAGCAGAAATAGATGTTTTTCTGGAACCCTCTTGCTTTTTCCATGATCCAGCAATGTTGGCAATTTGATCTCTGGTTCCTCTGCCTTATCTAAAACCAGCTTGAACATCTGGGAGTTCACGGTTCACGTATTGCTGAAGCCTGGCTTGGAGAATTTTGAGCGTTCATTTACTAGCGTGTGAGATGAGTGCAATTGTGCGGTAGTTTGAGCATTCTTTGGCATTGCTTTTCTTTGGGATTGGAATAAAAACTGATCTTTTCCAGTCCTGTGGTCACTGCTGAGTTTTCCATATTTGCTGGCATATTGAGTGCAGCACTTTCACAGCATCATCTTTCAGGATTTGAAATAGCTCAACTGGAATTCCATCACCTCCACTAGCTTTGTTCATAGTGATGCTTTCTAAGGCCCACTTGACTTCACATTCCAGTATGTCTGGCTCTAGGTGAGTGATCACACCATCGTGATTATTTGGGTCGTGAAGCTCTTTTTTGCACAGTTCTCCTGTGTATTCTTGCCACCTCTTCTTAATATCTTCTGCTTCTGTTAGGTCCATACCATTTCTGTCCTTGATTGAGCCCATCTTTGCATGAAATGTTCCCTTGGTGTCTCTAATTTTCTTGAAGAGATTTCTAGTCTTTCCCATTCTGTTGTTTTCCTCTATTTCCTAAGGCTTTCTTATCTCTCCTTGCTATTCTTTGGAACTCTGCATTCTAATGGGAATATCTTTCCTTTT
This sequence comes from Oryx dammah, assembly GCF_014754425.2. Classification (NCBI taxonomy): domain Eukaryota; kingdom Metazoa; phylum Chordata; class Mammalia; order Artiodactyla; family Bovidae; genus Oryx; species Oryx dammah. The sequence goes on along the minus strand of NW_024070202.1, from coordinate 43,852,183 downwards.
CTTCTTCGCTTTTCGCATCTCTTCTTTTCACATCTCTTCTTTTCACAGCTATTTGTAAGGCCTCATCAGAGAGCCATTTTGCTGTTTTGCATTTCTTTTCCATGGGGATGGTCTTGATCCCTGTCTCCTGTACAAAGTCAGGAACTTCCGTCCATAGTTCATCAGGCACTCTGTGTATCAGATCTAGTCCCTTAAATCTGTTTCTCAGTTCCACTGTATAATCATAAGGGATTTGATTTAGGTCATACCTGAATGGTCTAGTGGTTTTCCCTACTTTCTCCAATTTAATTCTGAATTTGGCAATAAGGAGTTCATGATCTGAGCCACAGTCAGCTCACTAGGCACTACTTATTAATGTCATTTCTGAGTATATTACATTTTCAAGATAAAACTTTTTAAAGTAAGGCATAATATTTCTCATTTGAAAAGATTTGGGAATTATTGTAAAGGAATTCTGTAAACCTGAGAAAACTGAGCCAGACAAAATATCAATTCGAAAAGATACACAAATCAGTTGTATTTCCTAAGGACTTAGCACTTTATTATCAGTTAGTTATAGTCTCAAATTAGCATAATTATAGAAAGAGTAAATATGAAGAATTGCATCTAGATTGTACATCTCTTCAGCACAGTACCTGTTTCAAAATTCAGATAGTTCCTAAATTCTTTCATGTCCTTTAATAATTCATTTGTCTCTCACAATATCATTAAAACAAAAGCATTTGGAATTATGCTTTTGAGTAAAAAAAGTAATTATATAAATTGAATTGGTAAGTTAGAGACAGTAGAATAAAATCAGGTTTCGTGTTAACTCCTCTGTGTAACTGACCTACCTTGAAGTGTTCTGTTTAGCTTCCATATTTACTGTTTTTAACACCAAAGTGAAAATTAAAGTTTTAATAAATTGATTTTCTTCACATAATGGAGTATATTGCATAGTGTAAGTAGTATGCAGTTCCGCCAGAAATTTTAGATAACAGGGATTAAAACTTGGCTTTTACTGACTGTAGTTTATAATTCAGTTGTTTAAGCTGTTGACTGGGTGAAGCTATGTTGCATGTGTTCCACAGAGAAGGATGAAGACCATGTAAAAGCCAGTGTATTCTGGCTTTTTCCAGATTTTTAAGACTATCTTATGGACACAACTAGATAACTTATTAAATTTGCTAGCGTCACTGTATTTAGGGTTGGATTGATCCTGGAAAGATTACAGGTACTATAAATAATTTGGCACACCTCTCAAACTTATTTGTGATAGAGGATACCTAGAGAAACATAGGGTCCCCAGAGTCTTTGAAAGGGGTATGTTAGCATATAATCATGGTGTAGTCATAGATCCAGATAGCAGTGATGGTTGTAATAGGCTCCTGTGTCATTTTCTTATATCTGAGATTTTATGCATTTTGTTTCTATAACTTTCTCTCCCCCTTGATTCCTAACCATGTGCAGATGAGAGCAGGACCAGAAATTTCATACTGTATTCTAGAGCAGAGTTACCTGCTGCTGTTAACTTTTTCCCTAGCATGTCTAATGTCCTCTAGTACCAAAAGCATGATCTTCAGTTGGCTCAGTTTATATAGCTCTGAACAGTTTTGAGAGCACCAAAAAAATACTTCCAACATTTTTTTCCATAGCAGTACAGAGTATTCTGAGTGTTCTTGATAACCTGACTAGGTTTTTAAATATAGAAACACACTAATTCTCATGTTTGGCATAGTAGATTGGATAAGCTAAGTAGTTCTTTAAAAGTTGTGTTAACTTTTTGGCCAAAGTTTCAATGTGAAAAAATTTAGTTTCATCATTTATTTATGGTGTAGATTGTACATGTACATGTACAAAATTTACTTACATTTTTTTCAGAAAAGAACTAACTTGTCTCCCACTGTGTCTCAAAGAGGAACTAAGGCAGTTAAAGTCATGTCCTCCTAAGATATTTTTGACATAGAGTTACCTCCTTTGAACGTCAAGCATGATACTCCAAAGAAAGTATTACACAGTTCATGCCTTCCAAAAGTGTTTATTAGTTATTAGTCCCTTTATAAGCCATGACCATGGCAATAAAGTTGGACATTCTGTCATTGCACATGCTTTTTGTTCAAAATCCAATGCAGCAATATTTAAATGCTGAACCACTATGTTGTTAACAGCTTAAGCTAAAATAATATTGTATATCAACAGTGCTTCAGTTAAAAAAGGCCAAATGCAAGAAATACCACTTCTGTTGTAGAGTAAGTAAAATCAGTATAGACTTGTATATCTCCTTTTTTAAGATACTGCTGACCTCACTGCCCATTGTTAACTCTGGTTTTATTAGGTGACTGTATTATATGCATTAAATATAGCTATCAAAAGGTAAGATCTTTTTGTAAATAATAGTAAAAAGCACCATTTCTTTCTATACTGTAGGGTTTTAATTCCTAACTAGCTTCCTTCTACCTTACTTTTTGTTTTTGGTAGAAAAAGATGATTTAGATACAGGTGTTTATTTTAAAATCAATGTGCTATTAATATTGACAAAAAATAAAAAATAAACTGACTAAATTATCTCCTGTAAAAGAGGGAATTCTAGTAAATGATCCCCCCAAAAAAAGAAAAAGGAAGAAAATCAAAATGATATTTAACTCCCTTCAGTTTATTTTTTAGCATATTTTAAAGTTGTCTTAAGTAGAAGTCACTTCCCTTAAAAAAAATATATTCTAAGTAGAATTTCACAGTTATCTATTTTTTAAAACTGAATGTCACTCCCACTGTCTTTCCCTAACGGTTTTATTCTCTTCTATGAAGAAATGGGAGGAATTCCTTAAAATCTCAGTCTTGGTAATCTGTGTTCCTTTTGAGAAATTATTACTCTGTGAAGTTCTTACTTTCAGCTATTGATGACAATATCAATGATACAGCAATCAGTGATAAAATTAAACCTTGCCTGGAGGTTTAACCTCTTTAACTTACATTTTGACCTTCTTTAACCTACATGTTTTTTTGAACTTAGCTCTCCTACATTTTCTCCTTCCTGCATTTCTCCTATGTTAAAATCTAAAGTAATAAGTTTGTACTTTTAAAAATGTATAATTTTACTTTGAAACAATTTTAACAATTGTTATTTAACAGAAAAGTTGAGAGAACAGTGCAAAGAAAATAACAGTGTTATTTTTCACCCAGAGACCCAGTTCAATTCTGTTAATTGTCCCTATTAATATCTTTTACAGGAAAAGGATCTAATCTGGGATTGTATCCCACACTCAGGGGTCATGTCCTTTTAGTCTCCTTCACTCTGGGACAGACTTCAGTCTTGCCTGAAGTTTCCTGTTTTTCACAGTTTGGAAGATACAGGGCAGTCACTTAGTAGAATGTCCCTTAATGTGGGTTTGTGTCAGTGGTTTTCTGCGTCTAATTCCAGGTGACTCATGAGAGCTCAGTGTATATCTCTTCCCTGTGCTGTCTTCAGCGTCATCAGTGGTACTTGAAATTGATCATGGTAGGATTATCTACACCATGGAAATCAGAAAACACTACAGACAAGGACTTTTTACACCTGGATAGCTGGTTGTTCAACATTTAGCAGCACACCACTGAGTTAGTTGTGTGATATTTCTTCATATTCCAGTTGCGCATTTTTGGTAGGAATATCATTGTGTACTATGAGATGGCAAACAGCGTAGATTGTTCCTCACTAGTGATATTTATATGAATCACTTGATTAAGATAGTGTCTGCTAAATTTCTGGAGAAGGAAATGGCAACCCACTCCAGTGGTCTTGCCTGGAGAATCCCAGAGACGGTGGAGCCTGGTGGGCTGCCATCTGTGGGGTTGCACAGAGTCAGACATGACTGAAGTGACTTAGTAGCAGCAGCAGTTAAATTTCTCCACTGTAAATTTATATACTTTTCCTCTGTAGTCAATAGATACCCTGTGTAGAGATACATTAACTGTAAAAATGACCTGTTTCTGATCCCACTTTCACTTTCTAGTTTTAGCATCCATTGATGATTCTTGCTTGAATTATGGTAGTTGCCAAATGGTAATTTTTCTAACTACATCATTTCCCTCTACATTTATTATTTGGCATTGACTTTAAGGAAGAGCTTTCCCTTAATTGTTTACTTAGAGATTTTTATTTTTTCAATTTATTATTGTCATTTTTTATTTGGATGATTAGATTGGCTTCAGTTTGGCCAGGGGATACCTTAGAGCAGTTTCTTTTCTTTTTTGGGGATGTCCTTGTCATTTTCTGAACCCTTCCTTACTTTTTGGTACAACAAAATGTTTCCAGGTTCAACCTGTACTTTCTCTTCCTCAGGCTTGGAATGAACTGCTTCTTCAAGGAGAGTAATGTGTGGAAACTAAGCTCTGAATGCTGGATACACTCATTGCTGTTGTAGTGTTGCCACCCTGGAGCCTTCTCAGTGGAAAGAGCTAGAAAGTGTGTGTGTGTGTGTGTCCTTTTACATTTATATTTATTTCTTTGTCTAGATATAAGCCATGGATTTTCAGAGATAGTTCCAATTCAGATACAGTACTACAAAGCTCATTGTATCTTTTCTCCTCTTTATATTTTCATTCTCTGTCACTCAAAAACCTGGTTCCAATCCTGAACATACTTATTTGATGAATCCTCTGTGTGTATTGATAGCCCATTTCCAGTCCTCTGGGCTGCACCTTGCCCCTTGCCCTAAAACTGCCTTCAGATTAGTTGCCATTATTGTTTGTTGCTGGGCTGCTCTTGCCGTTCCATTCCAACTAGTGTATGCTCTTGCAACTCTTTTATTACCATTGCTCTTATCAGCCACTGCCAGGATGCCTCAATTTGTATTTTAAGCTGCTTTGTAAGCCCTGAGGTTGGTACTTACATTTAGTATTTTCTTTTTTATTTCAGCTTGATTTTCAACTTATCTGCATTTAGTGTGAGAGAAATATCAAATAGCTACCGTAGCTTAGTAAATTACTGTTCATACCTTCTCACAGCATTACTTGTACTTTGAGGAGATATTGGGAGAAACAGCCCAGAGAAAATTGGAAGGAGGCAGAGATAAGGAAGAGAGGAAGTAGGAGATAGCTGAAAATTATATGGAATGAGTTCTACTAGAACTCTTTCTCTTGGCTTAATAGTCTACTCTGTCCTGGTAAAGAAAGAATACATTCTCTTTAGAAATATTCTTAAAGCAGCCATTATTACAGATTCAGGCTCTTTTCCTAGGTTCATATCTTTTGGTCCTCTGGGGTTCTGGGTCACTCTTCAAGGTTACAGCTACTTTTTCTGCTTTAACAATTGTCTTCTAGGCCTGTGTTATCAACTGTCTACTGATCTTTCTCAGGATGTTCCTGGGGACTTTAGCTCCAACATTTTCATCTTTCTTCCCAAATAAATTTCTCTCCTTGCATATCCTGGCTGATTAATGACTCTATTCTACTAACTTTCCAGTCTCCCTTCCTCTTATTCACGGTCTCACCCCTCCCTTTCCAACCTAGTACAATTTCCCTGAAGCTTCATAATACCTTTCCAGCACATTCTTTCACTGTCTGAGTTTCCCACATTTTTATAAGGTCAAGTAATTTCACTTCTTTTGGTCTTTTTCTACAACTCCATGTTGCACAGTGTTCAAGGAAGAGGTAAAGGGAACAGTAAATGACATTTCTCTAGGCAGAGAAGGTTACAGGTGTTCTCTGCACCTTTTATTTTCTCTTTTGCCCTGTCTCTCCTCTCTCCCATAGTTCATTTTCCTCCCTGCATCTGCCACTCTTAAGTGATCTTTGTTCTGTAGTGCATGCCCTTAGTCTCTCTGGGGCTCTTAAGGTCATACAGAAAGAAAAGGGTGAGATGATTGCACATTCATTGCATCTTGCACCTTTGTGAAGATCTGTTCTTTGTGACCAGGAAGGAAGCATTAGAGCTCTGTAGAGCATGTGGGAGGTATGATCTGTCTGTCCCCTTTCATAATCTTACAGAAGAAGGTCGGAAGTGTAAGACAAACTTTCTAGGCCTTGAGTGTGTTAAGAAGAAATCTTAATAGGCAGTTTCCCGAACAGTGGGCTGTTGGAGATCATATAGAGAAGAAACCTCATAGTCAGAAGGTCTGTGTTCTGATGTCAGCTTTGGCTGTAACCGACTGTGTGACCTTAAATTAATCATCTACACCTCTTTTTATTTCTGATTTATTGTTTCCAAAGCGAGCATTTAGCATAGATGAGTTATAGTGTCTTGCATAGTTCTGATATATTCCAATAGAACTGAGCAACTGTAGTGTTAAAGATAACATTTTTCTCCCAAAGAAACATTCCCCCCTGCCATTTAACAGTTCTTCTGTTTTTTGACCTACATGAAGGCATTGTACTGGTTTTATTTTTCCTGTCTTACAAAGCTGATACTCTAGAGAAAATTCAAGGAAATTTATTTTGAATACAATTAGACACAGTTGCTTTTTAATAATGTTTTATGATAGACTTAATCTGCATTGAGCACATTTTAAGTTTGTGTGGGATTTGCATTGTATTTCTTCTACTAACCATTTCTTTTGGATAGCCATTCTTTCACCCACTGGATCCCTCAAGCATTTGTCTGTTAATCAAAAATGATTTATTATTTTCCATGTTACATATTATGTATTGAGAAAAACTTAATTCCTGTAAATGAAGAACCTCAAGTGTAGTCTTTTGGAGACTTGTAAGCTACATGATTACTGACATTTTTTCTAGAGTATTTCAGTGGGTGAAAGAGGTTACTTCTTTCTCTTTATGTTCTTCATTTTTACTTCTTCCATTATGTAGAATTTTGTACAAAGTTTTCCCTTTTTTCATGTGCTTTTATGTTACAAAGGTCCTGTGTCTCCATTGTGTGTTAAAATGAATTTATCAGAGGTATTTAGGTATCCACACTTATGGTAAAGTGTTTGGGTAAAGGAGAGTATTAAAATTAAGTTAAACCACTAGTTATAACTTAATTTTGTAATTACTGAGATAGTTTTTTTTTAATTAGTCTTTAAAAGTATATTATTAACCATAATAAAATGGGCCAAATTTTGATCTAGGTTTTGCTCAAAGACTGGTTGATTTTGACCAAATATTGTTTGATAAGTTAGGGCATGTCTCTTAGAATTGCTGTTTGTAAAACCTTAAAACTTATAAAGTAAGGTAAAATAGGACCTTGGTTTTCATATTTATTTTTTATGATATTATTTTAATGAATTACTTATTATAAATATAAGATAGCAATTAAAACCTGAGAAATAACTACCATGTTTAATTTTTAGCACACTGTAATTTCTACTGGTAATCTATCCAAAATAAACTAAGTCCATATAACACATTTCACATATTTTTCTTTGTAGATCAAAGAAAGCAAAGAATTCAATTGATAAATCAACTGAGACTGACAATGGCTATGTATCCCTTGATGGGAAAAAGACTGTTAAAAGCAGTGAAGATGGAATACAAAGCCATGAACCTCAGTGTGAAACTGTTCGACCAGAAGAGGCAACCTGGAACACCGGAACACTGAGGAACATCCCCAGCAAAGTAAGTGTGATTAAAAAAAAATAATACTTTGTGAGATTTTACATTTAGTTAATGGAAAGTAACTTAGACGTAGTAGTTACCCTTGAGTGTATATATATTCTCCAGGATTTATTCTGTGAGCCTTTACAAATAACACTGATAATGCTGAAAATTATGATAAAGTAATGTGAATAAGCCTGATTTCCATTATAACCTGACACCTTCTAAATTAATTGACTCCAATTTTTCTAAAATGTTAAATTGGATTTAAATTTATAATTAATGTTCATTAAACCTTTTTATTTCTCCATTTCCATATGTATAAATGAATTTGTTTCAAATGGAAGATCTATGTTAATCTAAAAGCTTAACCTAGGACCCTGGTTTTCCTTTAATGTTCTCTATAAGAAAATCTTACTTTGTTTTTCCTACCTTTGTGACCTTTGGTGTCAGCACATTTGTTTTGTTTTTTAAAATTCTTACAGAAAATACTTAAGGATAACAATTGTTTATTTACTTTTCTAAAAGAAACCCTAGGTTTATTGTAACATAGCCTAATATAAATATCTTCTTTCTCTTCATTTCCTTGAAGTTTTTTAGTTAGATAATTTTTTTCTTTAAAAGCTGTTACAGAGGAAAAAATGTGGTCAAATTAAAAGATAATACCTTAGTTACATTTAGAAATATAAGCATGAATGTGGCTATTGAGGAATAGTAAATGAAGAAAAGAGAATTCTCTATTTGAGTAAAGTATGTGTTATAGCTTGACAGTACATATATTTTCAGTACCTGTAGCTATATAATAAATAAATATCATAGAGTGGCAGTAAAATAGAGTTCCTTGCCATAATTTTAGATTTTTGAGGCATTTAACTCTCTGTTAATGTGAGCCTCACATCACTAGCATGTCTGAACAAACAAAGTTTTTAGTTATGCAGTTTTCAAACACATTTCCAGATATGTATTACCTACTAACATTCTATAAGAGGAACATGAAAGTATCAATAAAATACCTATTCTGAAGTCTCTTGGTTTCAGAATTTCTGAAATCTGGGTGTCTTAATGTGTACATGATGTTGTCTGTCTGATACGTGTTTTTTTTGGCTACCAGTCACCTCATCTTGCCTTGTAAACCATTATTAAAACAGGGTTGGTTTTATGGCATTTTTGGTTTGTGGAAATAGTAAATTCATTTTAGATCTCTCAGCTTCTTTTAAAGGGTCTCTTTTCTACTTTTATACTATTTTATGTTCTCATAATTTTATAAGCTATTTCAGATCTTTTGAACATAAACATTGTAGGACAATATTTGATAAATCACTTGAGTTACTCTTGACAGAACAGTACCAAAGTCACTGATTTAAGACGTTTTTTAGAAAATCAGGTGGTATTAATCAGTTACTTTGAAATTTTTAGAGGTATTTGAAGGTATATGTATATATGTATGTATAATTTAAAATTTTGCAGTTTTAAAGCTACAGATTTAGTCAGAAATTAACAACGATCCTCTTTGCATACTCCTAACTTAGGATACCCAAAGGACAGTAACAAATGTCTCTGATGAAGTCTCCAGTGAAGAAGGTCCAGAAACAGGATACCCATTGCGCCGTCATGCAGACAGGACTTCTGAGAGCATTCTTCGGAATAGAAAGTCACACCATTATAAGAAACATTACCCTAATGAGGTATTTACTTTGGCCTTACATTTGTGCATATTTGTCTATCTGGTTTTAACTTACAGCTTCTTTCAGCTATTGAATGTATTACTGAAATAAATATCTCCCATCAATCTCAATATCTTACTGTTACATGATCTGGATTTATAGAAGAGTACTTTTAGTTTTATATATTTCACATATAAATAGCCACATACGTTTATTCACTTTGTGCATCATCTCTGAGGATTCATACATTGAGTTTGTTGTTTTCTTTTAAAGAGCATTCTGGAGAGACAATCTGAACTCCCATGTTAGACTTCCACAATTTGAAAAGGCTTTACAACTTCTAAATTATAGCAGTGTTACTATTCTAAGTGACTTCTTTCTTGTCACTGTCACCAGTTACATTGCCCAGACTATAAAATTCAATTCCTTTTTCTTCTATAACTCTTACATTTCTTTATTAATGTGTGTTTTTCTTTAAACCTTTTTTTCCAACTTTATTACATCTCTTGATGTTGTCATATCTCTGGAAACTATTTCAATAGAAAAAGATTTTTTCATTCAGTTGTATTTTCACATTTTCTTAAGGGTAGAACATTGTCTTTCTTCAGGGCACATGAATTATGCCTTTGTCACTTGCTGATAAATGTTACCTTCTGCTCTTTCTGTACTATATTAGAATATATATTTTTTTCTTGATGGTTTAGAGTCAAACTTCTGAGAAATCTAATATTATGCTATGTTGTAATATGGAAACCTTAAGAGTTTTAAGATTGAAGGAGTTACTTGTTCTTCCTATACTTTTCTTTGTGATTCTGTCTCTAGTTAGTCTTTCTTGTGAACTATGGCTGTTTCTTCTGTTAGTGGCTTCATTTGAGAGACACATAATGCCAGTGTGTCTGCTCATTGCCTCTTCGCCCACAACTGATGTTCCATCTCCTGTTCCTAAGCCAGATAACCACGCTTGTGAAATTCATAGTCTTAGTCTGTAAACAGGTGAAAGTCCTGGAAAGGATTCAGAACCTTCTATAAAAAGAGGTCTCCACTCTGCTATAGAATAACGTATTTGGTTTTAAACTTACTTTTTTTACCCATAATGTTTACTTTTCTTGATCTGCAACTGTATTTTGAGATTTGAGATTCTTTTTTTTTTTTTTTAACTATTTGTTTATTTGGCTGTGCCAGGTCTTAGTTATCGCATGTGGGATCTATTTTCCTGGTCAGGGATTGAACCTGGGCCCCCTGGATTGGGAACTAGGGGTCTTAGCCACTGGACAACCAGGGAAGTCCCGATATTGAGATTCTTGAGGGACAGAACATTATTCTGCTAATCTTAACTTTTAAATAAATGTTTCTTCACATCTTCTAGATTCTAAGCTAAGTAAGGCTAATAATTAGAGAGTAGGCATTGGTTGTTTTAAATCTTTTAAAAGTGATCTAAAAGATTACATTAAAAATCAAATCAGATCTTCAAATTCTTCATCTGTGAAGTGAGAAACTTGAGACTCGAGGATATTTTGTATTTCAAAATTTTTTACTCTCAAGTCAAACCAACTGAAAAGTTGTTCTTATTGTTTTATTAAAAAAGCAAAACAAAACCTCCTTTGAATAAGTAAAATTCAAACAGGATTTATAGTGTTGTTTTGCATCTATATGTAGTTATTGCTGTACTTTTCAAATTACTGGTGATACTGTTTTCTTTTAGGGTGAGACACAAAGAAATCATTTGGGGAAACACTTTGTGCAGGAGCAAGACTGATGGGCCTCACTATAAGAGTACTTTTCAGGAACTCAGCCATTTGTTGTAAGCCTCCCAGATTTTAGCATCTGTAGATATGCTTCTTAGGGGCATTTTGTTTTTCAGGAAGAAATCATCCAGTCTTCTGGTGGCATGGGAGTGGTAGGTACTATACCATGTTGTCATGGTGTTTGGCACCAAGGGAGTTGGGGATGAGGTGTGATCTTGCCATTCAGTATCTTGGACTTTGACTTAACCCTTCTGTCTCTTACCCCTCAACTCCCTACCCTGGATCCTTGCCTGTTTCTGCTGTTACTATCTACCATGTCTGATGGGTTTCTTCCAGTCTCCTATTGGGAAGATGGTGGTGGAATTACTTGGTTATCTGGGATATAGGAGATGTCCTGGGTAATTGGTAGGTCCTTTTAAGCATTTGTACTATTTCTTAGCTCTGTCTTGCTTTGTTTAACTCTGCAAGTGTCTCAGTTTTTATTTCCTGTTGTGAATTAGCTTTTCATCTGATAATGGGAAGCATAATGAAGAAACAATGGGCTTGGAGTCAGACTACTTAAGTGACTTTGGAAAAATTGTTTAACTTGCATGAGTCTCAGTTTCTGCTTCTGTACAGTGGGGAGAGGAGGAGATTGGCCTCATCAAATTGTTAAGTTTAAATAAGATTATGCATAATTGCCTGGCACAAAGCATTTATGTTACAAATGCTTCTTCACTTCAACTATTTCAGTTCAAATAAATAGTCTTTATTAATATGATTGTATCCTCAATTGAAACTACCAGTCTAGAGATTTGAGATAAGCAGAGCAAACCATATTGAATGACCCATTGAGGTATTTTCTTCAGTTCTAAAATTTCCTACTTTTAGGCTTAATTCAGCAATTTGTAGTGAAATTTAAAGTGGCCATTAATCACCTAAATATTTCAGGTAAAATTCTGTTTGAAATATAAGCAATTATAGGTAATAATGTTTAGATTTGACATTTGTGAAATAGCCCACTTAGCAATGAATATTTGATGAAATACATTTATTAAGAATTACATATACATTTTTTTAATCCCTGAAATCACCCATTAGTTTCACCTAAACAGTTATCAGGCCTTTAATCTTATTACTTATATTTGTATCTGGTTAACAAGTTTGCATCAGCAATTAGTTACAGATAATCTAGTTTCATTAAAAATTTTGATTTAGCAATTACTGATTACTTAATACAGTGTGTCTTCCTATCTAATGAAAACAGCTTATCTTTCAAATATTATGGTTGATATTACTGATTCTGAAGTATTTTGGGAGTGTATGTCTTAAAACAAAGTTGGCTTATTTTTATCCTTTTTTCTTTATTTATTCATTTTCCTGCTCCACTCTTCTGGAAAATTTTCCTCTCTCAAACAACATTCCTCCCACAAACACTCTTATCAGTGCAGTAAATTTATGCTTATGGTATCCCATCCTAGTTTCAATAAATTAATTATCAATAATATATCTAATTCATTTAAGATATTTGTTAACTTGTGCTAATGATGGCAAAAAAAAAAGTGGTTTCTGTCTTTCATGGACTTATAGTATATTTAAGAGATATGATATATTTGAGAATATGAACTACATGAGCATTTAATTAACACAGATAAATTTCAGATGCCAGAAAACAATGCAAAATTTGTCATTAAATGAACATTAAAAGTAACAACTTGCTTTAGGGACAAAATGATTGCTCTAAATAGAGAGTAGCTTTATTTTTTTTAATTCATTTATTTTAATTGGAGGCTAATTACTTTACAATATTGTAGTGGCTTTTGCCATACATTGACTTGAATCAGCCATGGGTAGAGAGTAGCTTTAAACTAACATTTGTCGAGCCCCTGCTTTGTACTAGATTTGCATTAAAAACCACAGTGCTCATTTAATTTTCAGTATCTCTTTTAAGGTAGGTAGTTTTATTCCCCATTGGTAGATGATTCAGAAACAATGAAGACAGGTAGAAAGGGTAGAGATGGTATTTTCCTGATACTTTGTAGAGTAGACTTTAAAGGAGAGTAGGATTAACATGATTAATGTTAGTCATGCTAGGAACATGATCAGAGGCTAGAGTGGCAAAGAGCAAGCTGGGTTGAGGGGCTAGGGAGTAGCCCAGTGTCGCTGTGGGAGAAATAGACAACAGGGTCCGAAGTAGCACATTGAAAGACAAGCATTCAGGTTGAAGGAATGTGAGAAGCCACAGAAAGATTTTAGTCTGAGGAATGAAAGAACAGCTGCACTGTGGGAAGGTTAATCTAGAAATAGGGAAAGGCCTTTCAGATAGGGGTCAATAAGGAAGGTCTTACAGTAAATAAAGTGTGAATGATGAAATCTGAACTGTTGTGGTAACATGGCAGAGAGGAATAAATATAAAACATTTGCAAGTAAAATTGACAGTCTTACCAACAGAGGATGGGTAAAAACAAATCCAAAAATTTCAGCGTACTTGACTATAAGGATGGCTATTAACATTCTTTATTTAGGAAGTTATTAAAAAAAAAAAAAAAAAAACAACTTACCTGGTAGCTCAGACGGTAAAGCATGTGCCTACAATGCAGAAGACCCGGGTTCTGTCCCTGGGTCAGGAAGATCCCCTGGAGAAGGAAATAGCAACCCACTCCAATATTCATGCCTGGAAAATCCCATGGACTGAGGAGCCTGTGGGGCTACAGAGTCAGAGACAACTGAGCGACTTCATTTTCACTTTTGAATTAATTTAAATTAAAATTTTACTCAAAGGTATTTATTTTGTATTTGAAAAAACTCCTAGTGGAAAAGTATATTGATGAGAAATTATTTGACTTAGGCCTTTTAGTTTTTCACTTTTTTTTTTTTACCATAGATTATCTAAAAAACCTGGGACTTCCTGGGTAGCTCAGCTGGTAAAGAATCCCCCTGCAATTCAGGGGACCCTGGTTCAATTCCTGGTTCAGGAAGTTCTGCTGGAGAAGAGATAGGCTACCCACTCTAGTATTCTTGGGTTTGCCTGGATGGTAATGATTCTGCCTGCAGTGCGGGAGACCTGGGTTCAGTCCCTGAGGTGGGAAGATCCCCTGGAGGAGAACCTACCCCCTGTATTCTTGACTGGAGAATCCTATGAACAGAGGAGCCTGGAAGACTATAGTCCATGGGATCACAAAGAGTCAGGCACGACTAAGCATAGCACACATCTAAAAAACACAAGTTGGCAGTTATCTTCCTGGTATAGAGTATTTGTTAATTTTATATCAATTTATTGAACTTCTGTTTGAAAAATGAAAATAGTAGATATATGAAACCTAAAAAAAAAAAAGACTAGAGTAAGAAAAGAACTTCATTAAATTTATCAGTTACAGTGGTTTAGTATTCACTGACTATGCAGTCCATGTAGATTTAGGCTAGTCTTTGAATTCTGAACTTTGTATAAAGTTTAAGAGAAAACAGGCACAGCTTTTGCCTGCAGAACAATACTGGAGCTGAGATGTGAAATCACATTTTGATATGAGAAAATTTTGTTGCTCTTTAAAAAGTAATATGTATTTTAATGTTTTGCTATTTGTTTCACTGTCATTTGGCAGTGTGTTTGTTGTTTTAGTAAAAAGTAGCAATATATGTTTCTGATAAAATCCATTGAGTTGGAAAGGGTACATAAATTGTATTAATGTCAAAGAATATCTTGATTTCAGGATGCCCCTAAATCGGGTACTAGTTGCAGCTCTCGCTGTTCAAGTTCCAGACAGGATTCTGAGAGCACAAGGCCAGAATCTGAAACAGAAGATGTATTATGGGAAGACTTGTTACATTGTGCAGAATGCCGATCATCTTGTACCAGTGAGACAGATGTGGAAAATCCTCAAATTAATCCATGTGTGAAAAAAGAATATAGAGACGACCCTTTTCATCAGGTTGGTTTACAGTGTTGGATTGTGTGGGGCTGTTGGTCCAGCTCCTTTGAAAGTATGTACATTTTACAGAGGTGAGAGAAAACTTACATTCAATTAAAATAATGTTCCCATATTTTAATCTTTATGTGACCTATGATCTGGCTTCATAGGAACATAGAATCTCTGTATTTATATAGTGATTGTCAATCACCTAGCAAACATATGTTCCTGAGAAATTGTTGGCAAATAGAATTTTCTAAGTCAGATTGTACTTTAGATGTATTAGTCCTTTTCTCACTAAGCATGCTTCATGGTCAGATTCATCTATACCTGTAACCTTAATTTCACACACATATACAATTATAATTCACAAATCTACACCTCATGAATATCAGATTTCTATTTCAGAGTGCCTGTAGTAATGCTATCCAACAGAAATAAAATGAGTTACATACATAATTTAAAGTTTTCTGGTAGTCTCATTTAAAAACATTTAAAAAGATAAAATTAGTTTTAATATGTTTTGTTTAACCCAGTATATTCAAAATATTATCATTTCAACATATAACTACAATGAGAAGATCCAGTGTACTGCAACTAAGACCCGATGCAGCTAAATAAATAAATAAAATAAATACTAAAAAAAAAACAAGAAGCATAACCCTGACAAGTTGGAGAAAGTGAAGGAATGTTTTGGTCCCCAGCTGCTAGATGTGACGATGGGAGAGCACTTACGTGCATAGGAGAAAAACAGGTGGGAAAATTGGTACAGTTTGGTTTCTTAGGGTTCTGGAGAAAAGGTATACTTAGGAAGCCTAGCCTCCAATAGGACAAGGAACACATCCTCTGCTGAAACAGGCAGGGGAGGAAGAGTTCATGAAGCAAGTCAGACCATGAGAGTTACTGCATGATCTCTATTTGAAGTGCTGGAGGCCAGATGGTCTCTTAATAGTAGAGAAGTGAGATAGGAT
The DNA here is from genome assembly GCF_014754425.2 of Oryx dammah. Lineage (NCBI taxonomy): Eukaryota > Metazoa > Chordata > Mammalia > Artiodactyla > Bovidae > Oryx > Oryx dammah. The sequence goes on along the minus strand of NW_024070202.1, from coordinate 43,836,431 downwards.
AAGGGGCTTGTGGATAGTGGTGAAGGCTTGGCATTATCATTTATAGGAAATGGAGATAGTGAGGAAAGAGTATATTTTTTTTGTGTTCAGGCTATATAACACATTAAAAGAGTCACACTCCTACTTGGTTGAATGAAATCTTTGTTTAGCTGGAATCTAAAACTATGAATTTGTAGCTGCCCAGTCTACACATTTTCCAAAGCAAACCATTCAGCATTATAGTAATTCACGTCTGTACTCCAGTCACTGATGCTGAAGAAGCTGAAGTTGACTAGTTCTGTGAAGACTTTCAACACCTTCTAAAACTAACACCAAAAAAATATGTCCTTTTTATCATAGAGGATTGGAACACAAAAGTAGGAAGTCAAGAGATAATCAGAGAAGCAAGTTTTACCTTGGAGTATAAAATGAAACAAGGCAGAGGCTGACAGATTTTGTCAAGAGAACTTGCTGGTCATAGCAAACACTTTTCCAACAACGCAAGAGATGATTCTACATATGGACATCACCAGATGGTCAATACCGAAGTCAGATTGATTATGTTCTTAGTTCCTGAAAATGGAGAAACTATATGTAGTCAGCAAAAACAAGATCTGGAACTGACTGTGGCTCCTATCATGAGCTCCTTATTGCCCAATTTAGGCTTAAATTGAAGAAAGTAGGGAAAACCATTCAGTTATGACCTAAATCAAATCCCTTATGATTAAACAGTGAAGGTGATGAATAGATTCAAGGGATTAGATCTGTTAGAGTGCCTGAAGACGGAAGTTTATAACATTATACAGGAGGCAGTAACCAAAATCATCCCAAAGAAATGTAAGAAGACAAAGTGGTTGTCTGAGGAGGCTTTATAGATAGCAAAGAAGAGAAGCAAAAGAAAAGAGAGAAAGGGAAAGATATAACAAACTGAATGCAGAGTTCCAGAGAATAGGAATGAGAGAGAGAGAGTCTTAAATATTGCAAAGAAATAGAGGAAAACAATAGAGTAGAAAACCTAGAGATCTCTTCAAGAAAATTGGAAATATCAAGGGAACATTTCATGCAAGGATGGGCACCATAAAGGGCAGAAATGGTAAGAACCAAAGAGAAGCAGAAGAGATTGAGAGTACATAGAAGAACTGTACAAAAAAGATCTTAATGGCCAGGATAACCACAATGGTGTGGTCACTCACATTGGATATCCTAGAGTGTGAAGTCAAGTGAGCCTTAGGAAGCATTACTATGAACAAAGCTAGCAGAAGTGCCGGATTTCCAGGTGAGCTGTTATAAATCCTACAAGATGATGCTGTTAAAGTGCTGCACTGAATATGCCAACAAATCTGGAAAACTCAGCAGTGGCCAGAGGACTGGAAAAGTCAGTTTTCATTCCAATGCCAAAGAATGTTCAAACTACCATGCAATTGCACTCATTTCACTTGCTCGCAAGGAAACACTCAAAATCCTTCAAGCTAGGCTTCAATATCATGTGAACCTAGAACTTCTAGATGTACAAACTGGATTTAGAAAAGGAAGAGGAACCAGAGGTCAAATTGCCAGCATTCATTGGATCATGAAGAAAACAAGGGAGTTCCAGAAAAACATCTGTTTCTGCTTCATTGACTATGTTAAAGCCTTTGACTGTGTAGATCTCAACAAACTGTGGAAAATTCTTAAAGAGATGAGAATACCAGACCACCATACCTGCCTCTGGAGAAACCTGTATGCGGGTCAAGAAGCAACCGTTAGAACTAGACATGGAACATCCAATTTTCCAAATTGGGAAAGGAGTACATCACAGCTGTATATTGTCACCTCTTATTTAATTTATATGCAGAGTACATCATGCAAAATGCCATGCTGGATAACTCACAAGCTGGAATCAAGATTGCAAGGAGAAATGTCAACAACCTCAGATATGCAAATGATACCATCCTAATGGCAGAAAGTGAAGAGGAACTAAAGAGCGTCTGGATGAAGGTGAAAGAGGATAGTGAAAAAGCTGGCTTAAAATTCAACATTAAATAAAGCTGAGATCGTGGCATCTGGTCCCATCACTTATGGCAAATAGAAGGGGTAAAAGTGGAAGCAGTGATGGATTTTCAAGAAAATATTTTCTTGAGCTCCAAAATCACAGTCAGTGGTGACTGCAGCCATGAAATTAACAAAAGACCCTTGCTCCTTGGAAGGAGAGCTATGACAAACCTAGACAGCATATTGAAAGCAGAGGCATCACTTTCCTGACAAAGGTATGTGAAGTCAAAGCTTTGGGTTTTCCAGTAGTCATGTACAGATGTGAGAGTTGGACTATAAAGAAGGCTGAGTGAAAAGAATGGATACTTTTGAACTGTGGTGTTGGAGAAGACTCTTGAGAGTCCCTTGGACTGCAAGGAGATCCAACCAGTCAATCCTAAAGGAAATCAACTCTGACTATTCATTGGAAGGACTAGCGCTGAAGCTGAACCTCCAATACTTTGGCCACCTGAAGCAAAGAGTTGACTCATTTGAAATGACCCTTACGCTGGGAATGATTGAAGGCAAAAGGAGAAGGAGGTGACGTAGGATGAGGTGATTAGATAGCATCACCGACTCACTGGACTTGAATTTGAGCAAACTCTGGGTTATAGTGGAGGACAGAGGAGCCTGGTGTGCTGTAGTGCATGGGGTCACAAAGAGTCAGACATGACTTAGGGACTGAAAAATAACAGTTTTACGCAGTTGTATGATATTCTCTAGAATATAGTTGTAATAATTATAATAACAAAGATTTAATAAGCATTGACCCTATATATCACCCATTGTGCAAAGTAATCTAGATGCATTGTCTCATATAATCTCCATGATCTCTGTCAATGTAGTTTTTTGTTTCATAAATGAGATGAAGGCTCAGGATTAAGTAATGCACCCAGAGTCACACAGTGTAGGTGCCAAGTAGTTGCTATTCAAGAGACAGGAAAGGGGATGCTATGCTGGTTAAAATAATGGATAAGGCAAGAATCTAAATATGTTAAATTGAGAAGGAAATATGAAGAAGAAGAGACCGATAGGTTGAAGAATATGTGCGTTCAAGGAAAACTGTGTTTTAAATTGAAGGTTTGAGGAATCTTTCCTCTCTGGTAAGATGGAAGACTGTGGTTAGAGTCTCATTTCAGAAGTAGGCATTCCTGTGTGTTGACAGGGTCCAGGGTGTGGTCATGGGACTAGTTGAAGATCCCTCAAATTTAAGAAGTGGAAAAAAAAAAAAAAGAAGAATGCATGGGAAAAGGGTGATGGATGAGTCACCTGTATATTCATCTAAGTCACTGAGGATAATAACTGGATTTTAGGTTTATGAAAATGTCTGTGAGCTCTTTTCTTAGCAACCGCATAAGTGGCACAGAGCTAGGGACTGCTCGTTGCTTTGCTCATTGTTGTATCACACAGCACTTGGTACACAGTAGGTGCTTAATATTAGTTGAGTGAAATAATGAAACAAAAATTTTCAAAGGTGCTAAGTAGACCTTTCTTAAATGATTAAAACTTTTGTTGTAATGAATGCTCTATAGAATAAATTTTGGTCCTAAATCTGTTATATCTCTTTTTTCCTTTTTTTTTTTTTTGGTAAGATAAATTTTTTTTTACTGTTTTACTCTACATATTAATTATAGTATTCTAGATTTAAAGTGGTTTTGCTTTTTGATTTAGGACGATTTCACATGCATTTTGTATTCTCAGGCTTCTAAAAACAAGCTCGTATTTTCAGTTTTAGCTGAAATTAGCTCCCTTTAATGAAAAGCTGCCTTTTTTGTTTGTTTGTTTGGCTAAGATCTGTATAAGGTTTGGAAGACTCTTTTCTGCCTACGATAAAGACTGGAAAATTCCTCCCCATGAAGATGCACTGAGCATTTCAATCAGTGTGTTCTAGACAGTGTGTCACCAAATATGTAGTTTTATTTTCCTTTCTTGGTAAATAGTTACAGAAACATTTCTAAAAGAGAAGTTTTTATTCTGTAGCCACGGATGAGTATATAATATAAAGGTGCATTCCGGGGGCTTCCCTGGTGGCTCAGTAGCAAAGAATCCACCTGCCAGTGCTGGAGACATGGTTTTGGTCCTTGTGTCAGGAAGATCCCATGAAGAAGGAAATGGCAACCCACCCCAGTATTCTTGCCTGGGAAATCCCATGGATAGAAGAGCCTGACAGGCTACAGTCCATGGGGTCACAAAGAGTTGGCACAACTTAGTGACCAAACAATGACCAAGACACATTCAAGTGAAGTTAATTTTTCAGTGGGTAAAGCCATACTTTAACTGCTATAGTTCCCAGAGGTGGAAACTTGAAGAAACCTTTGAACGAACAGGGAGCAAAGCAGTTGAGATTTTGATAAGGATAACAAGAAGTATTGAATGAGTTCTAAACTTTAGGTTGAAAAACATAGCTAAGAAGAACCTGTTATCTGATGAAGCTGTAAAACGGAATGATTTGCTCTTATGTTTTCTTTGAGCCTTTTAAAAAATCTTTCATGTACTAAAGGCAGTGTATATTTCAATAAGAATTTTTTTTTACTACATTACACATGTTCACACACATTCCTATATCTTTTTAAATTCTCCAGGTTTTAGTTGCTTTCTATGCTCTTGCCTTTTTCCTTTCTAGAAATAGGAAAATGCTATCACATGCTAGTTAGAAGTTACCTGAGCAAAATTAGTACTTTATTAGAATTAGAATGAAGAATTTTTTTGATTTCCCATTTCTTTTTCTAGATGGACATTCTTGGTATTGAATATCTTGCTTCATATAATTCACTGTTACAGACTAAGAGTTTAAAAAAAAGGAGCTTGTATATCAATGCTTTAATCTATTACCTCTGTGGTTTAACACTCTTTCCATTCAGCTTCTCATACTTGTTCCAGGCTTTTTGGTTTCATCATTTTTCATAATTATTATAGTTTCAGGGAAATTTTGACATTTTAGTATAAATTATTTCTGTTTTGTTTGGGGATAAATTTTAAAATACAATTTGAGGAATTAGGTGGATATTTAATAACTCCTGTCAGTATCACATAGCTCTTAAGGTTCTCCAGTAATGAAATATATACTATGAAGGTTAATGTATATTAAGATACTCTGTTTTTGGAATAGATAAATTTTCAGAGGAACCGTCTTGGTAGCCAAATAACTACACATAAAAGGGCTTTGCCGGTAGCATGACTACTGGCATTATGGTTTGCCTGTATAATTGTTCATCACTTTTTTTACTCTGTGCACATAAATGTGGTATATTAGCTTTACATAAAGAAAATTAATGTATGAGGTCAGAATAATAAGTTCTCATATTTATTTCTTGCATATTATTATATTACTTTTTATACCTTTAATTGAAATTAATCAGTGCAACTTACTTCCTCCAGAGGAAAATATATTCCTTAAGTGTACAGAAGCATATCTTTTATCATATTTCAATCACATTTTTATATGTCAAAGAATATTTTAAAGTAGATTCTTTGGTTCATTGTTAGAAGTTCTCTCAATGAAATATGTTATTAAAATAACTTAGAAATAAGATGATATTAAAAATATCAATTGTATCTCATTCTGTAACCTTTTTTGGGAGGAGGGACCAGTCATTTTGTGTTATTTCTATTGATATCTGATAATGTAAAGATTAGTGTTTTAATGTGTTGCTATCTTTAACCTTCAACTATCCTATTTTGAAGTTTTATTCTTTTAATTATAGATCTGAAACAAACAGAAAAAACAAACACACTAAATATATGATTTTGTTTGCATTAAAGCTTCCAGCTTTTCTTCCTACCATTTTCTATTCTGTGAAACTGTGAGAGATACTTTATTTTACCTGGGGGAATACTTCTAGTTCTGTGTGCTTCAGTTTGCAATATTTGCTCCGAAGGGAAAAGTTAAATGGATCCTTTGGAGAAATGCTAGATTTTAAAAAATCAGAAAAGTAACTAAATCAAATATTAAGGGTAAGTGTGTGTCTCTCTGAATGAGATTGTATCACTCACTGTTTAGTCTTTCAGAAAGGTTCAAATCTCAATGATCATTTTCTTTTGTATCAGACATGCATAAGTTGAACAGTCAGTAATATGAATAATTAGTAATATGAATTTGATGCACATTTGTCTTTGAACACTAATATATTAGGAGTTATGTAAACAGATTGACAACTAAGTGCCTTTGCTGACAAATTTTAGAGTATTTTTGAACAATTGCTCTAGTATAGGTTCTGAAACTTATATGCATTTTTATAACTGTAATTTCTTAGACTACATGTTCAGTGTATATGCTAACTAATGTTAAGATAGAATTTTAGTGTCCTTGAAATTGTACATGAGATAGCTTTGTATAGATATATCTATTCTATAAATATAAATGCATTCACCAATTTCTATTTTTTAGTGTATATAGATAAAATTGTGTGTGTGTGTATATGTATATATACACAGTTTATTTTGAAATGCAGTTAATATACTCACCGATTTCTGGTTATTTTTTATAGAGTCATTTGCCCTGGCTCCATAGTTCCCACCCGGGATTAGAAAAAATAAGTGCTATCGTATGGGAAGGCAATGACTGCAAGAAAGCAGATATGTCTGTCCTTGAAATCAGTGGAATGATAATGAACAGAGTGAGTTTTTAAATTTTATTTGTTAGATAGTGATTATTAATATAGTAAATGATTACTGAAGTGTTATATTTACAACCTACTCACCTCATTTCTTCAACCTGAAAAAAAAGAGTTCCTTGTGTTTGAGTGGTTTGTCACCAAACATTTTTTGGTGCTTTTCATTTTCTGATCAAGAATAGACCTTGATGGTTTAAAATTTTCTTTTATGTTATTCTTTTTTTTTGTTTTCAGTGGATCAAATTTAGGAGCTGCTAGGTATATACAATTGTTAATGAAAACATTTTTCTGTATCATTTACCTCACTTCATTGGTTTATTACTACTCAAAACATTAAAAAAGAGAGTTCACACTGGAAAATTTCTATTGATGCTTGCCTCTTAAATATACAAGAGTAATGCAACTAATGGTAAAAGAATCTTAAGTCACTTGGAGATATAGAATACAAATCCTACAGATTTAAACTTCAGTTTCTGTTATTTCTTTTATTACATCATTACTACTTTTAAAATTTTGCCTAATTCCCATGGACAGCTAGATGTGATTTAACTTGGAATTTTAAATTTCCTGTGTGTTGCTAATTAGAACCCTTGTGTATACTTTTATGTGGGAAGGAATTAAAATAACTGGTTTCAGAAACTGAGCTGCTTCCTATTACATATGTCCATGTGAGCTATGAAAAGCTGTTAACAAGAAGTCTCCAAAAACTTGCATCTGGTTAATACTCTGTACCTTATTTGTGAATTTTTACATACTATGCAATATGATGATAAAAAAGGTAGCTAGATGATATTTAAAATCCCTCCCAGTCCTGCCAATTTTATATTTTCCATTATTTAATTTCCAAATTCCTTTTTTTTCTTATAATTCCCCTGCCCCTTTTTCCCTCTCTCTTATTTAATTTTTGAACTTCCCTGGTGGCTCAGATGGTAAAGCATCTGCCTACAATGCAGGAGACCTGGGTTCAATCCCTGGGTCGGGAAGATCTCCTGGAGAAGGAAATGGCAACCCACTTCAGTATTCTTGCCTTGAAAATCCCATGTACGGAGGTGCCTGGTAGGCTACACAGTCAATGGGGTCGCAAAGAGTCGGACACGACTGAGCAACTTCACTTTCACTTTCACTATTTAATTTTTACCCCTCTAGCATATTCTCTCTTCTGAAATGGTTTCAGAAAACAATATGTATATACATATATGTATATATACATAAAAGAAAGTAGTTTTACAGTTTAAGGAGATTATCCATTTGTATTTTGAACTCTTTGAAGAAGAACATAAAGTATAAATTCTAGATTTTTTTCTGTAACTGGATTTAAGTAGATAAGATCGCCTCATTCTTTTCAGTATTTGTAAGTATTTGTAAGTATTTCTAAAGTTTTAAATAATGAGATAAGTACAATATTTTTTTTCAAGATCCAGGTAAGACTAGGTAAGTAAATCCTTTTGCATCTACTTAATGAATTAGAGATCTGATAATGAACTATTTTTAACAACTGAAAAATATGGACTTAGATTTTATGTGTAATAGGTTCTCAAACTTTGAGTAAATTTAAATTGCATTATTCAGGTATTCAAACTGATATATTTTAACAGTAATTTCATATTGCTATAAATAAAATAATGCTTCATTAGGAATTAATTTTACTGTAGATAAAATTTGTGTATTTCTCTCTCTCTCTCTCTAAAGGTAAACAGCCATATACCCGGAATAGGCTACCAGATTTTTGGAAATGCAATCTCTCTAATCCTGGGTTTAACTCCATTTGTTTTCCGACTCTCCCAAGCTACCGACTTGGATCAACTCACAGCACATTCTGCTTCAGAACTTTATATGATTGCATTTGGTTCTAATGAAGATGTTATAGTCCTTTCTATGGTTATAATAAGCTTTGTGGTTCGTGTGTCTCTTGTGTGGATTTTCTTTTTTTTGCTCTGTGTAGCAGAAAGAACTTATAAACAGGTGAGTATAATATGGACATCTCAATAGAGAATTTTATCCTTTTCATAATATTCATGGTATTCCTGAAGTATTTAAGTGTTTCATTAAATCATTTTGACATGCTAATTATTTCCCCATTTTGTTTTTATTATAGTTAACCAAATAAAACCATAATGACTTCTGTTTTGTTATTTTTTGTTTTTATGTGGTAATCTACTTGAAAATTAATTTTTATTTTAATCTTTTTTAGCGATTACTTTTTGCAAAACTCTTTGGACATTTAACATCGGCAAGGAGGGCTCGAAAATCTGAGGTTCCCCATTTCCGATTGAAGAAAGTACAGAATATAAAAATGTGGCTCTCTCTCCGATCCTATCTTAAGGTAGAATGGTAGTGATAAAAGTACTCTTAACGTGCTGGCTCCCTCTCATAGTTCCAATTCTTTGTCAGTATGTATGTATGTCTAGATTTATAGTCAGATTTGTACTCACATGGTGCTGTGTGGCCACGTCTAGTGTTCATTTTGATCCATATGCAGAAATTCAAAATGTTTAACTGGTTCTTTACAGTAAAAGATCTGAAGTCCAGAAGGCTTAAATGCATTTTGGGTAGATGATTCAAGATCAGATTGTTCTAAATTTATTTTTGTTCATAAATCTCACCAACTACTACTACTCATTCAAAAGCTAGATTAAAGATTTTGTTTCTACAGTAGAATGATTATATCACAAGCCAGCAGAGGGAGCCCACAGCTTAAAAAAGGAAATTAAAAAAAAAAATCTGTCAATGAGATGCCTCACTGAGGTGACCTATTACTATTTGAAAACTTTAGCTTCCAATTCTAAGCCATCTTTTTCATGCCATTCTTTTCCTTTAATCTTTTAAAATAACTTTCCTAATTATGGAATTAAGATATAAAAGCTCAGGAGGGAAATGGGAAACATCTGAATTAGTTTTAGGAAAACATTTTTTATGAGGATTATTTCTTTGTTGCATACTCATTGTGTATGGAGTAGTCATAGCTTAATAAAATTGACCTAAAGGCCAGCTATCCTCTGACATGCTTAGATCTTTAATGACTTTTATTTTGAGGTAACAAGGAAAAAGTAGAAAAATTTTGCAGTATTTGTCTACGCTTCTGTTTAAAAAAATTCATTATGCTGTTTATTTAACTTGTTAAACTCAGCTAAGTTAGTCTTCATTATGGGGCAATGCCACAGGTCAGTGTAGATTGTTTTTTCTCACTGTGACACCGTTGGAAGGATGGATATGATCCTTGTTACCTGTCTTAGTGAGAAGCCACCTAAAATTTGTTCTCCGTATCATCCCTGAGCAGGTATTGCATTCTTTTATGCATTGATTATTTTAGTCAATAAACATTCATTTAATGTTAACTGTGTGCCGTTCACTATTGATGAGATGAAACTCCCTGCCATTAGGAGCTCATTCTTCAGTGAGGGAAACATGTAACCCTAGGTCTAGGAATTATCCTGAGTACTGACTTCCTCTTTTGCATTTCCAACATTCAGTTTATTCAGTTCCCACCCTTTCTGTTTCCAAAATGTATCTCAAATCCATTTACTTCTCTCTCTCTGTTTTTATTTCCCCAACCTAATTGCAGCCACCAATTATCTCCTGTATTGGATTACTGCAGTTTCGTCTTATATGGCCTCTCAGCATTCCTGCATCCTCCTTTTAATATTTTCCTCAGTTTGCGGCCAGTTTGACCATGTTCTTAAAACCTTCTGAAAATTCTCCATTGATCTTAGGATGTAGAACCAAATCTTAATAGGGCTTTTAATGCCCTTCGTGACTCAGCTCCTGCAGATAGCCTGTCCCTCTTGTCTCATTTTGAAATACTTTCCTCCCTGCATTCCAGCCAGACTACACTGCTTCAATGCTTTGAATGTACTGTGATCTTTTCTGTTTTACACTCTTGCACTTGCTTTTCCTTCTACCAATAACACTGCCGTGTGCCGTCATGCTACTGCACCCTACTTTGGTGTAAATATCACTTCCTTGGAGACATCTTCCCAGGCCTACACAATCTTCTTGAGAGTTAGGAGTATGGGCCTAGGAAGATCTCTGTAAGGAAATGATATTTGTACCAAACTTGTCACCAGTGTTCTGAAAGCATTCTATACCTTTCCTTCATAGCTCTCATCACAACTTGCACGTATATCTGTCTCTATGACCTTGATGTTTGACTCCTTGTCTGTTTTGTTCTCTACTGTATTTCCACCATCTAGCACTGTCCCTCATTCTGAGCAGGTGTTCAAAAAACCTGTTGAATAAATAGTTAGTGTTTGACAAAATGTAATATTTGGGATTTATCCTTCTACAAATTCTAGGCTATATATTCATCATTTTTCATGGTGTTGCCAATCCTCAGGCAATAATAACAGTTTATAATTAAAATTCATCTCACAAATCAGGTATATTTGCAATGTTATAAGCTATGGTCAGTGTGCAGTGATGGATCTGTACCTTAATTGAAAGCATGGAATTAGCTGCTAATTAGTAAATATATTTAAAAGTGTTTTCACTTTTCTCCCCCCAGCGTCGAGGTCCTCAGCGATCAGTTGATGTCATAGTTTCATCTGCTTTCTTGTTGACTATCTCAGTTGTATTTATCTGTTGTGCCCAGGTGAGTTAACTTATTTTGTGTAGAACTTAGATAATCAGAATAATTTGAAATTGAATTTTTACAGTTTAATTTTTTTCAGTAGAGTAAGTAAATGCATCTTACTTATTTACATGATGAATAATAACTAACTTATTTTCAGGGGTCTATTAACTGAACATAAAATAGTTTTTGTCTACAATTCACCTTTATTTCCCAAAGCAAACTGATGAGTGTCTAGAGTTATGAAATTTTTCAGACTATTTTCCATGATCTCTGCTTTATTCACATTTAATATTAACTTTTATTTTATACCTGAATATATCACTGTGACTTAACTGCCTCATCTCTGAAAAAAGAATTCTCATTGACCAAGATTAGTCAGGAAGCACAAAAGTATCTCAGGATATAGTCTATGCTATGAAATTTAAACTTCCATTTCAAGTAATAAGACATGCTAGATTACCTGAAAATTCTTCTGGTTTAAAACATACAATACTGGGGGAAAAAAACCCAGCATGTTAATATGTATAAGTGAGGTGTTTTATAAATATACATATTGCTTATATATTTCAGTTTATAACACAGTAAGGGGCCAAAAATGAGGATAAAAGTGAAAAACAGAGCAGTTAAGTATATGTGTTAATGTTAGGTTGAAGTGCTTTGTTTGTGTTAGTATGTGAGAGACTTGAGATTTTATGCCCATTTGAGGACAGGAGATGAGGCCTTGATCTGCTCTACCTCCTTATATGCTACAAGGCCAAAATCCTCAAAGGCCTACAGTCTCAGTGAAAAGGTGCAATAAGAAAAAGTCTGCCCAACAGCACAGGAAGACAATAAGGAAGCTTGGTCAGTTTTGCCAGTATTTTGGCCAAGGAGGCAAAGAAAGTCTCTCCTAAGAATATATAAATGTAGGTCAGCTTTTAATACAGATTCAGGGTTCAAGTGTACATTACAGATATTGTCTTGTAGCCTCTGTGTCAAGAAGTTTATATAACAAGATCCTAGACTCCTGGATACCTGAGAGAAGCTAAACCAAGTCTGTTCTTGGGGATATAACATCAACCCTAATCCTCACAGAATTTGCAGTTAAAGCCCGTTCAGGTCTCAGAACACATGAAAAAACTTTCTAGCATGAGTGAGTCAACAAATTAACACACAGCAGGAGTATATCTCCAGCAACTTCAGATCTGATCAGATAGAAACTATAAGCTTGTTTAAAATGACTAAAGATGTAGATAATACTATTTAAAAAAAGAGCAGATAGATTTGAAAAAAACCCAAGCATTGCTTCATAGAAGTTAAAAAAAAAAAGTCACTGACATTAAAAACACAACAAACAGAAGAAACAGCAAATTGAAGACAAAGATAATTGGTGAGCTGGGAGGTGGAAGAAATTACCCAGAATATAGAACAGAGATGAAGAGATGGAAATATGAAAAGGAGATCCAACATATATCTAACAGGAATTTCATATTGAAAGAGAGAGAGCAATATTTGGAGAGCTGATGACTTAAGAGTTTTTCTGAATTAGTAGAAGACATTAATTTTCAGATTAGGAAGGACAAGAACAAGAAGCCACAATAAAAACAAATTGACACTTGGATACATTATAGAGATACAGCAGTAGAGATACTGCAGAACACCAAAAAACAGAAAAATCTAACACAATCAAAAGGAAGAAGACTGGTTTCTTTGCTCACAATTGCTTGTTGCATTTCAGTCTTTTCTTCACGGTTTTATTTCCATGTTCCTGAAGTACATCCTGCAGTATTTTTGTCTCTAATGAACATAAAATCTATTTCTGTCAACAAAAGACACATGGAACATAATAACATTGTCAAGTTTTAAATATAAAAAGGTAGAAAAATACATTACAGTAAATACTGGCCAAGAGAAAACTGGTGAAGTAACGTTAATAGCAGATGAAATAGACTAATCTAAGATGTGTTGCTGGGATAGAGAGAAACCTGACAAAAAGTCTGAAGAATTGTTAGGAAGATCTAACAATTCTAGAATTGTATGTGTGTTATCACATAACTTCAGTCTTATCTATATACAGCCTAAATCAATAGCACTGTAGTGAGGAATTGACAAAATGCCACATTGGGAGCTTTGAACACATTTCTTTCATTATTGATGAAGCAGACAAAAATATGAAGACATGTATCTAAACAAGACAGTTAAAATTTTATTCTGAAATTGGACAATACATACTCTTCAGACACAGAACAGTTTATTAAACTTTCCCATGTACTAGGTGACAAAATGATTCTCAACTGATACCATACAGACCTCTAGTTATATACAGTTAAAGTAGAAAACAATGACAGCAAAAAGAAAACCATGCATTTGGAAATTTCAAAGCACACTTAAATAGATAGCAGTGTTTAAAAAGAAAACTCACAGTATTAAACTGAAATAGTTGAGAATTTTTTAAAAAAGAATAGTAGTGTATATTAATGTCATTAAAGTTAAAAGCTTCTGTGGACAGTTTTGTAGAAATATTAATTAAAACTGACTCAAAAAGTAACTGAAGAGCTGGGAAGACCCTGTAGCCATACAGCAGTATTGATTCAGTAGTTTGAAAATCAGCTACCAACAAAAATCCCCAAGACCCATGTGATTTTTACAGAGGAATTTTGCCAAATGTTTTAATAAACAAGTAACCCTAATCCTACGCAAAAGATCTAGGGAGTAGAAAAAGGGAATATTCCCCCAACTCATTTTATGTACTTCATGTAACTTTGTTACCAAACCAGAGAGACAGTATGAACACAGGAAGCAGTCAACCAGCTTAGATGCAGAAATACTCAGAAGATGAAACCAGCGGTTAATAACAGTAAATATGCCATGACCTAGACAGCCTACCCCTCCAGTTATCTAGTTTGAACTCCTTTAGTTGATTAAAGGAGAAATCATCTGATCATCTCAATAGATACAGAAAACAAATTGGTAAATTTCGATGGGAGAGTCATAATATAGTGACTGAAAAGTACTGTTCTTAATTTGATAAATAAAAAATCTTTCAAAAACTGGAGCAAACATTGTACATATGATATTTATTATCTTTGAGATACTTTAAAATCAGGAATGAGATGAGTGGATTCTTTATCACTTCTAGTTAAGAAAGGTACTAACCAGTGAAGATAGGGAAAAGAAAGAAATTGTATAAAGATTGGAAAAGAAAAAAAAAATAGACTGTATGAATGTCTATGTACAATATTCTAGTAACTTTCCAGACAAATTATTAAAAACATGACACATTTTTTTAGAAGTGCAAGATCAATAAAAATGGATATAACCTCAATATAAAAGAATCAGTTTTGTTTCTTTAAGTCAGAAATCAGCAAACTTTTTCTATAAAGGTCTGGACTAAATATTTCAGACTTTTACCTGATACATTCAGTCTCTCATATATTCTTCTCTCCTGCCTCTCCCTAAAAATTGTTAAGTATTAAAAAAAGCACCGTAAATGACAAAAGAGAGTCTGTGAAAAAATACTGGCAAAATACATGGTTTAAATAGCTTTGTTAATCACAATAAATAAATAGGCTTCCCTGGTGGCTCAGACGGTAAAGTGTCTGCCTGCAATGCAGGAGATCCAGGTTCGATCCCTGGGTTGGGAAGATGCCCTGGAGAAGGAAATGGCAACCCATTTCCTTGCCTGGAAAATTCCATGGACTGAGGAGCCTGGTAGGCTACAGTCCATGGGATCGCAAAGAGTCAGACATGACTTTAGCTTTGTTAATCACAATAAATAAATAACTTCAATAAATCAATAAAAACAGACAACCTAATAGAAAAAGTTAGATACAAAATTTAAAAAGATAAGTTAGAGAAGAGGAAACCCAGTGACCAGTAAGCATATGAAACATACTCATCCTCCCTAAGTAATGTGGAAAAGGAAAAGGAAAAGAGTAAGAGAACAATTTACACCCATTAGAATGGCAGGTGTTAAGTTGAATAATACCTACTTTGGACAGATATGAAGGCAAAGGGAACTCTGATCTGCTGCTGAGAGTATAAATTGGCACAACTGTTTTTCAGAGACAAATTGGTAATATCTGCTAATACTGAATGTGTGACTGTCCAAGGCTTTAGCAGTTTTACTCCTAGATATTAACTCCTCAAGAAGGTCTTGCATGTGCACAAGAAGACCAGGAGAAGCAGAAGAGAATATTTATTGCAACATAGTTTGCAGTGAGGAAATTGGTAGCCCAGTGAATGTTAATTGGTAGAGTAGGCAAATCCACTGTGGTTGATTCTTTTACTATAATACCTTGCAGTAGTTAGAATGAATGAATTTAAGCTTAATGAATCATGGATAAACTTTGAAAACAAAATCCAGTAGATTAAAAAGCAAATTGAAGAATGATAAGGTCAATATGATAGCGTTTATACAAATTCCAACATACATATAACATAGTATAAGCATAAATACCTAGCTAACTATAAAAGCTGAGTGGAAAAGGTAAATGCAAATGTCATTACCCTTACAGAGGGGTGAGGAAGAAGGGCAGTGATGAAAAGAACAGTTTAAAGGGGCTTCCTTTGAATCTTTACTCTTATTTTTTTGAAAATCTAAAAAATATTGCAAGATATTAAGATTTAATGAAAGTAAATATATGGGTTTTGATTATATAATACTCAATACCTTTCATGCGCTTGCAATATTTCCTAAGAAATGTCAGTTGTTTGAAAAATGTAACACTATATCCATGATCTATCTGTATGAAGTAAAATTTTACTTTCTTTTAAAGAAGAAATTTTTGACTTACATTCTTCTTCATATTGCCTTTTCCTTACATTTTTAGTTGCTTCATGTACATGAGATCTTCCTTGATTGTCACTACAATTGGGAACTGGTAATCTGGTGCATCTCGTTAACACTTTTTCTCCTAAGATTTGTTACCCTTGGATCAGAAACAAGTAAAAAATATAGCAATACCTCAATATTACTTACTGAACAGGTGAGAATTCATGTTTATTATGTTATAAATTAATGTTTGATACCTACATGTTAAAATTAAAAGTTTTCATTTCCTTCAGAATTTTTCAGGAACCTCTGTTAAGACCATTTATGTTGCAGAGCAAAACTTGAAATTTGGTAGAGCACAAAACTTTCTTCAGTGTTCTGCCTTGATACAGATTTCAAGTCTAAGCTATTGTTTCTGTGTCTCATTTTCATTTGATAAGCAGGAAATACCGTTTGTAGAAATGATGGATTTTAAACCGTTGTTGGGATATGTTTGCATTGCAGTGTAGCAGAGCCATATTTGAATAAGCATAAACATTTATTTGATAGAAAGTGTAAAGCCTAATAATTTTGATGCTTAACTTTATATGAATTAAAAAACGTGTTTTCCTTATTTCATAGGAATATTTAAACAAACTTATTTCTAGTGAACTTGTTGAATATTTTTGTCAGGAATAGTTTGATTTTTAGAAATTGGTAACCCTGTCAAACCAAGTCAGTTAGAAGGAAAGGGGAAAGTAGGAAACAAACCAACTGATTTACTTTACTGTACTGCTGCTGCTAAGTCGCTTCAGTCGTGTCCGACTCTGTGCGACCCCATAGACGGCAGCCCACCAGGCTCCCCCATCCCTGGGATTCTCCAGGCAAGAACACTGGAGTGGGCTGCCATTTCCTTCTCCAGTGCATGAAAGTGAAAAGTGAAAGTGAAGTTGCTCAGTCGTACCGACTCTTAGCAACCCCGTGGACTGCAGCCTACCAGGCTCCTCCATCCATGGGATTTTCCAGGCAAGAGTACTGGAGTGGGGTGCCATTGCCTTCTCCATACTTTACTCTAGTTATTGTTTATTTTCTGTGTTAATTTGGATCTGGGGCTAAACTGTTTCACATTTTAATAAAGAAATCCAGTTTTCCTTCTTTCAGCTTTTAGTTACATTTGAAAAGTTAAAAAAATATTATTTTCTTATAAAATATTTGCTGTAAGAAGTTAGGAATATATAGTTAAGTGTGAAGAAGAATATTAATATCACCTATACTCTTAATAATAGAGAACTACTGCTAATATTTTAGTAAATGTTTTTCAGTTCCTCTTAAAAATCAGTATTTGTTATAATTTTAAGTTTATTTAATTATTCATTCTTTTTTAATAAAAGATAAACCTCTACTTGAAAATGGAAAAGAAACCTAACAAAAAGGAGGAATTGACACTAGTGAACAATGTTTTAAAACTGGCTACTAAATTGCTAAAGGTAAGCGTGAAAATGAGAATGGACATCATGTAGAAAATGCTGGTCTAACTTTTCTTACTGTTTTGTTTGTAGATCCTAATTTGTGTTTGGTTTTCAGGATTATTGAAAATGTTTTCCAAATTATTTTTGAGCACATTCATGCAGTTTACATTTTATTTCTCATTGAAAAGCTAATCAAAGTAATTCAGATCATTTTATTTTGAACTTTTATTCTGTTTTGAAACTTTAAGTCTCTTAATAATGTTTAGAATATTGTAGAAGTTGACATCTTTGGAAGTTTTTGCATCCTAGAACTTAAAATAGATTTTAAAAAAGAACATTTGATGTTAATTGGCTAATTTTTTTTTTCATTTTGTATTTCTCAAAGCAGTCTTCTGTTTATTTGGCCTGAGTTGGTTTAAAAAGTAGTAATACATTATCACTGTAATAATTATATATCACCAATAAATAAATTTTCAAAGCTTTTTTGGGTAGCAATCAAAAATAATATAATTTCGGTATATTTCGTCTCATAACTGTAACTCTTTCAGTTCAGTTGCTCAGTCATGTCTGACTCTGCGACCCCATGAACCACAGCATGCCAGGCCCCCCTGTCCATCACCCACTCCCGGAGTCCACCCAAACCCATGTCCATTGAGTTGGTGATGCCATCCAACCATCTCATTCTGTCGTCCCCTTCTCCTCCTGCCCTCAATCTTTCCCAACATCAGGGTCTTTTCCAATGAGTCAGTTCTTCGCATCAGGTGGCCAAAGTATTGGAGTTTTAGCTTCAACATTAGTCCTTCCAATGAACACCCAGGACTGATCTCCTTCAGAATGGACTGGCTGGATCTCCTTGCAGTCCAAGGGACTCTCAAGAGTCTTCTCCAACACCACAGTTCAAAAGCATCAATTCTTCGGGGCTCAGCTTTCTTCCTAGTCCAACTCTCACATCCATACATGACCACTGGAAAAACCATAGCCTTGACTAGACGGACCTTTGTTGGCAAAGTAATATCTCTGCTTTTGAATATGCTGTCTAGGTTGGTCATAACTTCCCTTCCAAGGAGTAAGAGTCTTTTAATTTCATGGCTGTAGTCACCATCTGCAGTGATTTTGGAGTGCAGAAAAATAAAGTCAGTACTGTTTCTCCATCTCTTTGCCATGAAGTGATGGGACCCGGATGCCATGATCTTAGTTTTCTGAATGTTGAGCTTTAAGCCAACTTTTTCACTCTCTTCTTTCATTTTCATCAAGAGGCTTTTTAGCTCCTCTTCACTTTCTGCCATAAGGGTGGTGTCATCTGCATATCTGAGGTTATTGATATTTCTCCCAGCAATCTTGATTCCAGCTTGTGCTTCTTCCAGCCCAGTGTTTCTCATGATGTACTCTGCCTATAAGTTAAATAAGTAGGGTGTCAATATACAGCCTTGACGTAGTCTTTTTCCTATTTGGAACCAGTCTGTTGTTCCATGTCCATTTCTAACTGTTGCTTCCTGACCCGCATACAGGTTTCTCAAGAGGCAGGTCAGGTCGTCTGGTATTCCCTCTTTGGAGGTAATTTAATAAAATATCATTATCACTGCAGTGTTAATAATTCCTTTCTTTCTTAAAAGGAAACCATTTTTTAAAAATCTCTGTTTCTGTAACAAATTAAATGAAAAGTTTAGAATTGTTTATAAAGTGTTCATAGAATAGTAGGAAATTAGTTGCGTCTCAATGCTATGGTTACTTCTTCAGTTAACTAAAATGCATTAACTGACTATAGATTGTGCCTCACAGTATATTAGGCACTGAAAAGGGTCAGAGGAGTTAGGTGGGTTTTGTTTTTGTTTTTTTCCAGTTTTATTTATTTATTTTTGGCTCTGCTGGGTCTTTGTTGCATCATGGGCTTTTCTCTAGTTGTAGTGAGCAGGGACCCCTTTCTAGTTGTGGTGAGCAGTCTTCTCTTTGCGGTGGCTTCTCTTTTTGTGGAGTATAGGCTGTTGAGCGCATGGGCTTCAGAAGTTGCCAGTCCCGCTCTCTAGAGCATGGCTCATTAGATGCGGCAAATGAGCTTAGTTGCTCTGCAGCATGTGGGATCTTCCCAGACCAGAGCTCAAACCCATGTCTCCTACTTTGGTAGACAGATTTTTTACCGCTGAGCCACCAGGGAAGCTCTGGGTGAGTTTTTGACACATAAATATTGAGTATCTTAAGAGTCTAGGCACTATGCTAACTAGGAGAAGGCTCTAAAGTTGAGACTTCATGTGAGCAGCTTCATTTGCAAAATAGAGAGAAATACAAAGTTAACCAAAAAACAAAACACATCAGTGTGATCTTTTTTGATCAAACATAGTCTTCTGTTCAGAACCTGGGACATAATATAGATTGCTCCTTCTTTCTCTTTCTTCACAGCTAAGAAATTCTTGGGCCCATTGACTCACACTCTCAAATATTGTCCAGTTCATCCTCTTTTTCCTACCAATACTGCTATAAGTCAGACCCGCATCATTTTCACTTGAGCTTCTGATAAACTGAACTCTGCGGGCTTCTTCCTTCTGGTCTTGCTGCTCTCTAATCTGTATTTCTCACATGCACATCTGATATACTACTCCCCAAATTAAATTCCTCTTGTGCCAATCTCCTCTCATACTTTGCCTAAAGAATGACCCTTACCTAAGTAGCCAGTTTTATAAAATTTATACTTGCTTCGTACAACCTGTAGCAATTCAAAGGTGCCATGTTCTTGTGTCTTGGGGAATACCTTTTCTCCTCCCATGAACTAAGTTGCAGGAGCACCTTCTACTCTGGCCCTCTGCCATTTATACATATTTCTTTTGTGGGACACATAGTTGAATTATATCTTTGCTTGTCTATTAGACTGCAAGGTCCTTCAGCATGGGGACTGAATCTTAACTTTTCCAGAGTCTGCCATGGCGCCTAGCATATATAGAACTTTACTTAAATGTTTGAGTCAGTGAATCAATTAATGGATCTATGCATTTAAAAATTATCTCAAAGGGGGATTATATGTATATACATATATGTATGTATATGTGTGTGTGTCTGTGTATAGACAGAAAATTTGGCTAACTAAATTTCTAATTCTTATGCAAAAATATATTGTTCTCTTTCTCTTTCAATTTCTATTGTTATAGTGAAAAGTATTCTTTAACCTTGTAGCTACAACACCAATAGTTATTAGTCATTCATTTGGGACAGAAATTGGAGTTACAAATTTAGGTTATAGATTTCTTTTAAATGAAAGTTACTTTCTCCTAAGAAAACCTAAAAGTACATTTACTTGCTTCCGGTTTAACCAAGTTTATTCTTTCTAAGACTATCATGATTTGTAACTGTCTTTTGAAACAGTGTTTGTAAAAATTCTCTTTGCATATTGCCCTGAATTAGTTTAACTAATAATTCTCAATGAATCTGGGTTCATGGTTTTTTCCTCTTCTACTAGGAATTGGACAGTCCCTTTAGACTATATGGACTTACAATGAATCCACTGCTTTATAACATCACCCAGGTTGTCATCCTGTCAGCTGTTTCTGGTGTTATCAGTGACTTGCTTGGATTTAATTTAAAGGTAAGGGCTTGCAGGTATTTTTAAATTTCTTAGTACCCTATTACATTTTCATGATGTTTATTTCACCCTAACACTTTGAGATCTCACATGTATAGTAATGGAGTCATTTTGGTTATATACAATTAATGAAGATAACTTAACATTTAATTTCAAACAATGATAAATATTCTTGGCTTATAATACTGATGGAGCTTCTCATTCAGAACAGTATTTGTTACAAATGGTACTCTTGGATAGGATAAGTGGAAGTGTTTATTTTTACTCATATATAAGATGAATCTAATTTAGATGATTTTTTTAAAAAGAGCCCTATTACTGGCTTTGGCCAGAAGCTATATTGTTTATCTATATAGCAATATATGCATCCTCCAACATGTGCAAAGCTGCTAGCAAATAAGGTGTAGAATGTTTATATTAACCGGTAGTAGATGTACATTGTCACTTTCCAGTTAGAGAAAGCAAGAGAAATTGGAGTCTCACTTTTTTATTTGTTTGAGGTGAATTCTTAAAAATAAAAGAATTTAAAATAGTAGAACCTTCAGTTGTTTATGAATGAAATTTAGATAAAAAACAATATCATATGATATAACTTAATAAGTTGCAATATCAAAACTGGCTCTAATGGTCCCTACTTGTATTATTTTTTCACTAGCTCTGGAAGATTAAATCATGACCAATTCAGAGAAAAGAAGATGTAGCCTCTTTTCCAGAATAAGAGTACCAACTAAGCTGCCTGAAAGCAGTCACTGACTCTTTGCTTCAGGAATCTCAGCTGAGAAATTGAAGTGTTTACATCAGACTGTCCTGTGCAATTCTTATATTTATTTCACTTGTTCACTGTTTTTTACATTTATTTTAGTCTTTATATATTTTATTTTTAGCATTGATATACTTAGTTGTTGAAAGGGTGATGAAACTGATGTCCAGATACTTGAGATCCTGGTAATTGCTCATTAAAAAATGACAACAAATTGTGAGAATAGAAGCCATTGCTAAACACTGTTTCTCCATCAATGCCGTGACTTGCCTTACTTGAAGTAAACGTCTTTAACTTTGTAATCCTGCATTAGACTCAGCTAAATACATAAAACATTTTTATTCAGTAAATTAAGATCCAGTCCGGGTTTCTTTTGAGTTATTTTGGAACAATGCCAGGATCTAAACTGATTAAGCTGCAGTTTAAGCACCCTTCAGTATTAATATCTATGGTATTACACAACAGGTCAACAAGTGCTCTTTGATGATAAAACTCTTAATAGAGCAATAATTGTAAATGGTTACCATACTGTAAGATATTTTGATAAAAATTAACTAGTAATAATTGTATTTATTTGAAACACTGGGCTGTTTGCACAGCTCCAACTGTGCATGCTCAAAATGTGCACTTTTTAAAATTGTTACTTTTAATGTGTGTCTTTATATGGGGTGTACTATAATGTGTCTTTATAGTGTACTAGGGCATGATATGGTATCCTTTTGAGTGAGGTATATACTCATCTCACAAGTGAAGTGCCTATTGATATTACACAAGTATGTTATGTTTACTCAAGTAAAATAATTTTCTCCCCATGGTACACTATCGTGTATGCTATTCATACCACACTCAAATGAACAACTTAAGAATAACATTAAGAACCAATCAGATATTCCTGATTGCTAGCTGTAAAACTATTTATGAGTTTTCAGGAAAAATAGCGATAGCTTGCAAATTCTACTATCTAGTACATCCCCCTCCTCAACTCGCAGTTATATAAGGGCTATTTTAGATGCTTTTAACCTAGAAAGGAACCCCCTTCTTCCCCTCCAAATAATTTGCCAAGTGTCCAAATGAGAACTTACCTGTTGGCATGTTAGGTAAATAGGGCAACTATGATGGTATCTTACATTGGGCCTTGATTTTAAGTTGTTGTATTTATACAATCAAATTTTAGGAGTTACATGAAATATGAAATGTTTTAGCAAACTTTTTTTTTTTTAACTTGGTGTATAGTTTTTAAAAGACTTTATTTGAAACAGTCTAGAATTTTCTTGGTGCAAGTTGTATCATGTTGAATATCCTCACCTTTTTTTACCATATTTTAGGGAATTTAAAATAATTAATTGTAAATGATTTATTTGACTGGTGCAGTTTTAATCCCCAAATCATAATCTTAAGATCAGGAATGTGTGGAGAACAGAGCCATATCATAATATCACTTTGCTCTCACCATTCCTTTTGATCAGCCTCAAATCAGCCTCATTGTATAGAAAACAAAAACATTTTGTTTTATTTGCCTATGTTCTAATATGTTTAATAATGACCAAAGTGCATTCTGAGTTTTTTCAAGGAATGTATTACTGGAGCTTTAAGAACATACTTTTTTTCTCCTGTGAAAAATTAGGCTTTGTCTGATATGTTTATTCTTCCTCTATTGTCTAATGTTGAGGTTGTTTTTAGGAATTATATTTTATAAAGTTTTTCAAGATAAGGTACATACCTATACAGAACTTAACATTTTGCACAGAATATATTGAATATATTTTGAGAAAAAAAAGTACAGCATGAGTTCTGTTAGGAATAAAAATGAAACTATTGTATCTCACACACAAAAAAAAACTTATTTCAGAATGGAAATATTTTTGAGAAAAGTAGCTGAGTAAACTGATATAGGAAAATGCTTGTTTTTTGATTGAAGTTCATTTCAACTTGGAGTTGAGAGTTGATTTATTAAGTACAGTGTACCTCTCAACATCGTATTAATATGTTGAATTATGTCACTAATATGGCAGCGGTAGAATAGTAAGAAGAAAAAGTTATCATTTTAGGTAATTTCAGAACATTAATGGAACTGTTTCCAAAGCAGAAGAATTGACATTGCTGCCTTTAAGAATACAATGAATGTAAGAAATTGAAAGAAATTGTAATATACCACATAATATGGAAAAGACAGTTCAAAGATAGAATTGTGGCAGATGTTGTGTGTTAACTGTTGTTTCTTTGCCACATGTATCGTATTTGAAAGTTTGAATGGCAAGTTTAAAATAAAAAGTTCTATGACTGACAGTGTTAAACCTGGAGTGGGTTTGGTTTTTTTGGTTTGTTTTTCAAGTTTTCAAGTCATGCACATTTCTATGGTAATTTAGTATTTACTGTAGCATAAACTCTAGGTATAACTGTTAGATTTGAGGGGAGTGGGAATACATTTTTAAAACGTTTCCAACATTTCAGATTTTGCATTATAATTCTCAGAATATGAAAGAAGAATTAGTGCACAGGCTTTTCATCACCAAAATGCTATGACATCATTAATGTTTGTTTGCTTGTTTGTATTTAAATGCAGAAAACTGGCTGTACCCTGGGATATTAAAATTCATTATCAGAAGGATTGTGTTTTTAACCAAGTGATTTTACACATGGTTCAACAAGAGAGATCATGGCCAACAATAACATGGGTAAGCATTGTAATATTTCTGTTCTCTGACTGGTACAAATGTTCCTAGGCCTTAATCAGGGACTCTTCATTGAAGTGCACTTTCCAACTTTCTTTAAGCTTATAATTGGGTCTATTAGTGAGTCTCCCTTCACACTTACAGATAGAGCAATATGACTTGCATCTCTTTATATTGTATCACTTAGAACACTAATTCTCAACCATTTTTCTACCAGCCTTGTAAGAGAGATACCACAAATGCTTATCAATATCTCTGGCTCCCCACAGTGCTTACTTCCTGGGGAGTAGACTGTGGATCTTGGATGTGGTACATGCATACTCTGAAAAAAGTATTCCATAAGTGATTTTGAAATTTTGTTCCACTTATCATTCCTCACCACCTTGAGAATTACTGTCTTAAGATCAGAAATTTTAGAGCATGTAAATTGCATGAGATTTTTAACTTCATTGACCGCTGTTTTCCCAGCACATAAAATAGTGCCTAATCTCAGTCTATTGAATGAATGAATTTTGAATGATGACCTGAGTCACGTAGAACCCAACACCACCTAGTCTAAAGCTCTCATTTCACTATTGATAGGTTAAAAAAAAAAAGAATCCAAAGAAGAGATTGAAAAGCTTGCCTAAGTTTCCTCAAGTAGAATCCACACTCTTCTTTATTCCCTTTGGAGGTATATTCTGTAACAGTACCTTTTAACTAATCAAAATGCTTAATTATAGGAAAAAATTCTGGAATATTTATAAATATTTATAAGTCTATACATATATGTAGTGAGATCATATGTATACTAAAAAGCTTTTGACGTTAGGAAGGAGAATTCATTTGATGGCTCCCTGTTCAGCTCTGCAGTGGGACTTGCTGGAGAGAACACATACTTTGGAGTCAGACTTATTGTACAGTCTTAGGCAAATTATTTAACCTCTGTGCACTTTCATTTTCTCAACTATAAATTACTGACAGTTATTTTACAGGACTATTAGAGGGATTAGTAAGATTAATATATGCAAAGCACCAGCATTGGCACTGACATGTATTAAGTGTGCAGAAAGATTGGTTCTCTTTCCCCTCCAAATAAATAATGGCCTAGGACAATTTACAAACAAAAAGTTCCAAGCTAAAGCATTCACATTACATAAGATGTATGCATCCTTACCAAATATGAGATATAACTATCATGCTTCATATAAATTATCATACATGAAGAGTTCTTTTATAGATTTGAGATCTAATTCCTTTACTTCATAAGTAGGCACGCTAAAATGTGGAGGGGAATTATTCTCATTCTTCTGTGTATTATATCCAGTTGTGAATGACTTTATTAAATTCTCAGGCGCATATTCCATTCATATCTTTTCATTATTAGATTTCTGTTTCGTTTATGTGGTAGATTCCCTTACTAGTAACAGCCTAGTCTTTTTGTCTTCTACCTGATCTCACCTCTTAACTCTTAAGTGTCTGCTCACTATTTGTGCTTTGATTAGCTGGAGAACATCTGACTTCACTTTCTACAAATGGTGCTTATCAAGGTATGACTAGAAATTTTGAATCCTGTATTTGGCAGTGCTTTTTCTTTAATCTGGAGAAGGAAATGGCAACCCACTCCAGTACTCTTGCCTGGAGAATCCCATGGACGGAGGAGCTTGGTGGGCTACAGTCCACAGGTCGCAAAGAGTCGGACATGACTAAGCGACTTCACTTTCACTTTCTTTAATCAGTCTTTTGTCCACTTAGATGTTGCCTACAATGGTTTTTCCAAACCTCCTTTGTTATCCTCAAGCTCCTAATCCCTCTCATCTTACAACTGTTGGTATTTTATTCCTCTAACTTTACGAAAGAGAGAAAAATCATCATGCATGAATTCTGTCTTTTCCCCCTCCTTCAGTTCTGTGAAGGAAACATTGCTCTGTGAGGCCAGCTCTCTATCAGTTCTCAGGATTCTGTTGCTTCCCTCCTGTAGGATACTTCCTCGCTCTCCTCCATCATCATCTCCAGTCTTAACCCTTTGCAATTTTATGTTATAAAAGCATTTATATTTCAATGAGAGGTGCTTGGATCCTTAGTATGAGATTGAATGTATTGGTCGTAGGTTGGATGGGACCGTTGTCTACTAGATGGCCCTGTAAGAGCTTGCTACAACCCTCATCTGAACAAAGCAAGAAGTTGGTGAAGCTTGGTTTTCTTCACTTTTCTCTCTCAGCCATAGCTGAACAGGTCAGTGATTGGTGCTGGGCCCGAAAGCAGCCAGCCATTTTATAAGCCTTGAGGAGCCTGTGAAACCAACAGGCATGAGAGTTTCCCCCAGCACAGGCTTTCCATCCTTAATGGTTACTTCCTGACCCAGTCAGAATTTCTGTTAATGCTGCAGGAATGAATCAGGACACAGTATAAACAGGAAGAGTTGGTAGGATAGCAGAGTCCCAAAAGAAGCCGTGAATTAAAAAGCCTTAAAGTAGAGAGACAGTGGTGAAAGTGAAGATGGGAGAAGAAACTAACAGAAACTTCCCTAAGCTGCTGGAGGCAGAGAGACCGAGTGATAGCTTGATCAGCTGTGCCATTGAATCATTAGAGCTGCTCTCAGACTGTGGTAGCTTCATCTTGTGTCCTGAACCGTGAGACCAGATGCCCCCATTTATCTTTATGATAAATTCATCACCTCAAGTAACCAAAGGATGACTGTCAACCTGGATAAGCGTCATACATTTGACTGACTGTATAATCTTAAGCCATTTTTCTTCCCTAATTGGCTTTCTCTCTGCATCTTTCTGTTCCTGTCTCGTTAAGGATAGTGCTTGGCTATCAGTGCTGTCTACTCTTCCAATATATTTATATCTCCTGTGTCTACAAAATAGTTAACAGTCTCAGGACTGAAAGTTTTGCTTGTTCCTTCCTTTTTACAGTTCTGTGTTTTCAACAATGATCTGAAATTTAAATTAGCAGCTTGCTTTCTTTTTTGTCTTTTAAAGTGGAATCTGACTCTCTGTGCCAAATGTAATCATTTACTTAATGCAGTTATTTAGCAATCTTTGACTGGTTTTTAAGAATTTGGGGTTGTCTTTGTCAAATTCTCTTACAAGTTTTGATCAATTATTTATATTTGGGAATTTCTGGTTTTCCTAACCTTGTAGTGAGAGGTATGCTTTAAAGCAAAATAGACGTGTTGCCAAAGGCTGTGACCAGTTTGCATCCCTTGGGATATATACCCAATGTTTGCAAATGCATTTGCTTGTTGCCTGGAAATGCAGACTGACTTGGCAGCTTTCTGGCCTTCTATTTATACCCTTACTCTTGCTCTCAGCTAGAATTTACTCTGTCAGGTTAGTGGTGCTGAAAGATTTTCAAAATGTGAGTCTGCTGTCTGGGGAAAGACATTGGAGTAAGAGGCTAGTCTAGCAAATGAGAAACAGACCAAATGCCTTTAAAATTGCAATTTTATTCTGTTTTTCTTCCATCCATTCCATGGATAGTATTTGAATATCACATGCTAGGCACTGAACTAGGTACTAGGGAAATAGAAATTAAAAGACAGCCCCTCATTTCATTTACCATGGAGGCTAGGAGGTACAAGTTTTAGCTTGTGAAGGGTACACGCTGTGGAGGTGCCAGTGTAAGTGGCACAGGCAGTTCAGTATGGCTGGAGAAGGTGATATTTGTAGACAAGGGTTGGAAGATAACACTAGCAGATGATTTTGTGAAGTTAAGGGATTTGAATTTTATCCTCAAAGATTGGGACTATCTAGCTCAGTTCTGGCATGTCGTAATTACTTGGCAAATACCAAACTCAGGGACCACATTCTTCACTTGAATACTCAGTGAACAGCTCCAGACTGAGAATTAAGGTTTTTAATTTAAAATTTTTGTCCATGTTAAATCTATGCTAGAATTTTTGTGTCATAAAAAAAATGACATGGCACAAATTTGTATCCAAGAGTATTGTAAAATTAAATTGACTTCAGTTTCTTTCTCCATGTTTGGATGATAGAGTCAATTTGTAATTATTGATATTTGCAAAATTGCATCTCTCTCTCTCTCTTTTTTTAAAATTACAGAGTAGCCCAGCTCATCTGCACTATGATGAGGACCATGGGTTCTGAAGTTAGGCAGAGCTAGGATACTTCACAGCATGTGTATGGCCTTGGGCAAGTACCTTATACTCCCTAAGCCTCACCTGTAAAATGAGATGTGGAGCTGCTGCTGCTGGAGCCTGAAGTGGTTCTTGTGAGTATAAAATTAGAAAATGTCCGTGTACTGGGCATAGTCCTGCTCCACCAGCCTCCTGTGCAATAAAACATCAGTTTATTTATTCTCAAACTATATCCAGCATTGAGCACTTACTGAAAAGATTATTGAGAATATAGTATGTTATGTTTGGAAGAGCCTCTCTTCACTAGAGTGACACAAAATCCCAGGGGGGATTCACCTAGTACTTGGAAAATACAGAACTGGCCCGGTCCCTATTCTCTGGTGGTAGCTATTCCTCCATTCTGATGCTCCTGCCTGGCCAATGTGTCCTGTGTCTGTTGGGCATGTATGCTCTAGCCAGCTCAGAGATGGTCCCCACAGAGGTCCTCCGCGACCCTGACCCCAGGCTAAGCCTCAAGGTCCTCATCTCTGCTTCAGGGTTTCCGCTGTCAGTGCCCATCTCCTTCCACAGATGCCCCACAGCTGTGGGCCATTGCACATCTGCAGCCTGTCTTGGGGATGTGCCCCTCTTCCAGTAACCCGCACCCCCTCATTTTCCACTAGATGCTCTGAATCCACGAGACTTCTGAGCCAAAGCTTGGTTGAGTTGTCGTCCTGCGAGCCTTGAGAACTACTCTTTTCTGTTTGGAAGTTCCAAAGATAATGATACCCTTGCAGAGGAGGGACTTGAGCTCAAAATAGATTTGTGGGATTGTGTTCTTAGAATAGTGGAGACATCACTTTTTTTTGTTTTTTTTAAGTCTTTTCCAGCATCAGGTATTCCAAAGAATCCTGCCACTTAAGAAAAGTGTTTAGTTTGGTACCTGACATACAGTCATGTCACAATAACTGTTAAATATTAGCATTATTATTTTTTGTTAGCATCCTTTTCAGGTAATAAGCAAAGATTCAGTGATCTCCATAAATTAAAGAAATTATCTAATTGGAAAGTGAGCTAGAGAAACTGAAGCTGTCTAGAAAAAAGTCTAAATTGTTAAAGAGATGAAAAGTCAGGCTTTGGGAGAAAGCACTTGGACTACTCAATATGGAAATGGAAAAAAAAAAAAAAGGAAGGTCACATTTGGCTTTGGGCATGTGATGGCTTACAGTGAAGTCCCTAATCAGCTGCTCTTCATTCACCTCAGAATTTAAAGCAACAGGTAGTACCTTGGATTGTATTGTGGGACTTTGGTTCGTCATACACACACAAAGTATGAAACAAAAAGCGTCTTATTCAACACTGAATATTAGTAGAAGCTGGGGCTATCCCAACTTTAGAGACACTTCAGGCAGTTATGGGGTTCACCTGCTTGGAAATAGGAACTGGTTTAATTGGTACATTGAATCCTCCTCTTATCAGTGTAGAATGATACCATGTAGAGTACATTGTCATTCATTAGGTGATCCTGGAAATCATATTTTCTCATCTGCAATGGAAGATTTTTTTCATCTCGATTGAATATGCAGGAGATGTGGCATAGGAGGAGGGTCTTGCTCTGAGTATCAGGAACCTAGATTTTTATCTTTCCTTTTAGGCTGATTTCCTTGGTGACCTATAGTAGCCATTTATTCTGTATCTGAATAAAGATGGGACAGAATTAAAATAACTTGGTCTGTTCCCATTGAACTTTACCATTCTGAGACTTTTTTCTTTACATTTTCTCTCTCTACTGCTAATAAGCAATAGAATTAAGAATATTTTATTCTCAGAGGGTGAAAGTGAAGTCACTCAGTCGTGTCCGACTCTTTGCGACCCCATGGACTGTAGCCTACCAGGTTCCTCTGTCCATGGGATTACCCAGGGAAGAATAATGGAGTGGGTTGCCGTTTTACTGTGGTTATAATTTCCTAATATAAATGCTTAAAAGCATTGTTACTCTCTGACCAAAGAGTTAATCAGATCACATCTCATTAGTAGGCCTTTATTTTAAAACTCTGGAAACAGAACTTTCTTACTCCATTGATCTTCCACCATACCTACAATGTAGCTCATGGTAGCGAACTCTTATTTTCTATGGCCTTTTCTTATTCTGAATAGGTGAATCCCAGAATTGTGAGATGGGATCCCTGACTGATTTCCATTTCCTCCTTCCCTCCATGCTCCAGTCCCAACAGGGTACTAAACTCTGAATGCCACCTTGTCAGAAAGCGACAGATCCTCTGCACTTCACTCTTTGTTTAGTTTGCCCTTCTGTTTACAACTTACTTTTTCTATCCTCTTTAAGCATCTTATTAAAAGATTAAATAGGCACATGATTCTGCCATCATAATAGAATGTAACATCTTTGTGTGTGTAGGTTATAAGAAACAAAGTCTTTCTATCTTCCCAAACATCTAATGTAGACCTTTGAACATAACCTTCTCACTGAGGGGAAGATACAGAGGGAGTAGCAGAGGGAGACCATAAGGTTTACTTAAGAGTGTGGTGTCTTCATGAGTGTCTCGAGCTGGGCTGACTATTAGAATGACCTGGACCCTTAAGAAAAGTGATGTATTTGTTCCACTCCCAGAGATTCTGAGAAGGGGATTTTTTTTAACTCTGCCCACTATTACCAGTTACTCTTGGGGAACCAGAATTGTGATTATTAAAATGTTGGTCTTCATTATCAGAAACATTTAGACAGTGTTGAAGACATTGCCAGTGGATTCATGATTTCAGAGGCTAGAAGAAATGTGTTTGCTCTGTTGACAACTGAAAATTTTGTGCCCTAAATAATGTACCATTGTTTTTTTTTATTTATTAGTTTCCTGGTGCTTCTCATACCTGGAGACCCTGTTGATCCTCGTTAGCTGCTGATAGCACCTGTGAGTAATATTGTTCCTGCCTCAGGATTTAAAGATTGTTGATATGTTCAGACAGAATATGTCAGCTGGGTGTTGTTGGTGATGTTTAGCCCGTCTCTGTTTCCCAGAGTGCTCATCTGTGGTACAGAGGTACAGCAGGTCTTTTAGGTACTTTGTTTCAAGAGGATATTTAAAGAGGAAAGCATAGTAATTTGTTGCAGACATTGAACTGATCCAAACTACTCACC
The DNA here is from genome assembly GCF_014754425.2 of Oryx dammah. NCBI lineage: Eukaryota > Metazoa > Chordata > Mammalia > Artiodactyla > Bovidae > Oryx > Oryx dammah. The sequence goes on along the minus strand of NW_024070202.1, from coordinate 43,804,844 downwards.
AAATCTAGTCTTTAAATCAGCACGAGGATTACCTTCCTTACTTTGTCAGATTCTTTAGGGTCAGCTAGGCCCCAGGAGTTGCCTCCATCTCAGTTGATAAAAGATTGAATAATCTAGATCTGCCTTTGAAAAGTGCGGTTCAGGGCATTTTGGATATTACCAAGACTCTTTCACGGATCTGCAAGACGATAGATCTTTCATGAATGAGTGAAAGATCCATCCAAATGTAATATGGATCAATGTATTTTAATGTAGCAGCATTAAATATGTAAAATATGGTTTCAGATTCTACCCAGTGATGTTACCTTTAAATAATCCATGTACACTTGAACTTGTATTCTGCTATTATTTGGTAGTGAAAAGTGAAAGTCACTCAGTCGTGTCCGACTCTTTGTGACCCCATGGACCATACAGTCCATGGAATTCTCCAGGCCAGAATACTGGAGTGGGTAGCCTTTCCCTTCTTCAGGGGATCTTCCCAACCTAGGGATCGAACCCAGGTCCCCCACATTGCAGACAGATTCTTTACCAGCTGAACCTAGAGTGTGTGATAAATATTAGGTCAAATTGGTTGATCGTATTGTTCAAGTTTTCTGTTTACTTACAAATTCTCTACTTTCTCAATCAGTGATTGAGGAAGGGATGTTGAAATCTCCAAATGTAATTTTTTTTTTAGTATTGATTTATTTCATCATAGCATGCAGGATCTTTAGTTGTGGCATTCAGACTCTTAGGTGCAGCATGGGGGATCTAGTTCTCTGACCAGAGATTGAACTCAGGTCCTCTTCATTGCTAGCACAGAGTCTTAGCCACTGGACGGCTAGGGAGGTCATCCAAATATAGTTATTATTCAAGAGAATAACAGTTCTCTTTTTATTTCTGTCAGTTTTTGCTTCTCTTTATTTTGATGTTCTCTTATTAGGTACATATGTGTTTAGCCTTGTTATGAACTTACAATAAATTGAGCTCTTTATCATTATGAAATGACTCTCTTTATCCCTATTAATATTCTCTGTTCTGAGATCTACTTTGTTTGATATTAATATATAACCACTTTGGCTTTCTTTTGGTTACTATTAGCATGGCATATATTATCACATCCTTTTATTTTCAGCCAGTTTGTATTTTCATTTTTAAAGTGAGTTTTTTTGCATCCGTGATGTATTTAGGTCTTGCTTTATTATCCAGTCTCCTATTCTCTCTTTAAAAAATTTTTTAATTTATTTATTTTCAACTCTGTTGGGTATTTGTTGCTGCATGGACTTTTTTCTAGTTGTGGCCAGCGGGGGCCTCTCTAGTTGTGTTGTACAAGCTTCTCATTGTGGTGCCTTCTCTTGTTGCTGAGCACAGGTTCTAGGGTGTGTGGGCTTCAGTAGTTGCAGCGTGAGGGCTCAGAAGTTCTGGTTCACAGACTCAAGAGCACAGACTCAATAGTTGTGGTGCACAGGCTTAGTTGCTCCACAGCAAGTGGGATCTTTCCAGATCAGGGATCAAACCCATGTCTGCTACATTGGCAGGTGGATTCTTTTACCACTGAGCCACCAGAGAAGCCCTATCTCTGTCTTTTACTTGGGAAGTTTAGACCATGTACATAAAATGTTGTTATTGATATGGTTGGATTTAAGTCTGCCATGTTGACGTTTGTTTTCTATTTGTTCCATCAGTTTCTTGTTTTATGTTTTTTCTGCCTGCTTTTGGGTTGAGCATTTTTTATGATACTTTTTATCATTTTTGTTGTCTTATAACTATTTTGTTTCAGTGGTTGCCTTAGGGTTTGTAATATACATCTTAAACTTAACATATTCTACTTTCAGTTGGTGTTATAGCACTTCACATACAGTAGAAAAAGTCTATAATAATATACTTTCATTTCTTCCCTCTGAAAATTCTTGTTGTGTCATACATTTTGTTTCCATATGTTATAAATTCCATAGTACATTGTAGTTGTTTTCACTTTGAATAATTGGCTGTCTTTTAAATGTATTTAAACAATATAAAGAAATATTTATATTTATTGACATAATTACCAGTTCTGATCTGTTTTATCCCTTTGTGTAAATCTAGATTTCCTATCCCTTGAAGGATTTCCTTTAGTATTTATTTTAGTGTAGATCTGCTGGTGGCAGATTCCTTTAGCTTTTGTATGTCTGAAACAGTCTTTATTTTGCCTTTGCTTTCGGACAGCTAGTTTTAAGCAGTTTGTTTTTGAAGTGACTTGGTTTGGCTTTGTTTGTGTTTCCTGTTCTTGGAAGTGATTAAGATTCTTAGATCTAATGGGCTTATTAATTTTATCAAATTTGATTTCAATAAAATCTTGGCCATTATTTCTTAAATTGTTTTCTGCCCCACATCTGCTTTAGGGATTCCAAATACATGTATATGAGGCTACTTAGAGTTTTCCCAAGTATCACTGGTGTTCTGCTCACTTTTTTTCAGCTTTTTGTCTCTGTGTTTCATTTTGTATGGTTTCAATCATGATAGCAAGTTTACTGATTTTTTGTTTCTCCACATCTAATCTGCCATTATATATTTTTTCCTATTTCTTAGATGATTCATGCAGAATGGTAAATCTGATTACTGTTTTTCCCATCTATTTTGGAAGCAGAAATCTCGTCCATTCTCTAGAAGCCATATATTAAAGAGATTTGCAAAGATTCAAAACAATTCTACACTTTAAGCTATTTTTTGTTTGTTATGGAAAATGTTTTTTATAAAAATATTTAGATTAACATGTAATTGATTTATTATCATTACCTTGAAATAAATTAACAAATAAGTGTTTAAACTTTTTCTGTTTTGAACATGGTAAATAATGATAGATACAAGCCATGCAACCAGAAATCTTTGGATTTGTCAGTAATTTTTAAGAGTGTAAGGGCTTCCTTAGTAGCTCAGTTGGTAAAGAATCCACCTGCAATGCAGGAGACCCCAGTTCGATTCCTGAGTTACAAAGATCTGCTGGAGAAGGGATAGGCTACCCACTCCAGTATTCTTGGGCTTCCCTAGTGGCTCAGCTGGTAAAGAATCCGCCTGCAATGTGGAGGACCTGGATTTGATCCCTGGGTTGGGAAGATCCCCTGGAGAAGGGAAAGGCTACCCACTCCAGTATTCTGGCCTGGAGAATTCCATGGACTGTATAGTCCATGGTGTCGCAAAGAGTCGGACACGACTGAGGGACTTTCACTTCACTTTAAGAGTGTAAAGTGATTCTGAGACAAAAATAATCTGAGAACATGTGATCTAAATGTCTGAAGTAGTTACAGTGGATTGCTTGAACCTACAAGTTGGGTAACCCTGGTGCTGAGGAGGGCATGGGTATAAACATGAGAAGACCCGTAAGCAAATAGAACAACAACAACAAACAAAAATTAAGTCACATAGCTCCCAAGAGACTCAGGGTAATGTAGATTTCTCACTTTTCAGCTGCTGTATATAGACATTTGTAAGGCCCACTTATCCCTCCTGCTCTTAGGATTTTTGAGACAGTACTAAAACTAAATTCCATCTTTTTTTGTTTGTTTTCCTTTAAGGAGGAAAAAGAAACAGGAAGGGAAAATAAAACACTATGGCAGACTTAAAAGGGAGACACTTTGAGATCTCAGGGTCCTTTTGGAGTCCAGAAATTACATTGCTATGACAAAGGCTCTTACTGTTCACAGTGCTCATGGGGAGGCCAGCAGATTGCATGTCTGAGGTGTAGAAAAGGAATCTCTAGTTTTGTGATTCTGCGGTTATTTTCAGTATGCTGGTAGTTCTCTCAGTACACTGGAGAATGAGGACCTTCCCTCACCTTATTGTCCAGTCTGGGCAACACCTCTCTGGGACTTATTATAGTTTATCTGCAGTTACAAAGTTGGAGTCAGAAGCCTTTCTAGGTCTTCGTCTAAGTTACAGAAACCTGCATCAAACTAGCTTTAAGCACAAAAGAGCATTTATTAACTCGTGTAACTGGGAAACCAGGCTGAGCTAGTGCTGGCTTGGATCAGTTGGATCCAAATGTTCAAACTGGCTTCACTCTAAGTTCTCTTCCCTGTTCTTTCTTCCCATTTTCTGCCCATTCCCTCTACTTAACCTGTGTTTACTTTGTTCTCCATTCAGCTACAGGATTGCCATCAAAAGCTCTAAGCTCATATGAACCTTTGAGCTCATGAGCTCAGAGATAGAAACAAAGATGCACTCTCAGCAGTCACAGACCAATCCTTTGGAGACTCTTTCATTGGCTTGACTTGGGCCACATGCCTGTTTTCAACCAATAACCTTAGACAGAGCTAAGGAGAACCTTGGTTAACCAGGCTGGGTCATATGCCCACTCCTTTGGCAGGGAGTGGTGGATAAATTGGTATTGGTATCCCATCAGAACTACCTGGAATAAGACAGAGGCAGCTCAGTGACTGGAATAGTGCTGGGCAGACTGCAGCCTGCGTCTTCAAAGTGTCATGAAGTGAAGCAGACTATGCCTATTAGGTGTTTATGAGTTAAAAAGAAATACAATCATGTGGCTATTACAGCATTGTTGAGAATTTGGCATTTTCTTCTGGGTACCCTAATTCTCTTCTTAGGAACAGTTTCCTCTTTGCCTGTTGCTTTTCAGGTAGTTCATCTGCACGCTTTAGAAATCATCTTTGCTCTGAAGCCTTTTACTAACTTTTGTTACATCGACGAGAGTCAGGTGCACCCCGAGCATTCCTACTCAGTGATTTTCCTTCTGGGACCAACACATTCATGCTTCTTTTCAAGTCTAAATCTTTTCTACTTGAATATTTTCTTTAACCCTGATGTGTAACAGGCATGTATGGTCAGAGTTGGTATTAAAAGTGTACAGATCAATAAAAAGGCAAAGAGGATGATCTCTTAATACAGAATCCTCATCAGATTTAATGTTTAGTTGAGTAATCACCTCAAGCCTCTTTGGGAGTGCAAACACACAGAGTGAACACATAGGTGAAGGATTATGCACAGTGCCAGAATGTTTATTATATAATACATTCTGTTTTTTTCTGAAGCGGCAGCCTTTAGTAAAAAGCTCTCTCTACCAATCCACTTCAGAATCTCATTCCTATGTTTTTAAGCCTAGGAGAACTGAACAAAAATGTAGAGTCTGAATTTGTGCACTCATACAAATAAGATCTGCAGGATCACAAAGAGTTGAACACAAGTGAGCAACTGAACAACAAAAAATAAGATTAACAGTGTCATTTTAGTTATGTTTCAGAATGTAGTTTGTCACCTACATGTTATAGGTAGATTGGTACTATCACAATGAAAAGGCAACGCACCAGGTGGTTATTATATCCTAGAACATTCAAACAAAGAAATTTGCATTTGGAATTAAATATAAGGCCTTGATCTTCCATAAGACCCAACCATACTCACAGTTCAATAAGAGACAAGAATCTGGCATTCACTTGTGTTTAAATGGGTAGGTTGCTGGAAGAAATGCTTCAAAAAGTTATTGGAAGTTGTCTCTGAAGACGAAAATATGGGTGATATTAATTTCTTTACTGTCCAAGTGATTTTGCAATGAGCACATACCACTTTCACATTAAAAAATACTATAGATATAAAGAACAATAAAGGCTATTCAGATCTTTGATATAGCAAGGGGGTCAACCACTGTCACTTGCATTTTAGTGGAGACTCAAAGACAAGTAGAAAAGTGGGATAGCTTTATACTGGAAAAAAGGGAAGGCCTTGGTTATGCTGTGACTGGAAGCTGTTTGCATGAGGAAGCCATAGGTGGTCTAACTAGAAGCCTAAAACAGGGTATTTTATGGTGTATGTATTTAGCTTTCTCTGACTGGTCCTAAATTGGTAGTGAGGATACAAATTAGAGAAGCTATCAGTTGTTAGTCACGTCCTTGTCACTTTGAGCAAGTTATTATAGAAGTTATTGTTTGGCTTCTTGGATTATTATTAGAGATAGCAATCCAGTCTCCTGCAAGGAGACTTCCTGGGCTGATTATTGTGTACAGTATAAGAGGGTTGGTTTCCTGGACAAATTGCTGCAAGTTGTGGGTCAGAGTTCCGTTTTTATACCTGGTTTGGTAATTGTCTCTTTGTATATTCAGTCTCTCACCGGGTGGCCCTGACTGCCCTTCTTACTGACTGCCTTTTCTCTTTCGTCCATTATTAGTTCATACTGAGTCTGTCAATATCAGGTCCTCAAATAGCTAAAGTAAGTTTTACAAAGGCATGTTTTAGATGGTGTGATATGGTGATTTATAATAAGAAACATATGTTTGGTCTTCATCCAGCACATAGGTCTATAAAAAAGAATTATTTATTTGGTTGTGCTGGGTCTTAGTTGTGGCACACAGGATCCTTTAGTTGGGGCATGTGGATCTAGTTCCCTGACCAGGGATCAAACTGGGGCCCCTGTGTTTGGAACATGGAGTCCTAGCCGCTTTATAGGGAAGTCCCGTAGCACATAGCTCTTAAACCTTTGGAGTTTCTTAGGTATTGAGAGCCACTGGGGAAACAGTGGCTGACTTAATTTTGGGGGGCTCCAAAATCATTGCAGATGGTGATTGCAGCCATGAAATTAAGATGTTTACTCGTTGGAAGGAAAGTTTTAACCAACCTAGATAGCATATTAAAAAGCAGAGACATTGCTTTGTCAATAAAGGTCCGTCTAGTCAAGGTGATGGTTTTTCCAGTAGTCATGTATGGATGTGAGAGTTGGACTATAAAGAAAGCTGAGTGCTGAAGAATTGATGCTTTTGAACTGTGGTGTTGGAGAAGACTCTTGAGAGTCCCTTGGACTGCAAGGAGATCCAACCAGTCCATCCTAAAGGAGATCAGTCCTGGGTGTTCATTGGAAGGACTCATGCTGTAGCTGAAACTCCAATACTTTGGCCACCTGATGTGAAGAGCTGACTCATTGGAAAAGACCCTGATGTTGGGAAAGATTGAGGGCAGGAGGAGAAGGGGACAACAGAGGATAAGATGGCTGGATGGCATCACTGACTCAATGAACATGGGTTTGGGTAAATTCCAGGAGTTGGTGATGGACAGGGAGGCCTGGTGTGCTGTAGTTCATGGAGTCGCAAAGAGTCGGACACAACTGAGTGAATGAATTGAGCTGAACTGAGAGCCATAAGGGTATCTTTGCTAAGTTAATGAGATGACTTTTTTTTTTTTAAACAAAAATAATTGTTAAAAATTGCATCTGTGCTGAATTGGGAAAGTTCTTAGAAACCAAGATATGTTTAAGCAGGATACACCTACTGAATGAGACCCACTGACACTCGGGAAACTCTGGCTTGAACCCCTGTCTGGGCACTCTGATTCTGCCCTAATTCTGGGGAGTCCCAGTGTGGTTTGGCATGTGTACCCACCTCAGGACCCTTTGTTGTGCCATTAGGGCTGCAGGAGAGCTGTCTGACAAGCACCATAAGGCCCCTTAGGACAAACCCAGAGGAAGTTTTGGAGCTTACCTTCAGGTCTCCAGTTGCCAAGATTTATAACTGTGTTGCAAAGAAGAGACATTTCCCCCAACTTCTGAGAGTAAGCTCCGCAGTGGAGAGGGAGCATATATATCGCTTTAAGTGGGGAGGGAGACATAGGCACAGTGCCCTGAGAGCAGGCCTTCACCCCCAAGCCCTCCCTTGAAGCATTTACCTGGTCTACACTCACAGCGTGTCACCAGGGCCACTGGCTCATCTCTTCTGAGTAAGCTCAGTTGTCTGCCCACATCCACAAACCCATTGGTGAAGAGTGCAATGTCGTCGTGTCAAATCTCTGACCCAGTCTCTGGGAACTGCTCCTTCTGACTCACAGACTACTTGTTAAAGAACAAAGTCACGATTAGAAGCCTCAGAGATACCTGACTACTATCTGGTAGCTCCAGGCCCAGGTTAAAACTGAGAATGGGTCTTCAAGGTGGTAGGCTTGATGCGAGTCCTGGCTCTCAGCCAACAGTGATGAGATCTTGAGGAAGAACTTACCTCTCAGATGATTTTCTCATGTAGAAATAGTTGGATAGTTTATTTTAGAAAGCTTACCAGAAATAAGATGGGGTGAAATGTTGGCAATGGAAATTGCTTAATAAGTGACAGTTCTCATTAATGCCAAATCATATTTACAAAATAAATTCAGTCCCCCTCCAGCAGTTTTTATCAGACTCAAAACCCCATTCTTTAAGTTTCCCATCAAATCTGTTAGTAAAACCAGAAACTATCTGTTGCTCATCTCTAAACCAACTAACTATAAATTGTCTTTATTATGCTTCAGTTAACACTGCACAGCTAGAAACAGCTTCAGTTCAGTTCAGTTCAGGCGCTCAGTTGTGTCCTACTCTTTGCGACCCCATGAATTGCAGCACGCCAGGCCTCCCTGTCCATCACCAGCTCCCGGAATTCACTCAAACTCACGTCCATCGAGTCGGTGATGCCATCCAGCCATCTTGTCCTCTGTCGTCCCCTTCTCCTTCTGCCCCCAATCCCTCCCAGCATCACAGTCTTTTCCAATGAGTCAACTTTTCGCATGAGGTGGCCAAAGTACTGAAGTTTCAGCTTCAGTATCATTCCTTCCAAAGGACACCCAGGACTGATCTCTTTCAGAATGGACTGGTTGGATCTCCTTGCAGTCCAAGGGACTCTTAAGAGTCTTCCCCAACACCACAGTTCAAAAGCATCAATTCTTTGGCGTTCAGCTTTCTTCACCATCCAACTCTCACATCTATACATGACTACTGGAAAAACCATCGCCTTGACTAGACGGACCTTTGTTGGCAAAGTAATATCTCTGCTTTTGAATATGCTGTCTAGGTTGGTCATAACTTTGCTTCCAAGGAGTAAGCATCTTTTAATTTCATGGCTGCAGTCACCATCTGCAGTGATTTTGGAGCCCCCCAAAATAAAGTCTGACACTGTTTCCACTGTTTCCCCATCTATTTCCCCTGGAGTGATGGGAACAGATGCCATGATTTTCGTTTTCTGAATGTTGAGCTTTAAGCCAGCTTTTTCACTCTCCTCTTTCACTTTCATCAAGAGGCTTTTTAGTTCCTCTTCACTTTCTGCCGTAAGGGTGGTGTCATCTGCATATCTGAGGTTATTGATATTTCTCCCGGCAATCTTGATTCCAGCTGTGCTTCTTCCAGCCCAGTGTTTCTCATGATGTACTCTGCATATAAGTTAAATAAGCAGGGTGACAATATACAGCCTTGACATACTCCTTTTCCTATTTGGAACCAGTCTGTTGTTCCATGACCAGTTCTAACTGTTGCTTCCTGACCTGCATACAGGTTTCTCAAGAGGCAGGTCAGGTGGTGTGTAATTCCCATTTCTTGAAGGATTTTCCACAGTTTATTGTGATCCACACAGTCAAAGGCTTTGGCATAGTCAATAAAGCAGAAGTAGATGTTTTTCTGGAATTCTCTTCCTTTTTCCATGATCCAGCGGATGTTGGCAATTTGATCTCTGGTTCCTCTGCCTTTTCTAAAACCAGCTTGAACATCAGGAAGTTCACAGTTCACGTATTGCTGAAGCCTGGCTTGGAGAATTTTGAGTATTACTTTACTAGCATGTGAGATGATGCCTCCATCTTTCAGACTCCCAGGATGACCTTTGTCAGCTTTGGGAGGCTTAGGCCTGTTATTCATAGGAAGTGCTATTAACAGGTCAGACTGTCATTGCTAGTGTTCAAAATGTATCAGATTTTTTGGGGTTTGTTTGTTTTAATGAGAAAAGAGAAAGCAACTCTACTAAGTTCTCACTTTTTTGTATATTCTTATGTATATAAATTAATTTTGATATTTTACTTTTCTCTCTTAATAAAACTGTCATTGAAAAAGTTACTGGTCACCAAATCAGTGTATTTCTCTAACAGAGTAAAACATGTAAGATATGATAGACGTCTATGAGCATCTGGTCTTACTAAATATAATGTGGGCCTGAGTGGATTGGAGCAAAGAAAGCATAACCTTTGCAGTTTTCATTACTTCATATACATTATGTATCCTCTTATTTTCCACATGCAAATGTTAGGATAAGGAAATGGCTACATTCTATTTTTTCCAAAATCATAAGTCACCCAGTAATTTCTTCTTAGCAATCTGATGTTCAGTGTTTTATTGAATCTAAGATGTCATCTATTGTAAAATATATCATTATTCTGTGTATTACTAAGAAAAAGCACTGTCATAGATTGAGAGATGTTAAATGAAAATGTGAGTCTTGAAATCAGTCGAAGATGGTATAGCCTTCTATGTTTGATGAGGTCTCTTTTTACATCCTTTGTGTTTGTTTGCTCACAGTAATACTTAAAGACATTAGTTGACCAGTTTGAGAGAATTAATCACAATTAAAATATATGTTCCACTTTGTACAACACAAATACAACCATTCACGGCTGGATGCCCTAATCATAGCATTTTAAGTACTAATGAAATGAAGCTAGTTTATATTTCTTGAGTTGATTAAATAATACAAGGGCTCAGTCATCAGGCAGATTGAGGCAGGCATCACTGGGAGGACTGGCTGGGTCTTACAGTGTTCAAAGGGTTTGTAAACAGAAATGCCATTTTGTCATTCCTTCTGTCTTCCACACTTGTTCCTAACAAATCCTTGGGATAATACCAGATTTCCCGCATCCCCACCTTTTAAAGAACTAGTTATAGAAGAGCCTCAGATTTTGGCTAATACTAATCAGCTCACCCCAGGCAGTTATGATACTTCCCTCAAGAGTATAACAGGCAGAGTTATTTCAGCAAGAGACTTTGCTAGCAGAATGCTAAGAAAAAGCTCAGCAAGGAGAACGGTAGATGGAAAATGTCAGGAGAGAAATTGGTTTCTATTTTGAGGATAGTAAAACCATTACATTTTAATGCATTCAAGTTTGGACTGATTCATAGCCAGTGACCATGCAGGTTAAAGCCAGAGTGTGCACAGTCCCACTGAGAGGTAGCACATTCACACTCTGCCTTTCAGGAGTCAGAGGACAGGAGGTAGGGGCTTGATCTTTGGAAGCCTCAGTTTCCTCATCTCTGCTATTGGACTTAATGATATCCACACCCCTTTTAGTCTTTGATGCTGTGGTCTAGCCAGAAGTCATCGTTGGGAGCAGCAAAAGCAGGCCCGGGGTCAACCTCCCTGTGAAAGGAGGTTAGGACTGAGTAACGGTCATGATACCAAGGAGGCATCAGATTGGCCCATAGGACCTTAGATTCTGGGTTCCTGGACCGTTCAGACTGAGATTGTTGTTTTGTCTAACTCTCTGATCTCTGTCAAGGTCAGGTCTGTACTCAGCTCAGGAAAGCGGGAGATAAGGGCCTAAGCATAGCGGTGGCCGGTAGGGCACTGCTGAATAGGGCAGAAAGTAAGGACCTGAAGCATTGTCAGGTCTCCTGGCAGCTTAGAAAACTCTTCTGGAGGAGTTGGCCTACCTGGTAGATAGTAAGTCTAACCATCTGCCTTTTTACCCTTGTCCCTTCTGTCTATAAACCCTTCCCAATGCCCCAGGCATGCAATTAAATACTATTTTTAAAATCAGGTTTTATCTCAGCATCTTATAGATTATCTCAGCATCTTATAGGTTATCTCTGCTCCCACAGAGGTGCAGGAAACTCAGGCAACACTAGCTAGACCCCACTTGATAGGCGGCAGCCTAGGGAGCTGAGATGCACAGGGCAGCTGTTTTGTTGGCCCTGCTAGGAGATTTCAAGATATAGTGCTTATCTGTTAAATCTCTGAGATTTTTGTTGACGTTTCCCCACAGTATAGAGAGTTCCCTCTATCACAGTGCTGGGGTAAGATGGATTTCTTTCTTTCCTTTATTTTAAACCATGCTTATTCAGGCTCTGGGGAATATAGTTCCTTGCACTTCAGAGAAGGTGCCTGTTTGACTCTGAATAAGGCATTTTTCTCCGCAATTAGAGACTTTGGCTCAAACAAGACCTTTTCCAAGAAACCATAAGCCCATATTCTGGTACTTCAACATCTCATTCCTCATCCTGCCGCCAGTCCTCACTAGGGTTTGTACAGTCCTAGAAATTGAATGCCACCATGAAACACCCAAACTCATTCTTCCACTTTACAGGCTAAAGAAAATGAAGTTAAAAACACACCCCAAAAACTTCTAGTGGAGCTTTACATCTAATATACATGAAGGACCTTTTCCAGAAGGAATAATAACTAGAAGCCACAAATAAAGCACTGAATAATAACTAGAAGCCACAAATAAAGCACTGAAATAAAATCCCCCTTTGAATTATGTATAAGCAAAGTAAATTAGTAAAATCCAAGTGTACTTTAAGCATAGAGATTTGTGATTTGCTGGGACTGGGGTTTATTTCATTATTGAAAAGTAAGGGGAAAAACAAGTAATAAAATCAGTTATACTTATTAATAGTATTGATGACAAATGTGCTTCACATTTTTGATGATCATCTCTCTAATCCATCAGTATGTTGTCTGAGCTGCTCCTAGGTTTAAATTGTCATTAAGAGGAGAGTTGGGCTTCCCAGTGGCCCAGTGGTAAGGATTCTGCCTGCCAGTGCAGGAGATGCAAGATGCGGGTTCAGTCTCTGGGTCAAGAAGGTCCCCTGGAGAAGGAAATGGCAATCCACTCCAGTATTCTTGCCTGGAAAATCCCATGGATAGAGGAGCCTGTTGGGCTACAGTCCATGGGGTTGCAAAGAGTTGGACATGACTGAGCACAGGCACAAACACAAAACAAGGCAAAAGTTATAGGACTTCCCTGGTAGTCCAATGGTTGAGAATTTGCCTGCCAATGCAGGTGACGCAGGTTCGATCCCTGGTCTGGGAAGATCCCACATGCTGCAGAGCACCTAAGCCCGTGCGCCGCAACTACTGAGCCCACAGGCTGCAACTGCTGAAGCCTGTGTGCCTTAGACCCTGTGCTCTGCAGCAAGAGAAGCAACTGCAGTGAGAAGTCTGCACCTGAGCACCACAACTAGAGTAGCCCCTGCTCTCCACAACTAAAGAAAGCCCACATGTCGCAGTGAAGACCCAGCATAGCCAAAAATAAATAAATCTTTTTTTTTTTTTTAAGAGGTATCTCATTTGATGGGGTTGATTATCTCTTGAGCTGAGGAGATGAAACATGAAGGTCTAATTTTTCTTTCTTCTATTTCTTCATTCATTCATTTGTTCATCATGAAGCCCCTTCACTGCCTGGTACTGAGGAAGGACATTAACACAAAAACAGCTCCTACTCTTCAGGGCCTTCAGTATTTAAGAATCATGCCACTTATATGTTTTCTTCATCAGATGACTGTGGGAGATGTTTAACTAGTGGTTCTGTTTGAGTTTCAAAGGAAAGTCACTGCTTCCTGTCATGGTAATCAGGGATAAATCCATGGGGAACAGTGGTTTAAACTGGGTTTTCAAGGATAAGTGAGATTTTGACAGGTGGAAATGGATAGGACAGAGGCACTTCAGGGGAGTAGGGAGAATGGGCTAAGTGTCTGGGAGATTCCAGTAGTATTTATTCAGGAAGAGAGTCCTTTGGAATAAGATGAGTAGTGTGGAGCTGCCCAGTGGAGGCCCTTGGATAAAGAACAGAGTTTTTCTGAAGAAGCCCTAGTTTCTTTTCTATCCTTGAAAGTTCCTGTAGGAATTGTTCTCTGCATTTCAGTTGATGAGCTCGGCTCATGAAAATCTAGGGGGCTTGCTGTTGAATTCTTGCCCTTCCACATTAGCTGCTTTTGATAAACTCAAGAAACTCCCACTGTCGGGAGTCAGGGGAGCCAGAGTGTTCCTGGCCGGAGGCTTCCTGTGCAGAGAGGCTTCCTGCATGGCTGAGGTCTGACCGGTAACAGCAGTGCTGCTCGTCCGTGTGGGTCGACAGTGGAGGAGAAGCCATGTGTAGCTGGATGGAGACACCCCAGGTCTTTCTGTGAAGTGAAGGAGTTGAACTTGCTCCTCCCTGGGATGACTTCTTTCCATGCTTTAGTCTCCCCAAGGAAATGGCAACTCACTCCAGTGTTCTTGCCTGGAGAATCCCAGGGATGGGGGAGCCTGGTGGGCTATTGTCTCTGGGGTCGCACAGAGTCGGACACGACTGAAGCGACTTAGCAGCAGCAGCAGCAGCAGCAGCAGCAGCAGCAGCAGCAGCAGCAGCAGCAGAACTGTCATTTGGTGGGGAGTCCCTGTCTCACTTGGCATGGGTTTTGCAGGTCTCCAGGCTATGGTTTGCTGAGCTCATTTGCTAATATGTATATATTTTAAAAAATTCTCTTTTGTTTCTCTGGATTGCTTGAATTTTTAAAATTTGAGTAGTTGTTTAAACAGCAAGGTTTAAAATCTTGAGTCATCTTAGAGTCTGTGATTTCAGCTCCCTAGCCTCATTCCAAATGTTGATCATCGAATCTGCTATCACGTTTGGATAATTAAAGGGATGTGGACATTAGGGAGAGAGCAGGCGGGGAGTAACGTGACAGGCTTGATGAGTCTTGTGTAGTTCAAGTAAGGTCAGCACAGGATGTTGTTAAAACTCTTTAAGTTCTGGTACTCTGTCGCTGTGCATAGATACTCTAACATTCAGAGGTTTTGCTGCCCTTTGAAAGTTGTCAAACTCATAACCCAACTATGAGCATTAGCTCGTTTTATCTCAGAATACCTTTATAGAATTAGCCTATTTCATCCAAGGAAACACAGCTAAGAAGATTTTACATGTGCTCTAGGCTACTCACAGATAAGGAGTAGTGCCTGATTAGAATCTCTTGGTTTGCTCTTAACCTTTACACCGTCTTACCTCCCCCAGAGAAGTGTGCAATGACACCTTCTGACTTTGTGTCTGAGGGTTTCTTTTCCTGATTTAAGCAGAACCAAGTCTGTAGAAACTACTTAATCCCTGAAAGTTTGGCCTACTGTGAATTTTCAGCAAAGGAAGGACCTGGGCAGGGTAGCAAGGGAAGGAAGATGATAAGAGAGGAAACACCAACCTTTTTCTGTTCTTGTTGTGTATTATGAAATTTGAACAACTCTTTGAATTTATTTTCTTAAATTTTTTTTTCTGATTTAAAAATATAAAGAAGAAAATTAAAACCGTCCATTATGCCTCAATCAGGAAGAAACACTGTAAATATTTTTTGTGTACTTTGTTATTTCTGTGCATATACATATGTATGTATGTAAACAGACTGGAGTTTTAAGTACTGAGCCACTTTCCTTTCGATGGCAAGGTTGCACAGTTAAATTCAGAATAAAATTCAAAATAAGCATTTTTGTTAATAGCTACCTGTGCCATTGGTGCTTCCCAGGTGGCACAGTGGTAAAGAATCTGCCTGCCATTGCAGGAGACATGGGTTCGATCCCTGGGTCAGGAAGATCCCCTGGAGAAGCAAATGGCAACCTACTCCAATATTCTTGCCTGGGAAATCCCATGGACAGAGGAGCCTGTTGGGCTACAATCCACAGGGTCACAAAGAGTTGGACACGACTGAGCATACTCATGCCCACATACACATACCTATGCCATATTTGATGTTTCATTCCTTGTGCCACAGGGAAAGATTTTTTCTTTTGCCAGGTCTTGCTGACGCATTCCCTGCTTTATCTGTTAACAGTCTATCTATGCCCATTGCTATTTCCATGTACAAGTCTTTTTACCTTTCTTCTTTTCCTTTCCTCCAAAACTGCTCTTAATCAAAGTCACCAAAGCTCTGACTATTGATGACCCTGTGGTGTCCAGTTTATCTGTTTCTTTTTTGCTTGTGCATTTTGGTACTAAGGAACCATCATGGTCACAGAGGGTTATGCCTAGGTTCTCTTTTAAGAATTCTGTAGTTTTAGTTCTGACATTTGTGTATTACACAAGGCATTTATTAAGGGGGGTATTTTATAGATTTAGGAGAGTTTGAAGAAATGGCCTATAGCTCGGGCTTCCAGGAACAACCCTCCAGACCACGTTATAGAACTGTGCTGCCAAAGAGCTGCTGTCTTAACCGTGAGCAGGAAGCTGCACCCCTGCAGCTCTAGGGCCTCCCATCCCTCTACCGTGGTCTACTACCCTTTTTCCTGTGAAGCTCAGAGCTTCAGTCTCCTCGTTGGGAGTGCTGTCTATCTCCAGGCTGTGTTTAGTACATTTCCAACCGGTGTGGCACAGGCACAGACCAGTGGTTGTGGATGAGGATTGTAAATCACTTGTTGAGACCAACTCGTGCCAACCAGCTGAATATCAGCCCTCTTGACAGTATTGCAAGAATTAAATGAGCTTGGCACAGCAATGGTGCGTGGCAAAGGTTCTCCTGATAGTCCTGGATGCATAGATCTTGCTACTTTGACTGACATTACTCAAGGTACCAGTGGTCAGACTGAGGTTGGAATTCTTTGAACACCCTCAAGACCTTAGTGAATGCTCTCACAGACATAGAACAGAAACTGGGGATGATGGGGCAAGAGGCTGGCATCGTGGTCTAGCACTCTACATCTGGACTGTCTACCTGAGTGCAATGCCTGCACACACGAAAGGGGCAGAGTGGGCTTTGAGTGGTAAGTCAAGGAGGAGGTGGTTCTGTTTCTCAGCTGTTACTCTAGTGAAACAGGTGGACACATTTCAGCCTGAGAGGTAAGAGGAGAATAATTTGGAGCATTGGATTTTGGGGTCCCTTCTGCATGATCTTCTGCTTCCCTGTTAGCTCAGTTGGTAAAGAGTCCGCCTGCAATGTGGGAGACCTGGGTTCGATCCCTGATTAGGAAGATCCCCTGGAGAAGGAAAAGGCTACCCACTCCAGTATTCTGGCCTGGAGAATTCCATGGACTGTATAGTCCATGGAGTCACAAAGAGTTGGGACACGACTGAGTGACTTTCACTTTCTGCATGATAATGATGGTCACTCAAGCTGTCCAAGGGAAAGATGTGGACAGGAATAAACACAGCAGAGACTGTAGTCCAGAACCTTGAAAGCTTAATGAGGACAGTCAGTGAAGCAATACCTTGTGATTAATCACTTCAGAACATCACCTAAATCAAGTGAGATCATAGGGGACAATGACCGTTTAATGTATCTATCAAGGAACGTTTGAAGCTCTGAATAGTGTACTGTTAGGAGAACTTGACTTCTAAATCAAGGCAGATGAAGGCTCATTAGCTCCCCAGAGTAGAGGACTTAAGATCTGAGCCAACTCTGCAGACCTGCTGCACCTGAATAGATGAGAAAAGACATGCATCACGGGAACAGAGTCACTGAAGGTGGCTTGTTTGTTTTGCTTCTTTTTATTTTTTAAACATCTTACTTGAGGTCCTAAAAAAGTGACATTAAGAAAGGCAGTAACTGAATACAGGTTATTAGAGGGAATATTGCTATCATGTTTTGTGAGCATACTGGACATGTTATGTAAGCTGCAAGTTATAAAAGCTGTATGCCAAGAGCAGACTTTAATATTTTATTTTATTTTATTTTATTTTATTTATTTTTTTTTTACTTTAATATTTTAATCAGAAAAAATCGAGGCTTGCAATTGAATGTACCTGATGCATATTTAATGAAGAACGTAATCAAGGGATATTGGAGCTGTAAAGGACCTGGCCAGTTGTCTAGTTCAGCCTCCTCAGTTGCACAGATGAGGAATATGCAGAGATGACTTGAAAGTCCTGAGCTTACACAGTCAGGAGGAGTGTAACAGGGATTACCACTGGCCACTCCATTCTGTCCAGGCCTATCCACTTCATCGTTAACTGTGCTGAAGGAGCCTTCGCTGTAAAACAGACACCTCATGTTTCTGTGCTGCTGCTGAGCAGACTTCAGGGAGGCAGCTGGGAGAGGAAGAGTCGGACTGAGCCAGGGTTGCTCAGGAGATCCTAAAAGGCTATGGGTTTGGAACCTCTCTCTCTGAGAAAGTATGTCTAGGCTTCAGGTACCTGCCTGCTCATCCTTTGCTTCCACCTGCCCACCCAGGTGGCAACTGAACTTGGAGACAGTCTGGCTTAAGGGGGCGAAGGGATGGGTGCACTGCTGGTGAGTTACCAGGAAGAGTTCTCTCAAATCAGTGCCTTCCTCCTGGTGACCATCGTCATTTCATCATTCAAATGCCCTGCACCTTTTTCTTGCCTTACTGTCTTTTGAATGGCTTGCCTGTCCTTGCTTGTTTTCTTATTCCATATCCCTCTTTTCACTGATTGGAAAGTTAGACCCTCTACTTTTACAGTGTTAGTGTTTGTCCTTGAAACTTTAATGTGCACACTCATCAGTACAAATGTAATCAATATCTTAATTCCTTTACTATAAAAATAAGGAGACTTGACTGCTTTTAACTTAGATCCCCTCTCCTTACTTCCAAGCTATTGGTGAGTATTTTAATGTCTTTTTAACCCCTAAGAATTAGATGTTGTTATTATTTTACATAGTTAGTTGTTTATATTTACTAACAGATTTATCAGTTTTCTAATTCAAGGTACTTTCCCAGTCCTGTCTTTTCTTCTGTAGGATACCCTCCCCTTAGGTGCAGGTCCTGTTGGTGGTAAGCTCCCTCAGTTTGGGTATTTCATCTGTCTTCTCGAAAGGATACATAATTCTGTGCTGACAGTTATTTTCTCTCAGCAGCGATTTCCTCACCCTTTCCTGTCTTCCTCTATAGCTGTAGGCAAGTTGACTATTGGTTTAATTGTCATTACTTGTGACCAAGATGTTTTTCTTCTCTGGGTGCTTTTGTAATCATCCCTGTTTTTCTTGTTTTGTGATTTTACTCTAGCAGATCTAGGTGAGGATATTTTTTCTTTTCATTTATCTATGTGCCTCTTGTCTATAGTAACATCTCATGAATTTAAAAAGAAAACAAACAAACTTATTTATTTACATTTTCTCTATTATTTCTTTTGAGTCTCCTTCCGTTGAACCGCATTCTCTCTTTCATTTCTTCTTATTTTCTATTTCCATGCCTCTATGAAATTGTGGGTAATTTCTTAGAATCTATCTTCCAGTTTGCCGCCTTTTTTTTTAAACAGTATATCTAATCTACTGTTTAATCCATTCATAATTTTTAGTTTTAATATTTTTCCTTTCTAAAATTTTCATATGAATCATTTCAAGTCTTTCTGGTTCTCTGTTTCTTGACCCTTTTCTGATTATATCTTCCTCTTTAAATATTTTATACATACTAATTTTGTTTCCAGTGATTCTAACATCTAGGGTTCTTGGAGATGTAAATCTGCTGTGTGTTGTTTCTCCTGACTCCCACCCATGTTGTTTTATTTCCTTCTATATTTGATGGGATCATTTTTGATGGAACTTACTTTGTTTCTCCAGAGAATTTGTGCTTGCTTCTGCTTAGGCATTAGGAAGTGTTACTAACCTGACACCACTTTCACCACTCTATTACAATTTATTTTTATTTTTTAAAATAATTTTTATTTATTTTTGCAGACCCTAAGGGGGAGGGAGAGAGAATAAGGAAAGAGAAGAGACCATTCTGTCAGAAACACTGGGCATATTTAGATGGATTCCTCTGGTACTCCCAGAGTTCAGTTCACGCTGTGTGGATTTATCCATTTAAGTAGTAGTGCCCTTAAAGATGCTCAGGGAAGAAGGGTAGAATAGAAAAATAGCAAATGAAATCTGAAGCTCTTAAATGTTGTGGTGGCTTTTCCTCTTTCTGAGGAATAGAAATACTGTGAGCTGCAGAATAGTGACGCGAGTGGGACTGTGGGGATGGCCCCACAGGGTCCTGCCGTTTCTTTCAGCAGCTCTTCATGCAGTTGGCTGGGTTTGGGTGGTCATGATGAAACCGCCTGTGCACTGTGCCTGCTGCAGATGGAGGGCTGAAGAAGCGTGAATGGCAGGGCACCTGTGTGAGACGCAGGGCTTCGGATGTAGTTGTACTGGCCCGAGGGGCCACAGGTTGTTCTAGAGGAGAGGAGAGTCACTGCCAAATGACGTGAGGTGTAGGAAGGGGTGTTCATGTGATTAGTAAGAAAATAAGTCATTAGGACGGGACTAAATTCTGCCCAGAGGGAGTGCTATTTCCATCTTTAGTGCTCCGCTCCTCCAGGAAGCTTTCTAGGATAGCACCCTTTCCCCACAGACGCCTGAAGACTGAATGGACCAGGTCCGCCAGTGGTTTCTGCTCATCCTGTCTCCGGATCCTGGTTTTGCCCAGGGGTGAAGGGAGGCCAGGGAGGTACAATAGCTTCAGGAGGAGGGGGTCCTGGAAGCCTCAGAAGTGACTGCTGCCTGGCCTGGGACCTGGGTGTGAGTTCCCAGGTGCAGGGGACTAGACCCCACCAGCTCCAGGGTTAGGAGCAGAGAGCAGAGCACCCACATAATTCCACCTGGAATTATGATAGAGACAATCCACATTCTGCCTGGGTTTCCTCTGCTGGAAGGTGAGTTATTTTTCTGTCCTGAAGTCCCACAAAGGGTATACTCCTCTTGAGAGTCCTTGAATCATTGTGAGGGTCCGAGGTTCACTTCCTCACTCTGCATGATCCAAGTTGGTCTCTGGTTCTTTGTGTGATAGAAGCATTGACCTTCAGGAGAAACCAAGCTTGTTTGTTTGGTCTTGTTTTTTGGTTTGTTTTTGGTTTTATTTTTCATTTACTGTCTACAGACCTGGTTTTAGCTCACTGCTCCTATTATGCCCCTTGAACCCGTATTTTCATTTGAGCTCAGCAATACTTTGTTTTTCCAAGTTTTACTGTGATATAATTGTCATATAATATTGTATAAGTTTAAGGTGCAGAATATAATTTGATATATGTATATACTGTGAAATGATTGCCATGCTAAGTTTAAATAACATCCATCACCTTACATAGTTACAGAGATTTTTTTCCTTGTGATGAAAACCCTTAAGATTCACTCTCTTAGCAGTATACAAATACTGTATTATATATCTTTCACTTATACAATACAGTATTGTTAACGGTAGTCATGTTTTACACCACATCCCCAGAACTTATTTATAACTCAAAGTTTGTGTTTGTACCTTTTGACCACCTTCACCCATTTCTCCCACCCTCAGCCCCTCCCTCTGGCAACTAATAGTCTCTGTGTTTCTATGTTCTTTTTAGATTCCACATATCATTGAGATCAAAGAGTATTTGTCTTTTTCTGCCTGACTCCTTTTACTTAGCATAATGCCTTTAAGGTCCATCCTTATTGTCACAGACTGACAGAATTTCCTTCTTGTTTTCTTTTAGCCATGCCATGCAGCAGGCAGGATCTTAGTTCCCTAACCGAGGATTGAACCTATGTGCCCTGCCGTGGAAGTGCATACTGTTCATCATTAGACGACCAGGCAAGTCCCACTTATTTTTAATGGCTGAATAATACTCAACTGCATATGTATACCGTGTCTGCTTTATCCATTCATCCATTGATGAACACTTAAATTGTTTCCATCTCTTGGCTATTGTAAATAATTCAGCTGCACTTTGAAGAGTATGTTTATTATAATTAATCCAGAATTTAGATTCTCAGGGGAGGATTTTCATAATTGCAATCCATAACCTTACCAGAAGAGCAACCCCCACGTGTGTATTGATCTATTCATTTTTCATACCTCACCTAATTCCAAAATTATCTTAGGTGGCCTACAGATAGTGGTATGGTGGAGTCATCTTGTACTGGCTTATGAGAAATTTATTAAACTTTTAAGACCCTTGCAAGCCGTCTGTTAAACACAGCCATCATTAAAAATTAAATTATATAAACTTACAGTTAACTAATTAAAAATGTAATAAATACTCAAATTTATCACTTTCTAATTATGTTCCACTGTTACTTACACTGTTGAGGTTATTTATGTCCATCGTATCTGCATGGTGAAAATGCTACAGAAAGGTATCCTACTGCACATCTCCTCCTAAGTCCACGTTGGACAGCCTCATGTTAGTATCTTGAAATTGGCCATGGTGGGAGTATTTACACCAGGGAAATGGACACACATTACAAATCAACTTTTTATTTATTTCTTTATTGATTGTCTAAATTTCATATAGTGATGAAGAGAATGATAACAGTGCAGAGTAAATACTAAAAGTGTGTCATATCCACAACAGTTACGTTCTGAATAGCACAAAAAGTTGAGGAAATACTCCTCCAGCGTTTGGAAGCAGTTAACAAATTTAGCAAAAAAGTTGCTTACATGGGGAAGAGTGAGTGGATTTCTGACACATGACATAGATCTTTGTTGTTTCACTTTTGTCTTCCTTGTTAAAGTAAATGGAAGTATCAGCCGACATTCATGTCTAAACTATTCTTATTTATTGATTGTAACCACAGGTTGGCTGTGGATAAAGGATTTGACAAAAACAAACAAAGGCATTCTATGAGAATCAATTGGCTGCTTGGAATTTACAGTAAGTATTGTGTATTTTACTATTATTTGTTTACTGTGTATTATACATCTTTTACAGCAGCACGTTTGTAATATACATGTACACTGTTTTCAGAGAACCAGGTGTGGAACATTGACCAGCACTCCTCTGCTTACAGGGACATATACAGATACACTAAGGTAAGATTTGAAGTAGATCAGAAAGGTCAAAGGAACAGCAAGGAGAGGGCCTCACTAGAGCTGGAGATAATGCTAACAGACAATTTCATATTATGGAGGGCAGACATGGGACATGGTGGGCTGCAGGTTTGCCTCTAAGCTTCCCAGCACATCTTATTAATATATAAAGGGAAATTTGATCATGTACAATTTTTCAGTGTTTGGGTCAGAAATTGTGGCAGTTCTCCTAAGCTAATTCTGGAAGGAATTTTACTCTGAGGCTGTGTGTACAATGTGTTTTTCTAAATATCAATAATATCCTTAAAGCAAACCCTCACTTAGAGTCAAAGGAATACTTTTGGGAGAGCCCCTCTCTGAAGGCTGGACACTTCTTGCCGAAGTTCATTTCTGTAAGATACACTATTGAAGTATTTGTGGATGAAATCATAAGACCTCTGGGACTTGTTTTAAAATTCTCCACATTCAAAGGAATAAACAAACATCTGTTGAAGTGAATAATTGAAGGAAAAAGAGCGAAATATTGATAAGTATTGAAGTTGGATGGTGGGCAATTGGGGAGTCACTGAACTCTTGTCTGTACTTTGAAACAAGACTGAATCTTATTAATGTAATCTCTTATAACAGCTCCTCCTCCCTTCTCCCCTACATACCTTATCTCCACTTCTCCCTCCTTGCTATTCCTGTGGTAGAACAACTGGGTCTTTTGTTCTTCCCAATTGTGGATTTGGCTGTTGCTACCTCATGGTGACAAAAAAATATTACCTAACAGAAATCCATTAAACTTAGAAATTATCCTACAGAAATGAGACAGGTCAGGGATGTTTTAAGGAAAACAGAAGGGAAGAAAAATGAGCCATCTGACCCAAAGAAAGCAATTGCAGTAACAGGGGCACAACCCACAGGGAAGGTGAGGAAGGGGCTGAAAAGCAGAGGATCCGCAAAGAGAAGCACTGGAGATAACTTTTGCCTGCTGCTGATTTCTGAGTTCTTTGTCTTCGAGCACCTCCCCTTCCTCACCCTGCCACCTCAACCCTCAGGCAGAGTGGGAGTGGTATGGCAGGGGCAGCAGGGGAGGAAGGTGTCAGGGGCATTTTCCTCATTCTGGTTACACTGTTGAGCTAAAACTTAAGGGATTTGAAAAAAATTATTTTTCTTGAACCACATGCTTTTTAAGGAAAAAAGATAAATACATTTAAAATCAAATCAGTTTTGAAGGGGCAGCATCTTTATCATCTCCCATCCTTGGGATTCATTTCACATTCAAATAAATAGAAAACTACTTGCAAAAAGGCAAATTACACCTAGATTTACCCACAGGTGGCATTTCATGCCATGACTTAATGGCACTTCATCAACATGAGATTTTTCTGGGCTCACTGATTAGTTCTTGCAATATGGAAAGTGCCTTACCATAATTTTTCATTAGTTCACAGGTTATGCAATTTGGAACCATGTAAATAAAGTAGCTAATGTTTTGGTGGTTTTCAAAAACACTGTATAACCAAGAAATTCAAGCACCGCATGCCAGTGACTTAGGGACCATTTAGACATCTGAGATATAACTGTGATTAAAGGTTAGTTGTAACAGTATTAGGATATTTTAGAATCTTTGAAGTGTATGAGCGCTTATTTAACTAATGATGATGAGCATCAGCCCCAGGGCTGTCCTGTGGCTCTGCTGCAGCCAGAAGCTGTGGTTCCCTGCCCAGGCTCACTCGCTGCAAGCCCTCCTGCTCAGCTCTTCTGTCGGCTGAGGCGATGTCTCTGCTGTCCGGGCCTCACAGAGGTGCCTTCCCTGTGTTCTCCAGGAATAACTGGTAGCAGTCTGCACCCAGGAGATGCTTGACAACTGAGAAAATTGATCTTCCTAGAGAATTGCCTGGAGGGTTTGTCTGACCTATCAGTGGGTCTTACCTAGTTTCTAAAAAAATGAAATGCAACAGGATGAAATAGAATGGGAAACCATCAGAGCGTGTGATAAAGATAAGTACTATCTTATGAAAGCTTTGTTTCAATTATTTATGTGGGTATATGTGTATACTGAGACATAATGTGAAGTGTATTTTTAAATGTGATTCAAGTCAAAAGGTCTTGAAGAGTGCTGCTCTCAGAATGTGTAATTTACCACTGGAGCAAGCCAGACTAGTAAGAAGCTGTTACTTAGACACATCACAGTGGCTCTGAAAGAGTGCTTAAACATTTCCATAACAAGTTTAAAACAATACACACCTTTCCTCTCATACCTTTTCTGAGATATATGTGAGCTTAGTGAATTCCTCTGTTCAGGTAACAAGAGTTAGCATCTGTTCAGTATTCCTTCCATCCACAGACATTTACTGAGAGTGTTCCAGGCACTGAGAATATAATGATGGGGGAAAAAATGGACAGGGATCCCTGTTTTAGTGAAACTTGTATTCAGAAGTAGAGGACGAGGCAGACTACAAGGAAGGCAAATCAGTGAAATAGAAAATGGTAAATGGTTATAAATGCCAGGGCAAAAAAGTGAGTCCTGCTTTGGGAGGATTTGGGGGATATGTTCTCAATTTTTCTGCATATTACTACAAACTTAGCCAGTTAAAACAACATATGTTTGTTATCTTACAGTTTCTGTGGTTTGAGGAGTCTAGACATTGCTTCACTGGGTCCTCTGCCCAATGTCTTACGGGACTGCAGTCAACATGCCACCTAGGCTGAAGTCTCATTTGAAGAATTAACTGGAGAATCATCTTCTTGCAGGCTCATTCAGGTTGTCGGCAGAACTTAATTCCTTCCAGTTGTATAACTGAAGGCCCCAGCTTTTTGATGGCTCTCCACTGGAGCCCACTTTCAGATCCTAGAGGCATCCCAATTCCACTGGCCCTCTCTCACTATATGGCAGCTGACTTCTTCATGTCAGCAAGGAAGAGCTGTCGCTCTAGTTTCCTAAGATAGTGTCTTTCATCATATAGTCTAAATATGGGGTGACAGCCCATCGCCTTGCTGTATATTGTAACCTAATCAGGGAAGTGACATCCCATTACCTTTGCTCTGTTTTATTAGTTAGAAGCAAATAACGTTCTGCTCTCACCCAAGGCGAGAGGGATTCTAGGTGTGGCTCATTAGAGGTCACCTTAGGGAATATCCAGACCCAGTGGGGTTGCAGTTTTAGGGTGGCCAGAGAAGGCATCCCTGAGAGGTACCATCTGGGGAAGGACCTGGGAGGAGAGGAAGAAAGTCATGTGACTATCCTGGGGAAGAGCATCTTCCCAAAAGGAGAAAAAAAATGCAAATTTTCGAGGAACATGCCTGCCATTTTGAGACAAAATAGCCTGTGTGCTGATGAGAAAGATCAAAGTGAGGGACAAACGGATGCTGCAGGGGGAAAAGAACTGCTGGAGAATCACCTGTGAGTAAGCAAGGGGAATCCAGTGCAGAAGTCAAGGGGCGGACACTTGCTAGTAGTAAAGAGAAATTCCTGGTAAAAGTCTTGAAGGCAGAGTAAGTGGGCACATGTACAAGTGTAGACACGGTGATGGAAACGGCTACTTTCTCACTGAACTAAGAAACAGAGACAGCTGCTGAGAGTGAGGACTAGGGAGGTGTTAGCCATCTGAGGGGGAATAAGAAGATAGGAAGTAGTCACCCGTGAGAATGGGGTTAGAAATGGAGCCTTCCCGGGAATGGGGAGTGTCAGTCTGTTCACTTGGTAGCAAACAAGTCCCACCTGATCTTAGTGCTTATGAATTTAAGGAGAGACCATTCACCATGCTGGGGTGTCTTTCACTGACCACAGTCAGTATGTGTGGAGACAGGCAATATATATGCAGAAAACTGGATTGAACAGGGTTGTGGTTTAGGTAAGTGAATGCACAGAAGCAGAGAGGGGCAAGGTGCAAGGGAGGAGTATGGTGAGTGCCCGTGGAGTTTAAGCTAGATCAGATCCAGCTGGCAGGAAGTCAGTAAGGATACAGTTGAAATGAACAACACTGTTATCAACTGGATCTAGTTCATGTTTATACAGTTCTCTACCTCAGAACAGCAGAATATTCATTCTCTTCATGCTCATATGGATGATTAAAACACATCTGGGTCATAAAATATACCTTAACAAATTCAATAGAGTAGAAATCCTACAAAGGCTCTTCTCAACCACATGGAATTAAACTAGAAATCAGTAATAGAAAGAAAGCTGAAAAATCTCAACATCGTTGGAGATTAAACATGACACTTTTAAATAACAAATGGGTCAAAATGAAGCCATGGGAAAATTTTTTTAAAGAATATTTTCAAGTAAATAAAAATATAACATCAAAATTATGGAATGCAATAAAAGCAAAGCTTAGAAGAAAATTTGTAGCAATTAATTCATATATTAGAAATGAATTATTGAGTCAGTTGACATGAGTTTTAAGACTAAACATTTTATAGAGGAGGATGGAGAGGTGCTGAAAGTGACATGAGATATAAGAAAGACACTTAACCCTCAAGGAACAAGAGAAGTGGAAAAGAAAACTGCTACCACCTGAGAGCCTGCAGGGGAAGCAGAATCCCAAGGGGAAGATAGGTTCCAGTGACCACAAAGATTCAGAAAAGTTCAAAGAAGAAATTAAGGCTGTGGACATTTTGCTGATGATTTTCAAAGGGCTCTGTGGAAGAGCTTCAGGGAAGGGGATCAGAAAAAGGAGTGTCAGAAAGGGGTGGGATAAGGGTTTGAGGGTTAAAGGACACCCAACCAAAGCAAAGTTAAGGGGCATGATGATTTGGGGCAAGTTGTCCTGATGCTGCAAGAAGGAAGTTGTAGGGGTCTCCTGGGGACGCATGGAAATTCTGTTGTCACACAACATTGAGGCTGGTGGTCTCTTGTGAAACCTGCAGAGGGCGCTCTTCCTGAGCAGGGGAAACAGTCCATCCCTGAGTCCCCCAGAAAGAGTGTGGGGAACCTTAGTCAAAAGAGGGTTAGTATAGGGAAACTCGGGAAAGTAAGGAAGACAGGCAGCTAGACTTGCTAGTCAGAAGACTGTAATACATTTACTTATCATGTGTTAAAATTTGTGACCATGCTGACTGAGATTTTAATTATTTGTGAGATTGCAATTATTTGTGACTGCTAATTTTAGTGTTTAATCTTTTTGTAAAACAGTTGTTCATATCTCTGTTTTTCCTGTTACAGTTGTTGCTCATTTTCATTTCATGTTTTGAATTCAAATTCTGAGAGGATATCCAGTCATCTCCACCAGCTAATCCACCCATTCCTTTCTTTCTGTCTCTCTTCCTCCCTCCCTGTGTCTTTCCATCCCTGCTCCCATCAGTGCATCCAGTCTTTCATTTATTTGTTCATTTAGCAAGTATTTATAACATCCAAAACTAATATAATACTATATGTCAATTATACCTCAAAAAAAGAAGCTTCTTTCAAGAAACAAAAAACTCAGGTATTGATGGAGCATTTGAAGATCCCCTGGAGAAGGGAATGGCAGTCCACTCCAGTATTCTTGCCTGGAGAATTTCATGGACAGAGGAGCCTGGCAGGCTACAGTCCATGAGGTCGCAAAGAGTCAGACACGATTGAGCGACCAACAATGTTTCAGAAACTGTTTTAGGAGACTAAAGTGATGACAGCAGATAAAGCTTACATTCTTATGCAAATAAGCAAAAAAGGTGCCTGAGAAGTGCTGTGGAGACAAGTAAAACAGAGTAAGGAGGAAAAGGAATACTGAGAGAGAGAGATCGGGAAAGAGGTCTCTGATAGTGACTTTTGAGCTAAGGCCCTGAGGGAAGTGAGGGAGGGAGGCATGCAGAAAACAACAGGAAGAGCATCGTGAGCAAAGGAAAAAGAAACTATTTCAGGAAGAACAAGGGAGCCAGTGTAGCTGGAGTGAAGCGACAGGGAGAGTGAAAGGAAGTGAAGTCAGGTAGGTGTGCGTGTAGAGAGAGGGTGGAGGGTGCTGAGTGTGAGCCAAAGAGTGAGTCTGACTTGTTTTATTTACAGTCATAGAATTTTATTCAGGTTCATAAGTGATTTTCTTTCTAAAAGTCTAAATAGAAATCCTATTCATATATAATTTTTTGAATTCAAATACAGTAAAATTCACCTTTTTTAGGATCCACAGGAACACCATGCCTGCAGAGAACAAAATCCATGGATGCTGAGGTTCCTTATATTTACATATAATCTACGCAAATCCTCTCATGTACTTTAACCATCTCTGATTTCTTGTAATACCTAATACAGTGTAAATGCTGTGTAAATAGTTGCTGGGATGCTGCAGATTCAAGTTTTGTTATTTTAGAACTTTGTCAAAAAATTTTTTCCCGTGAATCTGAGATCTGAGATTGGTTGAATTTGTGGATGTGGAACCTGAGGATATGGACTACATAGTTCTGTGAGTTTTGACAAACGTGTAGTTGCGTGACTGTCACCACAGTCTAGATGTGGACCAGTTTCCCCACTCAGTGCATTGTAGATCTGTTCCCCTTTGTGGTCAGCATGGCCCTCACCTGCAGTCCCTGGCATCACTGTTCTCTTTTCTGGCCTTTTAGCTTTGTCTTCAGAGTTATGTCTGTAGGGCGTCATATAAATGAAACTATATATCCTTAGCCTGTGCTGTATAGATGTGTATTTATTTGCTGCATTGGGTCCTAGTTGCAGCAGGTGGTTCTTCAGTCTTGGTTGGAGCATGCAGAATGCCCCCTGCAGTGGACATACAGAGGCCTAACCACTGGACCGCTAGGGAGTTCCCTAGTCTCCTTTTTGCTGAGTAGCAGTCCAGTGCGTGCATGTGCCTCCGTGTGTTTATCCAGTCACAAGTTTAGGGACTTTCAAGTTGTTTCCAATTTTAGATGAATAAGAAATAAAGCTACTATACAAATTAACATACTAGCTTTTGTGTGAACATAGATTTTCATTTCACTTGGATAGTTGCCTCAGAGTGGGAGTTCAGAGTCAGATGGCAAGCACATTTTAACTGTATAAGAAACTATCATACTGTTTTCCGAAGAGGTTGTCTCATTTTGCACTCCCACTACCAATGCATATCACTTTAAAAATTTTAGTCATTTTAGTTGGTGTGTAGTGATGTCTCTTTGTGGTTGTAAGTAGCATTTCCCTAGTGACTAATAACGCTGGGCATTATTTTTATGTAATTATTTGCCTACTATATATCTTCTTTGACAAAATGTCTTTACAAATATTTCATGCCTTTGATGAATTGCTATTGAATTTTCAGAATTTTTAAAAATGTATTTAGGATATAATTTCTTTATCAAGTTTTTGTTTTTCACATATTTTCTACCAGTCTTTGACTCTCTTTTTTCCCATTTTTTAAAAAATAGGGTCTTTTGAATAGCAGATGTTTCCAGTTTTTACTTAAGTCCAGTTATCAGATTTTAGGTTTTACATTTAGGTCTGTGATCTGTTTTGAGTTAAATTCTATGCAGTGTGAGGCATGCATCAAGGAACATATATATATATTTCTTGAAAAGACTATTCTGTCTTCTTTGAATTGCCACTTAGGCTTATGTATGGTTGTGTTCATGAGCTCTTTTCTGTTCCATTGATCTGCGTATATTTGCCAGGACCTCACAGTCTTGATTACTGTAGCTCCATGGTTCTCCATGGCTCTGATGGTTCTCTTGAGGACTCTCAAGGGTCCTGCTTATTTCTCCCTGGCACACTCATGTCGTGTGTGCCCTGGTGCGGGGCCTGGTGTCTGTTGTCAGAGCAGTGTTTCTTCCCCTTTGGCCACCTGCTCACTAAGGAGGTGTCATGGTGAGAACATGCTTAAAATCTTCTCCTGGCAGATTTCAGGTGTACAATGCGCTATTAGCAGCTATCCTTGCTTCCTTTGTGAGGGTGGTTCATCCTGGTGCTGAATGGTCTGATGCATTGGACAAGAAGGTGAAAGCCTCAGGCTAGCCTGTTCTGGGAGGGGCCTTCTGGGCCAGATTGCCAAAGATTAATGACCTTGCCGATAACTTTCTCTGGCCTTATGCTGATCCTGTGGTGCATGGCAGCCCTGACTGGGCAGTGCCCTTGGCCAGGATGGACCTCAGAGCATTTGCTAAACCTGTTCCAATCTGAAAATTTCCCCATGTATGACATTCATTTAACTATTCATTCTTTCATTTAAATGTGACATTTATGGTGCTGTGTTCAAGGATTATAATAAGGAAGGAGATAGAAATGGTTCCTGTCCTCACAGAGTTTACATTTTGGACATGAGGCATTAAGTAGCTTAGTAAATACTCAGTAAAGTTTGCAACATGAACTATAGTCAGTTCTCCATACTGTTTATATAATGTGAATTAGTTTACATTTTGTCTGTGCTGCTTTTATGCTAGAATGGCAGAGCTGAGTGATTGCAGCAGTCACAGAATGGCCTACATAGCTCATAATGTTTATTACGTGACACTTGATAGGAAAAGTTTGCTGAGCCCTGGTGGGATACCTTAGATGTGTTCGGAAGATAAGGTCATTCAGGGATGCCCTCTGAGCTGAGGGTGAGAGGGAAGCAGCACTGATGGAAACCATGTGTAGTCACAGACTCTTGCAGATAGAAGCCTTGTGGGGGCATCTTCTTGTCCAGTACGTTGGTCCACTTAGCACCAGGCTGGGCCACCTTCACATTGGAGGCTGCATGGCGACTGTAGTTAATGATACAGAATTGTTTACTTAAAACTTGTTGGAAGTAAAGGAAAGCTGGGAAAATTCCCCTGTCACTTTATTCCAAGACAGTTTCTAGGAGAGAGGAAGACATTTCTTTCTACTCATGGAAAAAAATACAAAAAATACTCTGAGTCAGAAATGTCTGTCTACCAAAATCCGTCTTCCTAGTTCCATAGTGTGGTGTGGTAGCTGCCTTTAGCTGTCTAGTCAGGAACTGCATTTCCCACAGTCCTTTGTGTCTAGTGTACCCATGTGACTAGTTCTTCTGGATTGGGAATGGGAGTGACCTGTCATTTGCAGGCTGGGATTTTTAATGAAATGCTCACTTGAAAGCCCTCTGTCCCCTTCAGCTCTCTGGATATAGAGGGCTCTGAGGTTCTGGAGCAGGACTTCTGAAACTTCTGTGTGTTTGAGTCACCTGTATCTGGAGATCTTAAAGCACAGGGCAGGTACAATAGGTCCAGGGCAGGGTCTGAGATCTTGCATTTTTAACAAGCTTCCAGGAGATGGCAGTGCTGTTGGTGCTTAGACCTTTATTCTGTGACGGAGCCATAAAATGAAAGGAACCTGTCTCTGAATCACTTAAATAAGAAAAACATCTCCTTTACTCAGCAACTCCTGATCTGTTAACCTGAGTGAGAAATAGGCCTTTCCAGAGAGGTATGGGCGTGTCTGCATGTTCAGTCACGTCCCACTCTTTGCAACCCCTGTGGACTCTAGCCTGCCAGACTCCTCTGTCCATGGAATTTTCCAAGCAATATTGGAAAATACTCGTTGCCATTTAGGGGATCTTCCTGACCCAGGGATCGACCCCGCGTCTCCTGTGCCTCGTGCATTGCAGGCAGATTATTTACTGCTGAGTCACAAGGGAATCCTGTTTAAAACCTGCCAAAGCCTTATACCATTAGCTCATTGACAATAGCAGTGGTTAAGGGAAAAAAAAAAATCTGGGTTTTATATTTGTTGACTTGGATTAAAAACAGAGAGTGAAAATGTTTGGGATGGGTTGTGAATGATCTGCCTTATCTGGCGGGAAGGTTAGTGGAGAGCAGACCATGAGGGTCTTTGACCCTGTGAAGTCTCAGTGCAAGGAGTTGAGGTAGAGTCTCTTAAGCAAGGAACCAGCGGGTGAGTGCCAGGGCCCTGGTACAGGTTGCAGGGCAGAGGTTGGCTGGAGGAGCCCAGCCAAAAGTGTGGTCCCTCAAAGGCTGCTTGACACCAGTGACAGAAGCCCGGGCAGGAAGGCAGATGGGATACATGGTATCTGAGTGTGTGTGTTATTGGGAAGAGTTGCAGTTGGGGCAGAGAGGCAGAGGGAGTCCAGACCTGCTCCAAGGTCAAAAGCCACAGGAGCCTTTTGCCTCCTTGCAGTGAACATCACAGTGGGGAGGCCAAGTTCATCTGAGGAACCTTGACCAGCTAGACCCAGCATGCTTGAATTCAGCCAAGGATGCTAGTAGGAAGTCTCTCCCCAGGTGGTAAGGAAGAAAGGCTGGAACAAGAAGGCCTGCCCTATCACTGTTGGTATGGTCCTGACCTTACCTTCCTGAAATAAAGCCAGAGCTGGGTCTTCTCAAGGCCTGCTGGCTTTGGGACAGAGCTGGGCCTGAGCAGGAACAGGAGGAAGTCAAGGGAAAATGATACTGGTTTTGGATAAAGCACCTGAGTGGGTTGCAGAAGCTAGCCTTCATCCCATCTGCTATTCAGATAACATCAAGCCCTTCTGTCAGAATTGTGTAGAAATAGCAGCAAACCTGAGAAGAATTGCACGCTGTCCACTTTGACTAGTCAGGGTCATTTACCACGTTGAAAACCATTTTTATTCAAGGGAATCTATAGTGGATTTAGACATGAGACCAGTTTTTTTTTTTTTTAATTATCTGATGTTTAAATACTCACCAAACACCTATTGTATGTTAGGCACCATGAAGATTAATTGTAGAAATCCAAGGTGAATTTTCATACCTTAATGATAGAGAAGAGAGCAGATTATAAGAATGTGAATCTGTGTACTGATTAGATACCTGCCCAGGAAAGCTCTTAGAAGAGTTGAAACACATCTGGGGGCTGGGAGAGGGTGAGTTCTGGGCCAGCAGCCTGTGAGGGCTGCAGCCTCTAGTTTGCCCAGGACTTGAGGTGGGGAGTGTGTTGCTTGGATGCCCACTCAACAGTTTCGAAACCAGGACCATCCATGTCAAATTACGGGAAGCTGTCACCTTGTTCCCAAGGCCTGGACCCCCCACACTGTTCCTGTCCTGATATCTGCACACATTGAACCAGTCCCTGGCTGTTTTCTTACGAGAAGCCCTGGGTATACCCTACCTGGCCTCATGGGGCCTCCTGCTTGCCCACTCTGACTCCTTCACTTCTCCTTTGTAGCTCTTATTACATCTGCAAGTAACATAACTAGTTGTGGCATTAGCTTCCTGAAATTTAAAGCCTGCACATCTCTGACAGGTGGGTAGTGCCTGTCTGGTTTAAAGTTATAGTCTCGGCCCTCTGCACAGTACCTGTCACATGACTGACACTGAAAAACATCTGCTGAACGAGAATTCCGGAGCACCACTGCAAACCATTACATGTCTCAGCTGGTAAGAGCAACAACTTAAAAATGTGTACGGGTCATTGTATATGTACTCTGTGCTCAAATCA
Source organism: Oryx dammah (assembly GCF_014754425.2). Classification (NCBI taxonomy): domain Eukaryota; kingdom Metazoa; phylum Chordata; class Mammalia; order Artiodactyla; family Bovidae; genus Oryx; species Oryx dammah. The sequence goes on along the minus strand of NW_024070202.1, from coordinate 43,771,130 downwards.
GAGTCCCTGGCTATATCTTGGCACCCTTAACAGGTGCTCAGGTCTCCTTATTTCTCACCAGAGGATGTCAGTGCCTGCCAGCGCGTCTCCTGTCTACACTGCACCTGGACAGGGCTGCCAGGGCCGCCTCCCAGAGCTGAGTGCTGAGTTCATCTTTGCTCAGAAAGCTCTAATGACGCTCAACTGCTCATAATAGCATTTGTGATCTGCTTGCCCCTACGTCTGTTATTCTTCTGCCTCTCTGTCTCTGTCCCTCTCAGTCAAAATAAACAATACATTGTTTCTCTGACGTACCTCCAACTTTCTTAACTCTGACTTCCCTCATGCTGTTCTATGCCTTATCCCTCCCTTACCTTTTGAAATCCTACCCATCCTCCAAAGCCCACTAATAGACTCCTTGTCCAAGGTCAGTTCTAACTGCCTCCACCCATTTCTGAGTTTTGTAGAAACAGACATTCCTACTGTGTTAACTGTCTTGATCTTCTAACCAGATTATAGGCAACTTGAGAACAGGGGCTGTGTTCTGTGCATCTGTAATGCTTTATACATAGTAGGTACTCAACACTATTCAAAAATGTTTGTTAAGCTGAGTTAAGCAGGTTTAACTTCATGCTGCTTTTGTTTCATGTAGCCCATAAGATAATTTTATAAAAATTCTAGATCTGATTTCATTTTTAACTTGACATCTATGTTTTCTTCACAAATTTAAATATTGCCAAGGATATGTTTTTTTATATATGCTTTAAATATATCTTATTTAAACCTTGTAGTTGCAAATTTGACTCATTTAACTTATGGAAAATACCTGCTATATAATCTAACTTGCAAAGCTAGTCCTTGTGGTCAAGTCAGACAAACAGCCAAGCCACACATTTAATCAGAAAAAAGTCTGACTTTATTTTAAAATTTAGATAAACATGGGTGCTAATTCTTAGATAGGAACCCTATGGGGCTCTTGAATTGAAGGAAGGCATTGCCCGTGTAAGTGATACTCTCTGCTTTGCTCTCCTGACTCCCAAATGCTGCCTTCTCCAGTTGTCACTTTAATGCCCTAGAGGTTTTACACTTTAGGGGGATGAACAGAGTCAAATTTAGGTTACGTGATAAGTCCATCTTTCTTCCATAATGTGAAGGGTCCTTGTGTAGGGCAGGTGGGAATGGACAGTGGGCAAACCACAGGCCTTGAAATGCATAAAAATGGAAGATGAAGTTCTAGAAGTGGATTCCAGGTAAGATAGGTCTCTGCTTGTGTGAGCCCTGGAAAGTCTCTGTGTGCCCTCCAGGGACTGTGTGTTCTTGGCGTGAAGGCATTTGACCCAGGAGGAAGGCACAGTGGGGATCGCATCTTCTTTCACACGGACACACCTTGTGAGGGTTTTAGAAAATTTTCCTTCCACTTAATGAAGAAAGGTCACTTTGTTGCTTCACAAGATTTCCAGGTGAACTCATTCTCCAGGACACCGTTACATCAGAAGAAAAGATCCAATGAAACTCTCAGAATCTTTTAAAACAGATGCGGCTCTCATCTGCGGTTGCCAGCAATCCTCCCCCAGGGCGGTGGACAGACTTCAACTTTCCTGGATCACTGGGCTGCCGGGGTGATAGGCCACCAGTGTGGCCCAGCAGGAGGTCAGTGTAGTTCGAGATTGTTGCTCCATCATTTATTCCCAAATGTTTACACACTGCAGCTGCTATTACCACCAGTAAGCATAAGCATCATCTCTACGCATTTAACTGGTGCCCTAAATAAACTTGACATGATGCGGAATCATGTACTATCATTGGACATAGTGCCAGTACTGTGTTAAGACTTGGAAAGCACTCTGGATATTTTGTAGGCATCCCGTCTGGCGCTATGGTTATCTGAAAAAGAAATCTCGTTAGTCCAACTTCTTCAGCAGTTAGGTCACTTGATTTTGCAGTGAGTTTGGCCTGAAAAATAATATCAGTTGGGCAGGGTCAGATTCATTCTGGGGGAGCCCCAAGCTTACAGTTTGGGAGAGAATCAGTAAGAAAGAAAATGTAAAATTTCACATGAGCTTGAGGGCTCACGCATGCTTCAGTTCCTCCAGCTTCACAGCAAACCCACCTGTACCGCAGGAACAGTGGTCAGGTGTCTGGCAGAGTGCCTTGCACTTGGAGTACACACTTGAAACTATTCCAGGCTCGTGCAGCCCCCAGGAGCCACACACTTCACCAGGTCTGGGGTGTGTATGATCCACTGCTTGGAAGGGGAATCAGATCCTGATGAAAGCAAGGGGTTCTCTGCTGAAAGCCTTGCTGTTGTTCCAAGACAGAGGCTGCAGATTGGTAGGCTGTGGGCCAGACTCAGTGTGCAGGTGATTAGTTGTGGTAGAAGATAAGAATCTTCTTGTTCATTGTTTCTTAAAAATGTGAATTAAACTTGTCAAACTTTAAAAACCATAAATTCCATATAAAAAGCTGATCTCTGTTTTTTCTCCCCCCAACCCCCCAACCCTTCTCATGAGGAACTGAAAGATAGTTCCAGTGACAGATGACGGCTTTAGAGGAGGGATGTGCTTATTGGTCCACCCAGTCCCCACCTTGGCTATCTTCATGTTTATTTTCTGCCTGACCTTGGAAACGTGATTCATGGTAAGGCCTTGTCCTTTGAGGCTCCTCACTTGCTCAGCCCTGCTGCTGCCCTGTCCCTGCCCTGATACCTTTGGTCTCTGATCTGTGATCTTGTTGATGTCCTCATGACTTTTTTCCTTTTTAAGATGTAATTGGCTGTGCATGATTAATACTGACACCTCATTTTTTAAACTAAATACATTGTTTTATAGATCTTGCTTTTTTCAGCTTGCAATTGGCCTTTCTCTGGTTACTCCATAAAGAACGACATACATTTATGGTAATCATCTCAATTCGTGTGCTTGATTTCACACTTTGTATTAGCTTCTTCACTTTTCTGAGCGATACACAGTAGGTTTAAATCTTGAAAAAGAAAAAGCCTACTGGAGTAAAAATGGTCAGTTGGGAATTTTAGGCCTCCTGTTGACATCAGTGGGAAGTCTTGACTAGGGTTGAGAACTATTTCTTTGGATTGTAATCTTGACGGCACGGTTGTCATTATCCTGTTCCTGTTACTTCCTAGAACTCTTTCTTCTCTGTAGTGCAAGTATTGTTTTATGTTGCAAACAGGTTATCTGGCCATTCATTTCGCACCTTTACACTGCTTTTCACAAAATCTTGGCTTTTGCATAAGCTTGGATTTTGCATGAAAAAAAATCCAGAATTAAAAGAAAAAAATGTGATGGAATTTACTGGTGATTGATACCTACCTTTTTGGGAAAAAAAGTTTCAGTATCAATCAGCATAGCAAGCAACAGAAACATAGTGCCAGTTCATGAATGATGTAGTCACTTGACAGGCAAACACCAAATGGAGTGTCTCTGAGAAGAATCTGTTCACTAGGGTGAAGACAGTCTACAGTTATTTTCCCTCGCAGTTTTACTGCATTTAGAGTCAGCTTTCAAAGAAGTCCTATTTGGGCATTAAACTTACATTTTGAAAAATCTAAGACAACTGCAGTTTTTAAAAATCAACTCAACTTCTGGTAATTGTTTCCTTCAAATTAACACTGCCAACAAGAGAGTTTTGTGCATGGTTAGAACTGGCTAAGTTTAAAATAAATTTAGTGGAGTAAATGAATTTTAAAAGTAAGCTGGTACAAGACTTGAGTTCTCTAAGAGACATTTTTCTTAAAATGTTGAGCTGTCTTTGATAACATTTTTTTAAGTTTCTTTACCTTTTAAGTGATCTGATCTGTATTTGCCTTAGTTGCTAAGTTGTGCCCTACTCTTTGCAATTCCATGGACTGTAACACGCCAGGCTTCCCTGTCCTTCAGTATCTCCTGGATACTCAAAGGAGTATCATGTCCTCAAACTCATGTCCATTGAGTCAGTGATGCCTTCCAGCTATCTCCCCTCTGTCATCCCCTTGTCCTCCTGCCCTCAATCTTTCCAAGCATCAGGGTCTTTTCCAGTGAGTCGGCTCTTTGCATCAGATGGCCAAAATATTGGAGTTTCAGTCACTTTTGTTAAGGGAATAGTTATTCTGCAGTGACCTATGATCCTGTCTGACCAAGGGTTTTAAAACTTTTTGATAATTTTTTTTTAACAAAAATCAAATTCCAATGAAGTTCTTTTGACCCCTAGCTAATTTGGGGATGCTTCAAAGGGCCCCTGGAAAACTTCAGAGAGAGATAGTAAACTAATTAGGTTCATTTGGTATGTTAAATTTCATGGGAAGTATTGTCAAATGAGTAATAAATCTTCTTAGGTTATGTTATAAGGGGAAATGTTATTAACATAGATATTCCAGAAGTTGCATGGAATTCTTAAAATCTGATACTTCTGGTAAAATTGTCAGTCATAATTCTAGTTAATAAAGTGTTATTTGTTATAGCAGTAGCCAAATTTCTTTGTCAATTGCATTGTAGTCAGATTTTAAAAGTGCCATATGTCTTTTGACTATTGGCATTTATGGTTTTATTCTGATGCTTTTACAGAAATGCTTCCTCTTCAAAAAGATTTATGGGAAGAACATTAGGACAAGTATAGGTTTCTGACTTTCAGACAATAATGCTGAACTGGGTAAGAAATTAAGGAATTCTAAAAGGAAACCTAATGGCTTCATGAAACTGTTAACAATAGGAGTGAATGAACTGATGACTCTGGCTGTAATTTTTATGGTTTCTATCTGAAAAGTAACTGGTTTTAATCTGTGCTTTCCAGATACAAGGAAACCCTCCTCCTCAACCTGATTATGACTTGCGTTTGGTAAATTATGCTTTTGTAAACTGAATTGAAACATTTATCTCACCTATCTGATCTCTCCAGAGATTGGAAGTGCTTAGGTTCCAAGTAGCTTTGTCTGATATATTAGGAAGGACATCTAACAGATACAGGAGTCTCAAGGAAAGGAATTCACCCAAGTCTGTGAGACAGTCTGTGAAAGCCCTTGGGTATGACTTTGCTATTTCTGAGAGGCCCTTTACAGGTTTAGTCAGGGACTCCTTATAAAAGAAGTTCCCTCAAAGCTATTTTTTAAAAAGCCTATGCAAGCAACTATATTTATATAAATCATCAGGCCAAGTTTATTGAGATCAGACTGACTTTGGAAACAAATTAGTCTTAATTTGGCTGAATTTGGTAGAAATGAGAGTAATTGTAGAAAAAGAGTTTTTCAGTGAGTACTAAATTCTAGTTGTGTTGAGGTCTGCATTTACTAAGACTCACTCCTCAGATGGTTCCTTGCTTTTATATTGTTTAATTGAATAATTAATAGGACACCCGAAGTTTGTTTCTGAAGCTTATCTTAACAGTCTGTCTTTAGAGGAAGATCAAGTATCCCACAACCTGCAAGCAATATTGTGCGTACTGGAAATGGCATCTTTTAAAGGACCACCTCCCACACAGGTGGAAAGATCCTTATCAGGTACTCTGCACTAGCTCATGCACTGCAAAATTGAAAGAAATTGACTCTTGGATTAATATTTCCACTTAGAAAGGGCTCCTACACTGGACTGGTCTACAGAAAGGACTGCTGATCTCAAATTCACCTTAAAACAACACTCAAACAGAGGAGAGACTACACTCAGACCAGGATGAGAAAAAGACAACATCAGAAGTAAGACAGCTGACTGAAGATGCTGGACCTGACCCGTAAGATCATTTATTGTGTTTTCTTGACTTCTCGGACCTTTGTACACTCGAATCAGATGTTTTTCTATCATGGGCATGATCCTATGATGGTTTTAAAATTGAATCCAGTTATTGGGTTTGTGACCAATTACCTGTGTCTAGTATTTCTGTGTTACCTTGGATTTCTCCTCTCCTTTTGGTCGGCTCTTAGGAAATTTATTCTAAAAGAAAGAAATTATAGTTCTGTTTCAGACACTATTGTTAGGTGATATCCCTTCACCTGGCCAATTAACAATACCTGCTCTGACTCTGGCCATAAATAGACATTTTCAAGTTCAGTCAGAGCAACAGACGAAAAAATTTTAGCCAAAGAATATAGCTTCCCACAATTTTGAGACTAATTTATGTGGTTAACACTAGGCTATATCCATTTACGTTTAAAGACTCCCTTTCTGCCTGCAATGCGGGAGACCTGGGTTAGATCCCTGGGTCAGGAAGATCCCCTGAAGAAGGAAATGGCAACCCACTCCAGTACTCTTGCCTGGAGAATCCCATGGACAGCGGAGCCTGGTGGGCTACAGTCCATGGGGTCACAAAGAGTCGGACACGGCTGAGCGACTTCACTTTCACTTTATGCTGGGTACAATTAAATCATACTGTGGATAGCCAGAGCTTCCCAGGTGGCGACAGTGGTAAACAGTCCTGAAGGAGGAAATCGCAACCCACTCCAGTATCCTTGACGGGATAATGCTGGCAGGCTACATACAGGCCATGGGGCCACAGAAAAAGATGCAACTGAGCACACACACACGCACAAGGAGAGCCAGCCTAGTAACACCAGGAAGTTGGGCTGGGTGCCTTACAGACAGTGCCAGGATTGGGAAACAGACTAAGACAGCCTGGGGATGTACTGGGCTGCTCCTTACCAATACTGGTAGCTATATTATTTGTATATTGCCTGTTTTACAAAATTGTTTCTTGCGTTATCAAATGTGTGACTGAACCTCTGAAAAAATGATGATTGGAAGCATTTGACCAGATATATAGTTCTCCTCTAAATATATATATAAATATATATGAGACAAATGATTTTAATAGTATGACTCTAGATATGGGAAGAAGCAATAAGAGGGAGTTTTCTTTCCTGGACCATACTAGACTAGTAAGACTGGTATTGTCCAGAGACTTTTGACTGCTGTTAGGAAGGCCCAGTCCAGTAACAGCACACCGAGGGGCCTAACAATGAAAGCCTCACCTGACCTAGGGATCCCTAGCACCATGGGCCAAAATAGTCACACAGTGCCTCCCAGTCCACACATTTATGACCATGAGGGAACCCTGCCAACTAAAAATGGGCACATGCCATCTGCCTCTACACAGATGAGGTCACTCGCCACTGTAGTCACCGACCTTCAACACCTCCTGAATGGAGGTCAGGGTAGAGATCAGGAATGGGACACTCTGTGCTCTGGCAGAACAGGCCTTTGGATAGTCAGATGTTCTCTGGAGATTTTACGAGCTCAGTGCTTGCATCTCCTCATACCTAGAAAAGCACTAAAATCAGTAAAGGTGACATCTGCTCCTCATGATTAGCAGCAAGCCTCCACCAGAACGTGTGCTTGACTGCACATCCCACCCTTCACTAAAATCATACGTGATACTGACCTCTCCCCACCTCTCTGGGCAGTTTCTCTGAAATGCTGTCTTCTGGGCTATATATAGTCCTCATTTTGTCCCAATTAAGACTTAACTCACAACTCTCATGCTGTGAATTTTGTTTTGTTTTTGTTTTTTTTTTCAGTTGACAACACACAGCCTATATAGTTGGAAAAAGAAAATATTTTTGGATATATATTTTATTTGACAGTGTTTTAGAATATCATACAGTAAACAAGATTTCTGTAAAAGTTAATTTATCCATAGTGGTGCGTTTCATAAAAATAGTTGCTCACTTACAGTCTTTCTGTGACTATTAATACATGTAATTATATTTATAGAGATACAGCTGTACAGGGTAAATTCACAGCTAACACTACACAGAAATATTACTTGGAATGGGGTTTAGATGATGTGCTGTCTTCACAGGTTATGGATTACAGCCGCATAAAGCAATTACTGCACAAGTAGTAGCTGTGAACTGTGCAAATTAGAGTTTATGCAAGCGTAATCTCAATTTTTTTTATCCTTTTGTAACACATGGAAAATAAAGGTCAGAGGATACAGTACCTGGACGTGCAGCTACACTACAGAAGCATTGTCCAAAACCAGATTCAATAACTTAATGGCAAAATAGACTGGATTTCTAGTCCAGGGGAGAAAGACTAATTGAGATTAAACCAAAAGTACTGTAAACTGCTACATGTGTTTGTGCTTTAGTTTATGATGACTAAGTTTCATTTTTTGGAAATTGCTTTTACAGGCTGCAAGACTCTTCACTTGAGGCTTTCAACTACATTGTCCTCTTGTCAAACAACTAAACTATACCTCTGCCTGGTGGGAATTAAACAGCTGGTGCTCAGGATACTGCACTTACAAAGAAGAGGAAAGAGGCAACCCAAGGAAACTGTTTACATGTGCCCTCTTGTGATGGACCTGATCTCCCTCTTTGACTTTCTGACTTCAAGTAGGGGAGGTAAGGCTTATTTGCATTTGAACTCCTGTGGGGGGCAGAGTATGGGAAGCCTCATTATTTCAGGTCACATAAAAGAGAAACTGCCCTCTGAAACATTTGCCTTTTAGTTTGTGTAGCTACAAATAAGAATGCATGGATAATTAACTGAAGGTAAAACTTTAAAAAGAAAGATTAAAAATTAAAATGGCAGAGCAGAAAGGCAAGCATTGAAATTTTACTAGGTTATCAACCATGGGCAAGGAAAATAAACATCTAGACAAAAAAGCAAACCAAATAGAAATAAAAGGAGAAAAAATAAGAAAGGTAAGCAGAAGGGAATGCTAAAAAGATCCGTGTTCTTTAATGAAAATAAATGGGCTATAATAATGATTTTTTTAATATTAGAGATTCATTGTAATCTGAGAAATATAGGAGGAATACTTTGCTCTGTCAAGGTGAAAATGTAATGGAAAGAGGAATCTTAAAAAGACAACAAATGAGTGAAATATAACACTGCTGTCAAAGAAACTCCTATCTCTGAGCCTGAGACGAGAGGAAAGCCTTCTCATAAAGGAACTGCAGCAATGCCAATCTCAATTTAACAAATTATGGTCCTTCAATTATAAACTTTGTATTGTAGATGAAAACTGATTAAGATCTATGAGCTAAACTGCAGAATTCTGACTTATGGCAAACTGTTCCCTAGAATACAATTTTTAAAACCTTTTTTTCTACCACTGAAAATGTACAGAACGTGATTACAGAAATGGCAGTACAAATGGCATCACACCAGTGAATTCACTAGGTTTCTAACTCACCCTGCAAGTGTGCAGGGAACACTGCTTCTAAGACTGGTGATGGGTGCCACAAGTGAGCCGTGGAAACAGGTCATGGGCGAACAGTTCTGAATGTTTCAAAGAAACCTTTTAACCCCTGTCTAGATATGTCAAGAACAATTTATTTACAACTCTTCAGATCAATTAAAAGATATAATCTTGTCTCAGTTTCAGCTTGCTCCGTGCAGGTTGATTTTTAAGGCGATATTCCAGTTTGTGATTGCTCTTAACTTGTCCAGTTTCTTGAAACAAAGTTTGGATGACAGCCAAATCCTTCATGCAGTGGGGGAAATTTTTTTCTTTTTTTACTAAAGCTACACTGCATTCTCTGTGATGTTCTTCATGTTATTTTGGTTCTTCCGTAGCTGCCAAAGCCCCCACTGTGTAACAGGGGGCTTTAGGATCAGTTAGGTCTGCACTGTGGACACCGTCCGGACCATGCTTATTGGACACGTGGGGCTTCACGTCGGTGCTCCCAAGCCTTGGTGCCTCGTGGATTTATGCATGTGACAGTGGAAATAAATTAAAACGCCAAGAGACGGAACCTAAGAACGGCCTGCAGGTATTGAGGCGGGGCGGCGGGCTCATCTCCCCGGGGCTGAGGCGCCGGGTTTGAGGATGCCCGGCAGCTTGTCGGAGCCTGGCACCTTCCACGGCCCGGGCGCCACGGCAGCCTTGCGCGCAGGGGCACCCCCGGGGGGCCGCGCGCCCTGCCTGGACCCTGCCCGCGCCCCCGCCCGGCCCTCGACCTCCCGTGCGCCCCCGCCGCGGCCCGGGCCCACGAACGCAGGTGCCGCACCGGGGCCTCCGTGCCGGCCGAGCTCGGAGCCCGCCGTGGCCTGCAGCCCCTCCTTGTTGCCGGCCCGCGCCGCTTCGGCCACTGCGGGCCCAGGCGCCCTGGTCTCCGAGGAGGGCCTGCCGGCCTCAGGCTGCCCCTGGCCGCCAGGCGCCTCCTCGAGCCCGGGTTGCACAGCCCTCTGCGGGCTGGCCGAGTGCTCGCTCTGCTCCCCAAGGCGCTGCTTCTTCTGGCTGCCGGCTGAAAGCTCCTTTGGTTTCCTAACGTCGTGTTCCCTTTTGATATCCCAAGTTGGGTCTGGGCTTGTCTGGTGGGAAGGGTCGGAGGGGGGTGCTGGATGTGATGGAGAGAATGGAGAGAGGACGTCCTCCAGGGAGACGCCTACTTCCGGCAGACCTGGGGAGGCGGCAGCGGGAGCACTCCAGGAGCCGGGTTCGTCTGTGGGGCAGGAAGCGCAGGCATTAGGGCCCGGCCGCACACGCTTTCCACGTCCCGCCGCCTCCCTCCACGTTGGGAATGAGAGCAGGTGGCCGGGAACCCCCTGCTCTCGACACCCGAAGCCACTGCCACCCCCACCCACACTGCCAAGAGGGCAGCTGACCCCCGCCCCCACCCTCCCCACCCCCCGCTCTCTCTGTTCCCATCCTCTACCTCACCCCTTCCCCTCCTTGCTGGTTCAGGAAGGCTGTTACAAAAGCCCTGGCCTAATCCACCCCTTTGTCCTGGCCCCTTCTAACTTCCTGGGGTGTCATCAGGTCTGACAGTCAGTCCTGTGTGGATATCTGACTTGGCAGAACGTAAATCACCTAGGGCAGCCGTGAAAAATACAGATTCTTCGATGGTCCCGGAGCTTCCAGTAGGATAGGGCCACGGAAGTCCTCTGCATTTTTAACAGGCATCCAGGTAATTCAGAAAATGATTGGAGAACCAGCTTTTGAGAAATACTGGCCTGCATTCTCTGGAAGAAGTTGGGGGAGTGACCTCAGTAGTTCAGTGTCACTCAAGACATATTTCTTAGTGACCACCAGACAGAGAATTTGGATAAAGACACCTAAAAAGGTTCATTTTTCTGGGGACAGGGGTGTGCAGTGGGACCAGGCTGGTGTGGAAGGAGGGACCCTTCTATGTGGCTCTGCCTTAAAGTGTTAGAAAGTTTGCAGAAACTTTGACTTCCTGGATGGATACCCTCCAACTTTCCTTTGGCATTACATTGTCAACCTGAGTTCCAAGATTCAAACAGGTAATATAAAGTTGTCTACTAGATGTTCAAACTTTATTGTTAAAACACAAATTATTTTATTCTGCAGGAACCTGAGATTGGTTGGAGACAAGAAGGTAGACACCTTGAGCTCCCCTCCTTTCGTGAACATGCTGGTCACAACTAACTGCTGAACAGCCACTGATAAAAGACAGGAATCTACCAGAACAGGATATTCTGCATCCAGAGACATAAGAAGAAACCACAAGATAGCGGTAGGAGGGGCACACTCACGATATAATCAAATCCCTTACCACCCGGGTGGGACACCCACAAACTGGAGAATAATTACATTGCAAAAGTCCTCCCACAACCTAGAAGAAATAGGCATATTCTTAGAAAAGTACAGTCTCCCACGACTGAACCAGGAAGAAGTGAAAAAAAAAAATAAGAACAGCCCAATGACAAGTATTAAAATTGAATCTGTGATTTAAAAATTCCCAAGAAACAAAAGTCCAGGACCAGATGGTTTCATAGGCAAAATCTACCAAACATGTAGAGAAGAGTTAATTAACATCTATCCTGAAACTATTTCAGAGGAAGGGAAACTTCTAAACTCATTCTGTGAGGCCACCATCACCCTGAATTGAAAGATTCGACACTGTCCGAGTGGACTGTACTGCCTAAGGCAGGCTGCAGGTTCAGTGCAGTTCCTGTCGGACTTGCGTTGCTCACGTGGCTCGTACCATTACCCAGTCTTCTCTTTACTGCTTCCCTTCCCTGCATCTGGTCTCCACGCAGCAGCCACAGCAATGTCTCTGAGACATAAATTTGATCATGCCATTCCTTTGCTTAAAACTTTTGGTGGATTCTCACTGTTCTTAGGCTAAAATCATTAACAAAGCCCACAAAAGCTTGCCTCATTGGGCCCCTGCCAGCCTCTCCAGCTTCACCTCCATTCATCCCCTTTTCCTCATTCACACTGGTCTTTGGGCAGTTACTCAAACACACAAGCTCATTCTGTATTCTGGGACCGTACATCATTGCTGGCTCCTCTGTACCCCACAGTGATTCACATGGTGGGTTCTTTTTCATTCTTTAGGACTCCTAAATATTACCCAAGAGAACCCCAACCCACAGTAGGTACTCTGGTCTCCTTGAGAGCTTCTTGTCTTTTTATTTCTTTGTAGTGCTTATAATTTGGAATTAATACTTGGCTGCCCCTTTGATTATCATAAGTCTCAATTAGTAGATTGTAAGTTTCATGAGGGCAGTGACCACACTGGTCTTGTGTATCAGAGTGGACTTAAGACTTTCCAAGGGGAGAATGGTGGTGAAATGATGATGTCTGTTTGAAATTTGAGAGGAAAGAAGGAAGTCTGCGGAAAGAGCAGAAGGAGGACACCAGTGACAGGAAATCCACGGGGAAGAGTCCTCAGCTTTCCCTGGTGGCTCCTCAGATGCAGAGGGCAGAGAGGGTCCTGATCCAAGTCCATCTGATACAACAGATGTTCTTTCCCTCTGTAATCGTCGCAGTTATAATGATGATAATGCCTTCGCTTAAAGGAACATCATCCTTATGGAAGCATGAATCAGCATGCCAGTGAATGTTCAGATTAGGCCACAGGTAAGACAGAACCAAAATGTCTTACGCGCCCTTGAGGGAGAAGCAGACCCCTTTCCTAAGTTAGATCAACTTTATTCCCCTTGCTGTTATCAGCTCTAGCCAGTTTGGATCTCTCCTAGAAAACAAACCAGTGGATACACATTACATATTGCTAGTATATGGTGTACACACATCACACACAAACACACACCATTATCTCTGGGTTAAAAGATGTATGACCTCTTAAATTATCTTGTAGGAACCTGGCAATACTGAAAAAATAAAATGCTCTTTCACTTCATATGTCCAAGCTTTAAAAAAAAAAACTTATCTACTGTGCTTCAACCACTCTTTTTATTTTATTGAATATCACTAGAGTGACAACCAGAAAGGTGATCTGCTAGGAATAAACTACTTATTGTAGTAAATATCTGTATTATTGGTTTTCCCAGGTGGCTCTTATTGGCAGCAAAAGTCAAGGAAGAGTTGGTTTTTTTCTGTGCTGAAGGTAAGGGAGACCCTTGGAAGGAAGGAAGGAAGGAAGCCAGGGATTGTTGCAGGGAAAGACGATCTGTCTCCTGCTCTACCCCTTACCTGACAGCCTCCAGGCTTCCAGCATGGGCTGACTGTTCCCCCAAACCCTGAAAAAGAGTTCCTGCACTTGTCTCCTCCTCTCAGTGAGGTCTGGGGCCCGAAGCCTAATGGCTGCCTTTTGGATTAGGGTATCTAGGAAAGTAACTACTATCACCACCGTTGGAATGACTAATACTGACAATAGCTAACACGGATTGAAGTGCTTCCTAGGTACCACAAATTATTCTGAACTCTTAAGATGTATTTACTCACCTGTAAACTTGCACATTTACAGATGGGGAAACCAAGCACAAAAAGTTTACCTTGTTCAAGACTACAGAGCAGAAGGTAATAGGGCAGGGTTGTTGAATGACTTTCTGAATGGGGTGAAGTTCTACAAGCTCAGCTGGAATACTGTCACTAGACTCCTTTGCTATCAACTCTTTTGATTGGGGCTCATCTCTTCTAGGGCAGCTTGACAGGAACTCCCATCTAAAGCACTGTCAGAGGCAGATCTATTATTAATCCGAATAGTCTCTGAAATGCTATTTGTGTTTGAATTTTGGACACACAGGAACAGTTACCAGAGCTGGGGTGTTGTATTGATCTGTGGAAATGCTGGGCGTATTATTAGCTGGAATCAGAACAGTGAGATTAGATGTCTTAAGGTTGGGGATGATAATATATGTTTTAAAAATATCCCTCACGTTGTCACACCTTGAACCTGAATTGAATTGAAAATCTCATCTACAGTGGAAAAAGTCTCTTCAAGTGGTGTTGGAAAAGTTGGCTAGCTGCATGTAAATCAATGAAGTTAGAACATACCCTCACACCATACACAGAAATAAACTCAAAATGGCTTTTAAAGACAAATATAAGACATAACATCGTAAAACTCCTAGAAGAGAACATAGGCAAAACATTCTCTGACATAAACTGTGCCAGTGTTTTCTTTGTCAGTCTCCCAAGGCAATAGAAAAGGAAACAAATGGGACCTAATCAAACTGAGAAGCTTATAAAAGATGTTCTTTATCGCTAATTATATTAGAGAAATGCAAATCAAAACTACAGTGAGGTACCACCTCACAGTGGTCAGAATGGCCATGATAAAAACTGCAAATAAGTGCTGGAGAGGATGTGGAGAAAAGGAAGCTCTCCTACAGGGTTGTTGAGAATGTAAGTTGGCATAGACGCTGTGGAAAACAGTATAATGGTTTTCCAGAAACCGCTAAGAAAACTAAAAATAGAATTAACTACCTTATGATCCAGCAATCTCACAACCTGAATGTCCATCCACAGATGATTGGATAAAGATCTGGTGCAGATACACACTGGAATACTACACACCAAAAAATAATGCCATTTGCAGTAACCTAGATGCAACTAGAGATTATTATACTAAGTGGAGTAAGTTAGAGAAAGACAGACACCATGTGAGATCACTTCCACTTGGAATCTAAAATACGACACAGACGAGGCTATCTGCAGACCAGACACGGACAGAGAGAGCAGACTGGCTGCCAGAGGGGGAGCGGGGGCTGCTGGGTCAGCAGACACAAGCACTCATGTACGGAGTAGGTGAACGAGGTGCTACTATGCAGCACAGAGACATTCAGTGATAAGCCACAACCAGAAGGCATATAGAAGAAGAGTGTGCCCGTGCCCACTCTACTGTCGAACAGAAATTACCACAACACTGTAAGTCAACTATACTTCAATAAAATAGTAAAAGGATAAATATGTAATATAAAAAATATTCAAACTAGATATTGGAAACATCTTTTACATAAATACGCTGAAATGAATAAAATTTCTGCAAAGAGATTTCTGGATTTGGTTAAGCGTTATTTCTTATAAATTGGGTTAGAGAATACTGATATGATTATACAGGAATATATTTTCTTCTAATTTAGAATATTGCAGGAAAATATAAATGATTAGATCAGAAGACAGTACTGTGAAGTCATATTGGTATTCAGAAGAAAGCTTGTTAAGACGTGTTCCAGCCATAATGCCTCATTTGGAGTTGTTCTACCATCATGAAGATGCTTGTTTTTTTAACAAAATATAAATAAAAATGTGCATTTAAAAAAATTTCAGAAAAAAGTATTTGATGCTGCTCTTTCTGAAGCAGTGTTTCCAGTCTGGAGGCACGGTTAATAGCCTTCAAATACGTATTTGTTTCACCTTTATCATCAGAGAGTATAAACTAGGTGTTAATAGTCACAGTTTTTAAAGTTATTAATGTTTATATTTGTTTATTGATGTTTCACATCTATACTCTTTTGCAAGCATTATCAAAGGTGCAGCACTAGTAAAGCCATGGCAAAGTTTACTTCCATGGTCAAGGGCAAATCTCAGTGCAAGGTGGGGCTATTAACAGTGGATCTACTGTTTACTGCGTTCTAAGTACATACCAGGTACTGTGCCATGTCACAATATTCTCTTTTAATCCTCACACCAGCTCTTAAGAAATGGTGCTGTCATCCCCATTTCACAGATGAGAAAACTGAGGCTTAGCTAAGCAGTTTGCCAGGACCACTCAGCTAGTGAGAATCAAGATGACTGACTACATAAAATTCCAGAGTCCAAGCCCCAAGTGTTACTATATTTTAGTGCTTCCAGTACTTTTGTGCTTCCTAACTTTTTCCACACCAGGAAACACATGGAAGAAGAGCTTATTTAGACGCTGCACTGGAGTAAACTGAAGAAGGCAGTCAAGGTCTACAGATAACAGCCAAGCGTGTCCCGAGAGCTAAAGAGAGCCCATATCCTGGTATAACCTATCAGAGGGGTATCATGGAGAACAGATTTTGAAATTCAGCTTTTTTTTTTTTTAAACAAGGTACATCTTGATAATCCAGATTGGACCAGTCTTAATTAGTAAACTATCTACAAGACAGAAGAGAAACATGTCGGTTTATTTATTCCAAGTATGTTTTAGAAAGCAATGCATTCTTCTGAATTAAAATCTTAAAAGTGCAATATGTAAAACAGATAAAAGCTGGACAGCTTTGGTTGGCTGAGTGGAGCCACAGTCTCTCCCATTCACTCCCAAGCCCACCTGCAGTGGCTCCTCTCTGGCCATTTCTCAGGAACATGGAAGCTCTAATGGAATAGTCTGAAAACCACTGCCCATTTGGGGTGGGAAGGGGAAACAGTCAAGGAAGATTTGTGCAATAGGCTTTTTTCTAAGTGGTAGTAGCCAGGAGTTAGGCTTCAGAGATAGGCGATAACTCACAGAAGAGAAGCAGGTGGATATGTCTAGCACACCTGGGAAGGACAGACTTCACCTTCCAGAATTCTGCCTGGGCTGGCTGCTGACCTAGAGCCTCAGTGCTCTGCGAAGTAGGAAGTGACCCCATTTGTCTTAAAGTCAGTCAGTCAGCATCTTGTGGAGAGAAGAGTATCCAGAGTAGGCAGGCTTTGAGCCCTCCTAGCCCAAACACGTGTGGCTCAGTTGGTAAAAAGAATCCACCTGCAATGTGAGAGACCTGGGTTGAATCCCTGGAGATCCCCTGGAGGAGGGCATGGCAACCCACTCCAGTATTCTTGCCTGGACAATACCCATGGACAGAGGAGCCTGGCGCAGGCTACAGTCCATAGGGTCTCAGAGTCAGACATGACTGAATGACTAAGCATAGCACATTAAGATTCCAAAAAACAAAGTTATCATATCATCCACAGTTCCACACCTGGGAATGTACTGAAGAAAACAATAAGGTAAAAGTTCATGCCTCCCAACGTCATTGCAACACCTTCAATAGCAAAGACCTGGAAGCCACCAAACTGTCTTTTAGCAGATGAGTGAATAAGGATGTCGTACACATATACAATGAATATTGCTCAGTCATAAAGTAACGCCGCTGGGGACAACACAGCTGGATTTGGAGATGATCGTACTGTGGGTAACAGGTCACACAGAGAAACATAGCATATGTTACCAGGTTGAGGTGGAAACAAAATGGATAGGAAAACACAAATTAACAAAAATACACATAAGAAACTTTTGGTTACTAAAGAAAGGTGCAAGAGAGGGATAAATTAGCACCTTGGGATTAGCATATCTGTAGAGGTACTCAACAAGGACCTACTGTCCAGCACAGGGTATTCACTCAACAATCTGGAATAAGCTATCTGGGAAAAGTGGCCGAAAATGAGTACCCATAGCCCTATGTATAACTGAATCAAGCTGCTTGACAAGGAAAACAAACCCAAGTTTATCAGCTGTATTTCAGTAGAAATAAAAATGTAAACAGGAATGATGCCTAGTATATCCTCACACCTGGGTGAACAGAGCTGGTGGGACATCCCTGGACCCTGCACAGCTAGGGTCCCAAGGCTGGACTTACCTAAGGCTGAGGGAGCGAGCAGGATGGGGCAGGAAAGGAACACTTAGACCTGCACTGCCTGGTCCCTCTGCATGGGCTCACAGGCCAGACCCAGGCGGGGCATCTGACAGCAAAGCCAGGTCTAGTGCACCCAAAGGTGATGGGCCCTGTGGGTTGCAAGACTGAGGGGTCTCTGGCTCTCCACGTCTCCTGGTGCCCTCCAGCCTCCTTCCTGAGAGTCACGCTGCCTACAGACAGCAGTTCCCTCATCACAGTGCTTTTGTAGGTGCTGGGATTTGTTCCTGGGTGAAGGCTATGGGGGTGAAAATGGTGAGACAGAAGCCCTGGATATGTGTTCTGGCACACTGAACTCATTTACAACCGCGGACTTTCCCTGCCTGAGTAACCGGAGGTGGGGAGGAGGAAATCCTGCCGCTCAGCGGTCATGTCCTAGAACTACAGCTATATCTCCAGTGTTGGCACTGGGGCTGCCCGTACTATGGAACCAGGTCAGACAGACAAAAATAGACACTATGTGATATTAGTTTGAAGTGTAATCTAAAGATGGATAGAAATACCCCAACTGACAACAGAGAAACATGCTCAGAGACTTAGAAAAGAAATTTATGGTTACCAAAGAGGAAATCTGCAGAAGAGAAGTAAATTAGCACTTTGGGATTAATATGTAATATTTCTTGGGCTTCCCTGGTGGCTCAGATGATAAAGAGTCTGCCTGCAGTGTGAGAGACCCGGGTTCGATCCCTAGGTCAGGAAGATCCCTTGGAGAAGGAAATGGCAACCCACTCCAGTATTCTTGCCTGGAAAATCCCATGGACAGGGGAGCCTGGCAGGCTACAGTCCATGGAGGTCACAAAGAATTGAACATGACTGAGCAACTTCCCTTTCTTTTCTGATATTTCTAAAATAGTCAACAAGGCCCTACTGTCCAACACAGGGAACTCTACTCAACACTCTGGAAGAAGCTATCTGGGAGCAGAGTCCAAAAACAAGTAGATGTACTCCTATCTGTAACTGAATCGATGCCAAAACAAATGCAACTTTGTAAATCAACTGTACTGCACTAGAAACTGAAAATTAAATGATATCAGTAAAAGGAATAATGGCTACTATAGTCACCTCTTGCCTGTGTAGTCAGGGCTGGGGGTACTATCCCTAGAGCCTGAACTAGATTGAGTTGAAAAGCTCAACTGAGGGGGATGGAAAGGATCTGCCAGGAAAGGAAGCCCCTTGGGCCCATGGTGCTTGGTCCCTCCATGTGGGACCACAGTCCCCAGATCACATCGGGCCCTTCAACAGCAAAGCCAAGCATAGTGCACTCAAAGGATGATGGACCCTCAGGTTGCCAGGACTTTGAGGAGTCACCTGGTCTCCATGTCCCCTGGTGCTGAGGTTCCCACCTCCAGTCTCCTTCCTTACAGTCACCCCATGTATAGAGAATAGCACACTCAACACAGCACTTTTGCAGGGGTTGGGATTTTTCCCACATTGAAGGGCAAGGGGTGGAAGTGATGAGACCAGCCCTGGGTCTGTGTTCTGGCACATTCTGCCCTCCTTTACAGCCTAAGAGCAGGACTGTCCCTAGTCATCCCCTCACCCTGGTTACCAAAGGTGGAGAGGATGGACTCCTGCCACCTTGTGGCTCTTTCATAAACTACAACTTAAAATCAGTGCTTTGGGGAATCACACTCATAAGGTTATTAGGTTCATTAAAAAAAAAGGGGGGGAACCTCAAGAATTGTCATACTTGAAAAATATTTTTTTTAAAGGCCAACTTTCAAGACACTCATTTCAGGAGAAAAGTCATTTCAACTTTACTCATTTTTTTTTTTAATGTAAACAACTTGGAAAGATGGTCAACATCCCTCATTATCAGAGAAATGTAAATCAAAATTAAAATGAAGTACATCCTTGCACCAATTAGGGCAGTCATCATCAAAAAGTCTACAGCAGTAAATGCTGGGAAAGGTGTGGAGAAATGAACTCTCCAGCACCGTGGGTGGTAATGTAACCTGGTAAGAGCCACTAGGAAGGACACTATGGAGGTTCCTTAAAAAATGAAGTAGATGCTACCACATGATCTGCAATCTCACCTCTGGACAGATAACTGACAAAACCCTAAGGGAAAAGAAGCGTGCACCATAACATCACTTCAACACTACTTTCAATAGACACGACCTGTCCATCAGCAGACAAAGGCATAAGGAAGATGTGGTGCATGTATACAAGGGAATATTGGGCAGCCGTAAAACAGAATAAATTAATGCTCCTTTCAGTAACATAGGTGGACTTGGAGATGATCAGATTATGGGTAGCAGGTTACACAGAGAAAAACAGCATACATATCATGCTGGGGTACAATCTAAAAATGGACAGAAACACATGAATTGACCAAACAGAAATGTACTCAGAGGCTTAGAAAAGAAACCTATGGTTAGGAGAGGGAAAATACTGGGCAGGGATGAATCAGCATGTGCAATTATTACATGAAAACTGGCATCTGTAGAGATAATCAACAAGGACCTGTTCTGTACAGGGAACACTAGTCAACACACTGGAAAAAACTATCTGGTAAGGGGGGCAAAAACCAGTAGATGTATTTGTATGTATAAGTGAATGCATGTGCTTGAAAAGCAACATTATCATCTCTGTTCCAATAGAAATAAAAATGATACAAAACTATAAAAAGGAATGATGTCTACTATATTCCCCTCAGGCTGGGGTGTTCGGTACTGGTGGGACATCCCTGGAGCCTGAGCAGCTAGGGTCCTAAGGCTGGACTGTCCTAAGGCTGAGGGAGCGAGCAGGATGGGGCAGGAAAGGAACGCTTAGACCTGCACTGCCTGGTCCCTCTGCATGGGACCACAGGCCCCAGATCCAGGCGGGGCATCCGACCTCAAAGTTAAGTCTAGGGCACTCAAAGGATGATGGACCCTGTGGGTTGCAAGACTTTGAGGAGTCACCTGGTCTCTGTGTCTCCTGATGCCGCGGTTCCCACTCCAGTCTCCTTCCTTAGAATCACCCCACATAGAGATGAAAGCTCCCTCACCACCGCACTTTTGTAGAGGTTGGGATTTGTTCCTGGATGAAGGGTAAGGGGATGGAAGTGGGGAGACGGAAGTCCTGGGTATGTGTTCTGGCACGTTCAGCTCTCATTTACAACCACAGACTTTCCCTCATTTCCCCCTTGCCTGAGTAACCAGAGCTGGGGGAAAAGAAATCCTGCTGCCTCCTGGCCATTTATGATTACCACAGCTATAAAATCAGTGCTATGAAATCTTCCCTCAAGAAATGTGCTGTGGTAAGTAATCAAAAGAAAATTAAAAACACAGCCACTTTCAAGAAGCTCTTTTCAAGAGAGAAGCTATTTCAATTTTCCTTAAAAATCCTTAAAAAAAAAAAAAAACCAGACACGGAAAGGTGCTCAACATTGCTCAGTATCAGAGAAATATAAAACAAAACTAAAACGAGGTACCGCCTTGTACCAGCATGAGTGACCATCGTAGAAAAGCTTACAAGCAGTAAATCGCATGCAAAAAAGGAATACTCCTATGCTGTGGGTGGCAGGAGCTATTAAGAAGGATACCATGGATGTTCCTTAAAAAACAAAATGATAGCTACCACATAATCCACAATTCCACTCCAGGCTGTATATATGACAAAAGTCCTAAGGCTAAAGACACGTGTACCCCAACATAATTGCAAAACTACTTTCAATAGTCATGACATGGAAGCCACCAGACTGTCCATCAGCAAACGAACGCATAAAGACAACGTGGTACACATACATTAATACAAGGGAATACAGTTCAGACAAGAAAAGGGATGCAGTAATGTCACCGCCTATAACATAAGTGGACCTGGAGATGATCATACTATGGGACACAGGTTAGACAGAGAAAGACAAAAAGCTTATGATATTACATTGAGGTGCAATCTCAAGTTGGGTAGAAATATATGAATTTCCAAAACAGAAAAACCCTCAGAGACAGAAAAAACTTAAGGTTACTAGAGGGGAAAGGTACGGGAGAAGAACAAATTAACACGTGGGATTAATATATGAACACTGATTTCTGTAATACTCAACAAGGTCCTCCTGTCCAGCAGAGGGGACTCTACTCAACGCTCTGGAAGAAGCTATCTGGGAGGGTCTGAAAATGAGTAGATGAATGCTTTTGTATAACTAAGTCAAGCTGTGTGACACCTAAAACAACATTATCAATCAACCATACTCAAATAGATACTGAGTATTAAATGAAAATGGTAAAAGCAACGATGCCTATTATATTCACCTCTTGCCTGGGTGTTCAGGGCTGGTGGATGTCCCTGGAGCCTGAGCCGGGTAGGGTTCTAGGTTGGACTGTCTGAAGGCTGAGGGAGCTGGGGAGGATGTGCCAGGAAAGGAGCTCTGACCCTGGTGCCTGGTCCCTCTCATGAGACCACTGTCTCATGATCCACATGGGCTGTGGCACAACTAAGCCAAGCCCAGCGCACCCGAAGGATGATGGACCCTGTGAGTTGTGAGACTTGGAGGAGTCGCCCCGTCTCCATGTCTCCGAGTGCTGGCGTTTCCACCTCCAGCCTCCTTCCTTAGAGTGACCCCACCCAGAGACCACAGCATCCTCATCACAGCACTTCTGTAGAGGCTGGGGTTTGTTCCTGGGTGAAGGGTGAGGGGGTGGAAGCGGTGAGGCAGAAGCCCTGGGTGTGGGTTCTGCCACATTCTGCTCTCACTTACAACCCACAGCAGGACTTTCCCTCATCTTACCAGAGTAGTAAGCACAGGTCGGGGAAAAGAAATCCTGCCACCACGTGGTCGTTTCCCAGAACTACAACTTTAAAACCAGTCTTCCGGCCACGCCTTCACAAGGCCTGTGTGGTTATTAATGAAAACAGCCCTCAAGATATGTGCTTTGTAGGTAATGCAAAGAAATTCAAAAAATTTAAGAAGTCCATTTCCAAAGAGAAGCCATTCAATGTTACTCAATAATGCTTTTGCTTTTATAAAAGGACAGGGAAAGATGTTCAACATCACTCATTACCAGAGAAATGAAAATCACAACTACAAGGATTTACCAGAAGCCATCATTCATTAACTTCCAACTAAAATAAGTAAATTTATATTAAAAATGGACAATTAAAACGGATTAATGTCTAGCATATATAAAGAACTCCTACAAGTCAATAAGAGAAAAGGCAAAAGCCCAGTGTGCTTAGTCGTGTGTTCTTTTGGTGGAAAAAAACCCCAAAAGTCTACAAGCACTGATTTTGGGGACAGCATGGTGGAAAAGACCTCTACTATGCTCTGGGTGGGAATGTAACCTGATAAGAGCCATTGCAAACGACAGATGGAGGTTCCTTTAAAAACGAAACGAGAGCTGCCACGTGATCTGTAATCCCACTTGGGTGTATACCTGATGAAATCTCTAAGGTGAAAGACACATGAGCCTCAACGCCACTGAAACACTACTTTCAATAGCCAAGACGTGGAAGCCAGCAAACTGTCCATTAGTAGATGAGTGTATGAAGGTGTGGCACATATATACAAAGGAATATTGCCTACCATAAAAAAAGGAATAAAGTAGTGTCACTTGGAACAACACAGGTGGATTTGGAGATGATCATACTATGGGAAGCACGTCAGATAGAGAAAGACAGATATGAAATCAGGTTGAGGTGGAAACTAAAACGGACAGAAAAGCATGAACTGAAAAAACAAATACCCAGACATAAAAAAGTAAACTTTTGGTTCGCAAGGCCCTTCAGGCAAACAATAGCCTGCCCTGAAGAAATGTGCTGTGGTAGGTAATCAAAAGAATATTCAAAACAAGGCCATAATTTAAGAAGCCCATTTCAAGAGAGGCCATTTCAATTTTACTCAAATTGTGACTTAAAAACATTGTACTTTTTCTTTTTTCCTGTAAAGGACATAGAAAGATGCTTCATATCACTTATTATCATAAAAATGTAAATCAAAACTATAATAAGCTAAAACCTAGCACTAGTCTGAGGGGCCATCATCAAAATGTCTACAAGCAGTAAGTGTTGTAGAGGACCTAGAAAAAAAAAAGCATTCTCCTAAGCTGTGGGTGAGGATGGTACCTGGTAAGGGTCACTACAGAGAACATTGTGGAGGTTCCTTAGAAATGAAATTACAGTGCCCAAAGGATCAGCAATCCAACTCTTGGGAATATACTTGAGGAAAACCCAAAGGTAAAAGACACACGCACCCAAACGTCATCGCAGTAATACTTTCAGTCGCCAAGAAGCCAGCAAACTGTCCATCAGCAGCTGATGCCTAAAGACGATGCGGTGCCTGCACGCAAGGGAACATCGCTAAGCCGTAAAAAAGAAACAAACGATGCCGCTTGTAACAACTGAGGTGGACCTGGAGACGATCACACTGTGGGACGTCCTTAGATAAAGACAAACAGCACATATATCATGTTCAGGTGGAATCAAAACATGGAGAGATACACCCTAATTGAAAACAGGCACATCCTCAGAGACTTAGAAAGCTATATTTACCAAAGAGGAAAGGTGGGAAAGAGGGAAAAATTAATACATGGGATTAATATATGAACACTGATAAGTTTAATAGATAATCAACAAGCACCTTCTGTCCTGCACAGGGACCTCCACTCAACACTCCGCAAGACGCTATGTGGGAAACGAAGCCGAAAATGGGTAGACGTAGCCCTGCGTGTAACTGAATTGAGCTGCTTGACACCAAAACCAAACACAACACTGTTTATCAACTGTGTTCCAACAGAAATAAAAAGTGAACTGAAAATTAAATAGGAAGGATACCTACTACATTTCCCTCACGCCTGAGTGGCCGCAGCTGGGGCACACACCTCTGGCTCAGCTGGGTTGGGTCTTGAGGCTGGACTGTCCTAAGGCTGAGGGAGCGGGCATGATGTGCCAGGAAAGGACCTGCCTTAGACTCATAGCGCCTGGTCCCTCTGCATGGGACCACAGTCCCCATATCCAGGCAGGTTATCTGGCATCAAAGCCAGGCCTAGTGCACCCAAAGGATGATGGAGCCTCTGGGTTGCAGGTCCTTTGAGGAGTCACCTGGTCTCCGCGTCTCCTGGGGCTGGGGTTCCCACCTCCAGCCTCACTCCTTACTGTTATCCTGCCTGTAGATGACAGCCCTCTCACCGCAGCACATTTGCAGGGGTTTGGATTTACGGTAAGGGGGTAGAAATGGTGAGACAGAAGCCCTGGGTGCAGGTCTTGGCACATATTGCTTTCATCTATAACCCAAGACTTTCCCTCATCTCCCCCTTGCCAGAGCAGCCACAGGTGGGGAGGAAGAAATCCCGCCGCCTCGTTGTCATTCCCGATAACTACAGCTGTAAAATCAGTGCTTAGGGGAATTGCATTCACAAGGCTGCTGATGAAAACTCCCCTCAAGAAACGTGCTGAGGTAGGGAATGGAAAGAAATTTCAAAACACAGCCAACTTTCAAGAAACCCGTTTCAAGAGAGAAGCCATTTCAATTCTTCTCAAAAATATTTTGTTTTGTTTTTTAATGTAAAAAGGCCATGGAAATGCTCAACATTGCTCATTATCAGAGAAATGTAAATCAAAACTATAAGGAACCACCTTGCACCAGTCCAAGGGGCCATCAGAGAAAAGTCTACAAGCAGTAAATGTTGGGGAGGGTGTGGAGAAAAAGAACTGTCCTGTGCTCTGGGTGGGAGTGTAACCTGGTAACAGCCACTACGAAGGATACTATGGAGGTTGCTTAGAAAACGAAATGAGAGCTACCACATGACCCACAAGTCTACTCCTGGGCATATACCTGAGGAAAATCCTAAGTCAAAAGACACATGTACCCCAATGGCACTGCACCAGTACCTTCAATAGTCAAGACCTGAAAGCCACCACACTGTCTACCAGCAAAGGAATGGATAAAGACAGAGTAGTACATGTATCCAGGGGAATATTGCTCAGACAAGAAAAAGAATGGAGTAATGTCACTTCCTACACATAAATGGATCTGGAGATGAGCGTACTATGGGGAGCAGGTTAAAGACAGAGAGCACAGGATACCACTTTGGGGTGGAATCCACAAATGTATAGAAATACACAAATTTACAAAACAGAAACACACTCAGACTCGGAAACTTAAGCTGACCAGAGGGGAAGGGTGCCGGAGAGGGGTAAATTAGCACATGAGATAAATATATGAACACTGGTACTGTAATAGATAATCAACAAGGACCTCCTGTCCAGCACAGGGAACTCGATTCAACACTCTGGAAGAAACTATCTGGGAAAAGAGGCCAAAAGTGAGCAGATGCATCCATATGGAAAACTGAATTGAGCTGCTTGGCACCAAAAACAAACACAATGTTATTAATCAAGTGTATTCTAATAAATACAAAAACGAAATGAAAATATAAACCGGAAGGACGCCTGCTATATTCCCCTCATGCCTGGGTGATCTGGGCTGGTGGGACCTCCATGGAGCCGGAGTGGGTTAGCATTCTAAGACCGGACTGTCTTAAAGTTGAAGGAACAGGCACAATGTGCCAGGAAAGGAACACCCTTGGACCCGTGGAGTCTGGTCCCTTTGCATGGGACCACAGTCTGAAGATCCAGGTGGGCCATCTGACAACTGCACCCAAAGGATGACGGACCCTCTGGTGTGAAGGCTTTGAGGAGTCCCCTGCTCTCCATGTCTCCTGGTGCTGGGGCTCCTCCCCCTAACCTTTTTGACAGCACTCTCATCACAGGGTTTTTGTAGGGACTGGGATATTTTTAGGGGGGGGGGGCGGAGTGTAAGAGAGTGGAAGTGGTGAGACAGAAGTCACGGGTGTGTGTTTTCTGGCACATTCGGCTCTCATTTACAACCCAGGAGTAGGCCTTTCCCTCATCTGCCCCTTGCCCCTCCCTGTAACCAGTTGCGGGGAAAGTGAAATTCTGCCACCTGGTGGCCATTTCCTATAACTGCCACTTTAAAACCAGTGTTCAGGGGAACGGCATTCACAAGGCCTGCTGGTTCTTAATGAAAACTGCCCTCAAGAAATGTGCTGTGGTAGGTAATTGAAAAAAAAAATCAAAAGACAGTCAACTTTCAGGAAACCCATTTCAAGAGAGAAGCCATTTCAATTTTTCTCAAAAAAAAAATTTTTTTTTTACCCCCTGTGTAAAGGACATGGATATTTCTCCCGGCAATCTTGATTCCAGCTTGTGTTTCTTCCAGTCCAGCGTTTCTCATGATGTACTCTGCATATAAGTTAAATAAGCAGGGTGACAATATACAGCCTTGACGTACTCCTTTTCCTATTTGGAACCAGTCTGTTGTTCCATGTTCAGTTCTAACTGTTGCTTCCTGACCTGCATACAGATTTCTCAAGAGGCAGGTTAGGTGGTCTGGTACATCATGAGAAATGCTGGACTAGAAGAAGCACAAGCAGGAATCAAGATTGCCGGGAGAAATATCAATAACCTCAGATATGCAGATGACACCACCCTTATGGCAGAAAGTAAAGAGGAACTAAAAAGCCTCTTGATGAAAGTGAAAGAGGAAAGCAAAAAAGTTGGCTTAAAGCTCAACATTCAGAAAACGAAGATCATGGCATCCGGTCCCATCACTCCATGGGAAATAGATGGGGAAACAGTGGAAACAGTGACAGACTTTATTTTGGGGGGCTCCAGAATCACTGCAGATGGTGAGTGCAGCCATGAAATTAAAAGACGCTTACTCCTTGGAAGAAAAGTTATGACCAACCTAGATAGTATATTCAAAAGCAGAGACATTACTTTGCCAACTAAGGTCCATCTAGTCAAGGCTATGGTTTTTCCTGTGGTCATGTATGGATGTGAGAGTTGGACTGTGAAGAAGGCTGAGCGCCAAAGAACTGATGCTTTTGAACTGTGGTGTTGGAGAAGACTCTTGAGAGTCCCTTGGACTGCAAGGAGATCCAACCAGTCCATTCTGAAGGAGATCAGCCCTGGGATTTCTTTGGAAGGACTGATGCTAAAGCTGAAACTGCAGTACTTTGGCCACCTCATGCGAAGAGTTGACTCATTGGAAAAGACTCTGATGCTGGGAAGGATTGGGGGCAGGAGGAGAAGGGGACGACTGAGGATGAGATGGCTGGATGGCATCACGGACTCGATGAACGTGTGTGTGTGTGAACTCTGGGAGTTGGTGATGGACAGGGAGTCCTGGCGTACTGCGATTCATGGGGTCGCAAAGAGTCGGACACAACTGAGCGACTGAACTGAACTGAAAGGACATGGAAAGATGCTCGGCATCGCTCATGAATGGAGACATGTAAATGAGAACTACAATAAGGCACCACCCTGCATCAATCCAAGCAGCCATCACAGAAAAGTCTACAAGCAGTAAATGTTGGGGAGGGTGTGGAGAAAGAACTCTCCTGTGCTCTAGCTGGAGAGTAACCTGGTAAGAGCCTCTATGAAGGACATCATGGAGTGGAGGTTCCTTTAAAACTGAGATGAGAGCTGCCACAGGATCCTCAATCCCATCACTGGGCAAACACCTATAGGCAAAAACCCTAAGGCAGAAGACAGATGAACCCCAAGGTCACTGCAACACTACTTTCATTAACCAAGAGCTGGAAGCCACCAGAGTTTCTATCAGCAGTTGAAATCATAAAGAATATGTTGCACTTAAATACAGGGAATGTGGCTCAGCCATAAAAAAGAATATAGCCCCATGTGCAACCATACGGGCGGACACAGAGATTACCATCCTACTGGAAGGACGCCAGGTAAAGACAAATCACATATGATTCTACCACTTTGAGGTAGAATCTAAAAATGTAAAGAAACACATGATTTTACAAAACAGAAACATACTGACAGTCTTAGAAAAGAAACTTATGGTTGTCAAAGGGGAAAAGTGGGGAAGAAGGATAAATCAGCACACTGCGACTAACACATGAACACAGATACCTCTAAAATAGGTAACTAAGAAGGGCTTCCCTGGTGGCTCAGACGGTAAAGCGTCTGTCTACAATGCGGGAGACCTGGGTTCGATCCCTGGGTCGGGAAGATCCGCTGGAGAAGGAAATGGCAATCCACTCCAGTGCTATTGCCTGGAAAATCCCATGGACAGAGGAGCCTGATAGGTTACAGTCCATGGGGTCGCAAAGAGTAGGACATGACTGAGCGACTTCACTTTCTGTCCCTGGTGGCTCAGCTGGTGAAAATTCCGCCTGCAATGTGGGGGACCTGGGTTCGATCCCTGGGTTGGGAAGATCCCCTGGAGAAGGACATGGCAACCCACTCCAGTATTCTTGCTTTGAGAATCCCATGAACAGAGGGTGCTAGTGGGCTACAGTCCATGGGATTGCAAACATTTGGGCATGACTGAGCAACTAAGCATAGTATAAGAAGGAACTATTGTTCAGCACAGGGAACTCCACTGAACACCCTGGAAGATGCTCTCTAGGAAAAGAATCTAAAAAAGAGTAGATGTACCCCTATGTATAATCAAATAAATCTGGTTCATGTCCAAAAGAAATGCAACATTGTTATTCAACTGTACTCCACTATTAACTAAAAAAGAAATGAAAATATATGAACAGGAAGAATGCCTACAATATTCCCCTTACACATGGGTGTTTGGTGTTGGTGGTACATCCCTGGAGCCTGGGCTGGCTAGGGTCCTAAGGCTGAGGGAGCTGGGAAGGATGTGCCAGGAAAGGAACCCTCTTGGACCCAAAGTGCCTGGTTCTTCTGCACGGGACCATGGTCCTCAGGACCATCCGACAACTAAGCCAAGGTCAGTGCACCCAAAGGATGATGGATCCTCTGGGTTGTAGGTCCTTTGAGGCGTCACCTGTTTCCATGTGTCCTAGTGCTGGGGTTTGCACCTCCAGTCTCCTTCTTTCGAGTTGCCCGAGCTTTGGACCACAGCACCCTCAGTAGTGTGCTTTTGCATGGGTTGCGATTTTTCTGGGTGTGAAGGGTAATGCTGCTGCTGCTGCTGCTAAATTGCTTCAGTTGTATCCTACTCTGTGCGACCCCATAGACGGCAGGCTCCACCAGCCTCCCCCGTCCCTGAGATTCTCCAGTCAAGAACACTGGAGTGGGTTGCCATTTCCTTCTCCAATGCGTGAAAGTGAAAAGTGAAAGTGAAGTCGGTCAGTCGTGTCAGACTCTTAGCGACCCCATGGACTGCAGCCTACCAGGCTCCTCCGTCCATTGGATCTTCCAGGCAAGCGTACTGCAGTGAGATGCCATTGCCTTCTTCAGAAGGGTAATGGGGAAGAAGTAATAATACACCAGCTCTTGGGTGTTTTTTTTTCTGGCACATTCCCCCTCATTTACACCCAGGAAGAGACGTTTCATGAAGGCTCCCGGTGCCAGAAGAACCAGATTTGGGCATGAAGAAACCCTGCCACCTTGTGGCCATTTCTGGTAAAAACAACCTTAAAACCAGTGATTTTGGAAACTTCACAAATGGCAACCCACTCCAGGGACAGAGGAACTTGGTGGGCTACAGTCCATGGAGTCATGAAAAGTCGGACACGACTGAAGCAACTTAACACACATATTCACAAGGCCTGAAGGGCTGTTAGTGACAGTATCCCTCAAGAAATGTAGTGGAGTAAGTAATCAAAAGAGAATTCAGAAGAAAGCAGGCTTTCAAGAAGACAATTTGAAGACAAACTGTATTCACACCATTTTTTTTAAAACATATGAAAAGATGCTTAACATTACTATTAGAAAAATGCAAGTCAAAACTACAGTGAGGTATCATTGGCACAAATAGAGTGGTCATCCTGAAAAAGTCTACAAAGAATAAATGCTGTGGAGGGCATGGGCAAAAGGGTACCACCCTACCCTGTTGGTGGGAATGTAAATTGGGAATAGGCTCTATGGAGAACAGTATGGATGTTCCGCAAAATAAACAAACTAAAAATAGAGCTATCACATGATCCCAAATACCATATCTGAGAGAACCAGAATTCAAAAAGACACATGTACTCCAACATTGATTCCAGACCTATTGACAACAGCCAGGACAAAAAAGCAGTGAAAGTTTCCATGGATAGGTGGATGAAGAAGAGGTGGTGCATGTGTGGAAGTGGATGTTACTCAGCCACAAAAAGAATGAAATACTGCCATTCACAGCAACATAGCTGGACCTGGAGATGATCACACTCAGTGAAATAGGTCAGAGAAAGGAGAATATCGTATGATATAAATTATAGGTGGAATCTAATAATAGATGGCTTCCCTGGTGATCTGCAATGTAGGAGACCTGAGTTCAATCCCTGGGTTGGGAAGACCCCTTGGAGAAGGAAATGGCAACCCATCCAGTATTCTTGCCTGGGAAATGCCATGGACAGAGGAGGCTGGCAGGCTACAGTCCATGGGGTCGCAAAAGAGGTGGACAAGACTGAGAGACTAAACAACAATAATAGATATAAATGAACTTATTTGCAAAACAGAAATGGACTCACAGCTTTCAGAAACAAAGTTATGGTTACTTAAGGGGATAAGTTTCAGGAAAGGATAAAGTAGGCTATCTCTTCAAGAAAATTGGAGATGCCAAGAGAATATTTCATGCAAAGATGGGCATAATAAAGGACAGAAATGGGAAGGACTTAACAGAAGCAGAGAGATTAAGAAGAGGTGGCAACAACACACAGAAGAACTATACAAAAAGGACTTATGACCTGGATAACCACGACAGTGTGGTCACTCACCTAGAGCCAGACATCCTGGAGTGTGACGTCAAGTGGGCCTTACAAAGCATTAGTAAGAACAAAGCTAGTGGAGGTGATGGAATTCCAGCTGAGCTATTTCAAATCCTAAAAGATGATGCTGTGAAAGTGCTGCACTCAATATGCCAGCAAATTTGGAAAACTCAGCAGTGGCCAAAGGACTGGAAAAGGTCAGTTTTCATTCCAATCCCAAAGTAGGGCAATGCCAAAGAATGTTCATACTACCATATAACTGTGCTCATTTTATATTCTAGCAAGATAATGCTCAAAATCCTTCAACAGTATGTGAACTGAGAACTTCCAGATGTACAAACTGGATTTAGAAAAGGCAGAGAAACTTGAGGTCAAATTGCCAACATTCACTGGATCACAGAAAAAGCAACAGTATTCCAAAAAACATCTACTTCTGCTTCATTGACTACACTAAAGCCTTTGACTGTGTGGATCACAACAAAATGTGGAGAACTCTTAACGAAATGGGAATACCAGACCACCTCACCTGCCTCCTGAGAAACTTGTAAATAGGACAAGAAGCAACAGTTAGAACCAGACATGGAACAATGGACTCGTTCAAAATTAGGGAAAGGAGTTCATCAAGGCTGTATATTGTCACCTTGCTTATTTAATTTATATGCATAGTACATTATGTGAAATGTCAGGCTGGATGAAGCATAAGCTGGAATCAAGACTTCCGGGAGAAATATCAATAACCTCTGATATGCAGATGACACCACCCTTATGGCAGAAAGTGAGGAGGAACTAAAGCCTCTTCATGAGGGTGAAAGAGGAGAGTGAAAAAAGCTGGCTTAAAACTGAACATTCAAAAAAACGAAGATCATGGCATCCAGTCCCAACACTTCATGGGAAATAGATGGGGAAAAGTGAGAAACTCTACTTTCTTGGGCTCCAAAGTCACTGCAGATGGTGACTGCAGCCTCAAAATTAAAAGACACTTGCTCCTTGGAAGAAAAGCTACGACAAACCTAGACAGCATATTAAAAAGTAGAGATATCAGACTTGGCCGACAAAGGTCCGTCTAGTCGTGTATGGATGTGAAAGTTGGACCATAAAGAAGGCTAAGTGCCAAAGAATTGATGCTTTCTAACTGTGGTACTGGAGAAGACTCTTGAGAGTCCCTTGGACATCAAGGAGATCAAACGAGTCAATCCTAAAAGAAATACACCCCAGAATATTCATTGGAAAGACTGATGCTGAAGCTGAAGCTCCAATACTTTTGCCTCCTGATGTGAAGAGCCAACTCATTGGAAAAGACCCTGATGCTGGGAAAGTTTGAGGGCAGGAGGAAAAGGGGACGACAGAGGATGAGATGGATGGATGGCATCACCAACTCAACGGACGTGAGTCTGAGCAAGCTTCAGGAGATAGTGAAGGACAGGAAGCCTGGCATGTGCTGCAGTTCATGGGGTCGCAAAGAGGTGGACATGACTGAGCGACTGAACAACAATAACAACAAGGTAAGAGGTTAGGCTTAATATACACCCAGTAATATACATATAAAACAAATAATCAACAAGGCCCTACTCTATCACACAGGGGATTCTATTCAATATTCTGTTATAACCTATATTGGAAAAGAATTTGAGAAAAAATGGATATATGTAAGTGAATAAATGAATCTCTTTACTATATACCAGAAACTAACACAACATTGGAAATCAACCATACTCCAATATAAAATTAAAAGTTAAGAAAAATAAAATACATGGACAAAAGATATGCACAATCACTTCATCAAAGATGACATATAAACGGCAAATAAGCAGACAAAAGATAGCCAACCTCATTAATGGCAAAATCCAAATTAAAACTACGAGATGCCAGAACACATCTACTAATATGGCTAAAACTGAAACAAACAAACAAATAGAAAATAACTGGCAAGGATGTGAAGCAACTGGAACTCTCACCTATTTTTGTTGGAAAAGAAAAGAGCAACAGCCTCCTTAGAAAACAGTTTGGAGGTTTCTCAGAAAGTCAACCATGTACTTCCTGTATAACTCAGCTATCTCACTCTGATATATCCACACAAGTTAATGTTCAAACAAAAATCTGAGTAGTGCAAATTTTTTAAAAAAATTCAAGTATAGTTGACTTAGAATGTTATATTAGCTTCAGATGTACAACATAGTGATTGTACATTTTTATAGGTAACACACCATACAAAGTTATCATAATATTATTCGTGTCCAACTCTTTGTGAGCCCCTGGACTATAGCCCACTAGGCTCCTCTGTCCATGGAATGCTCCAGGCAAGAATACTGAGTAGGTTACCATTCCCTTCTCCAGGGGATCTTCCTGACCCAGGGATTGAACCCAGGTCTCCTGCATTGCAGGTGGACTCTTTATTGTCTGAGCCAACAGGGAAGCCCATAATTGACTATTTCCTGTTGAAGGTAAATTTTTATGGTAGCTGTATTTTTATCCACCCCAAACTGGAAACAAGCCAAATGGCCATCAGTAATCACTGGGTAAACATACTGTGCTTCAGGGAGACAATACTCAGCTATACAATGGAACAAACTGCTGCTGCTAAGTCACTTCAGTCGTTTCTGACTCTGTGCGACCCTATAGACGGCAGCCCACCAGGCTCCCCAATCCCTATTAATACTTATATACCCAATAACAAAGTTAACTCAAATTTTAAGTGAAATAAGTCAGCTTCAAAAAGCTGATCGTATGTATGATTCCTTTCACATATCATGTTCTAAGGCACAAAACTCAAGGGATTGAAAACTGATTAGTGGTTTCCAGGGGCTGGGGGATTTAAAGAGGCTTGACCCCGGTGGAGAATGAAAGAGTTTGGGGAGACTATGGAACTGTTCTGTATCTTGACTATGATAGTGACTATATATAACTGTATGGGTTTTTCAAACTGGTAGAATTGCACCCTAAACTGGTGATTTTTACTATATGCAAATTAAATCTCAGTTTAAAAATGTTAAAAAATTAATAGTGTTGATAAACTGTTTTTATACCTTATGGAAAGAAATCTTTTTAAACTGGTTACACCTTTTGCAAATACTGTTTCCACCACTAATTTGCTTAGTAACTTCCCTCCCTCCCTCACCACTGAACTAACTCTCAGCCCAATGAAACTGATCATGAATTCTGAATTCAGAGGGTGGAATCTTAATTAAAGAGATTTTACTTTAATCTTTAGAAGGCATCTTTAATATCCCAGCTTTTCTGGAGTCATGTTCTTCATCACAGAGATACAGCCCCTGTTTGAAGTGGCAGAGAGTGGAAAGAAGGGATGAGAATGATCCATCATAATGTACCTATTTCATGGGAGAAATGATGGAAGCAGTAATAGCTGCCTCTCACCAAAGATGCAAGAAGTGGAAATGAGCTACACAGAGGATGCTCCTGTACTCTAGCTAAATCCACACCTCTGTGGTACCCAAACGAGCTTTTCTCCATAATCCTTTCCTCTGCCTACCCATCCACAGGAAAGACTGGGGCATCACATTAACTCACTTCTAGACTGTGAGGCCCCACAAGTGATGTGCAGCTGTATCCTCATAAATTTGTCCCCAGGGAACAAAGTCCCTTAACAGTTCTGGCTGTTTAAAAGAAAATGTAGTTGTGGAAGCAAAGCTTTGTGTCTCCAGTCATCCAATTTTGCTGTCATCATATTTCATCAGACTATCCACAGACAAAGCACTGTCCTCCCACTCATCTCTCTCTCTAGGCCAGTTGCTCTATTCACCCTTTTTTTTTAAAGATAAAATTAAATTATCAAAATAATTAAAAAATAATGTATTCACTTCTGATCATGAATACACAGCAACAGCAATGGCTATGTCTGTAGCCACTTGGGTGCATATCTTGGCATGCCTTGCTACCACACCAGGCTCCTTCCCCACAAGCATTTCCCTACATTCTAACAGCCGATGAGGGCAGTATACCACCATGTGGGAAGTTTCAAACAGATGTCCCATTCACAATGCAGGTTTCCCCTCCAATGATGGTTTTACAGCTCACTTGTGCAAATACTAAAACTGAAGTAACTAGTTCCTACCACTGATTTTCTAAAACTCCCTCATGAACAAGTAGGTCACAGACAATGTATGCCTGCACAGCTCTTAGAGGTGTTTAAAGTAACTTTTTAAAGAAAGGTCTTTCTTCATCAAGAACAATGACCAAGGCCTTTTCTGTGACCCTAGCCTGCTAAGCCCCAGGCTGCCTGTGGCCCCTGGATGGCTGCCCTCAGGTCCCCACATCCCAGGATGGTGCTGGGCGAAGGGCAGACCAGGCAAGAGGCATAGACTGCCATTACTGTGCTCAGCCCGGGAGTCCTTAGGTCTTGAGGATCTCTGTGGATGGACCGGTTTTCTTCTCCACATTCCTTTCAGCCTTTTCCTGTAGACTCATGAGCTGGTCTTTCCTCCAGTAAAGAAACCTAGCCGTCCTCCCCTTCTCCTCCAGGTGCTATCACCTCCATGCTCCCAGCCAACCTGCTGGTCCTGGCACCCTGTGTGGACAAACTTTCACAAAGCTTCCAGACATACAGTCTGGAGGGCAGCAGAATGACTGCCTGTTTTCTCTTGTCACGGGTTGAGGGATCTTATCCAGCACCACAGAGGTCAGGGCAGGCCAGGTCGCTTGGTCCTGTGGGTGCCATGCCTCCTCCATCCACCAAGGAATGAGAATGGGGCTGGAAGAGGGAGGGGCCACGGAACCAACCGTCGTTCATACACTTTCAGAGGAGGGCCAGGCTCTTTAGCTTGTTTCTGAGAAACTGCCAGAAACGATGTTCATGCCCACTCAGCACATGGCCATGCCTTCCCAGCCAGAGGACCTTCTTGGCCACGATGGGTGCCTGTGGCCCAGGAGATGGCCTCAGCCGTCAAGCACCAGACCCGCTCCACTGCCACCTTCAGCAGACGCCTGGGGGAGCTTTTCACTGAACAAATGTTTATGTTACGCAGATCTATGCCCTGAAAATAGCACCTGTGAGGAGAGCAATATCCTGTCTTCATAGACTTTACTTTTAGAGTAGAAGAGACAGAAAATTGATACACAAATAGGCAACGGTAACAAATCTGGTATGAACCAGTACAAGGCAGAAAAGTAAGGTTAGGCAAGGGGATGGAGAGAAATTTGGGTGCTATTTAAGATAAGGTGGTCAGAGAAGGAGCTTCCCAGGTGGAACAGTGGTAAAGAATCCGCCTGCCAATGCAGGAGACATGGGTTTAATTTTTGGGTTGGGAAGATCCCCTGGGGTAGGATATGGCTAACCACTCCTTTATTCTTGCCTGAAAAATTCCACAGGAGGCGGGCTACAGTCCATGGGGTCACAAAGAGTCAGACACGACTAAGAAAGCAGGCACAGTCAGAGAAGGCCTCTGTGGTGAGGTGACACTGAGCAGGGACTTGGATGCTGAGGAGCAAACCATGTGAGTAAGAACAGAACAAGAGCAAAGAGAGGGTTTGGCGTGTTGGAGGCATATAAATAGAGTTGGGAGGCAGAAGAGAGAAAACCTGAATCAATGGGGCTTCAGTGAGGAGTTTGAATTTTATTCTAAGTGTGATAGAAACCAGAGGTTGGTCTCAAGCAGGAGAGTGATATTTTAAAAGGCCAATGGGGCTTCTGTGTGTGGAATGGATTATAAATGGAATCAAGATAACCAGATAGGAGGCTACTGTGGGGCCCAGGCAGGAAATGATGGGGCTTGGACTAGGATGGTCGTGATGGAGGTGGAGAGAAGGGGCTGAAGTCTAGATAATTCTGAAGATAAATTAGACTGGACCTGCTGATGGGTTGGATATTGGGTGTGAGGGAGAGAGGAGCCATGGAGGACTCAAGGGTTTCTTCTATATTTTATTCATTAGAAAATGCAATGACCTTTATACAAGCACTGGAGAGGTAAAGATTGATAAGACACAATTAGTGCCTTCAGGGAGCTGAAGTCAGATTTCTAGACTTTGGGGGGCAAGTACACTGTGCTGTGAGGTGGGCAGGATGAGAACAGCTTCTTCTGTACTTGGGACTTAAGAGAGGTTTTAGTTTGAGCTTGAAGGCAGAATAAGAGTCCACTAGATGCAGAAAGTAGGAAAGAATAGGAGGATTGGTTCAAGATGGCAGAGTAGATGGATGTGCACTCATCTCCTGCCAGAGCACCAAAATTGCAACTAGCTGTTGAACAACCATCAGCAGGAAGACACTAGAACCCACCAAAAAAGATAAACCCATCCAAGCACAAAGGAAAAGCTATAACAAAATGGTAACAATGACAACAAAATAAAATCCTATACCTGCCAAGTGGGTGACCCACAAATCAGAGAACAATAATATCAGAGAGGTTCTTGTACCATTGTCAAGATGCTGGGGTTCTGGTCAAGGGACTGGAAATCCCCAGAGAAGCTGATGTCGAAGGCCAGAGGGACTTGATGACAGGAGCTTCATGGGACTGGGGGAAACAGAGACTCCACTCTTGGAGGCACAGACAAAGTCTTGTGTGCATCAGGACCCAAGGAAGAGGGTCCGTGACCCCACAGGAGACTGAGACAGACCTACCTGTAAGTTTTTGAGGGTCTCCTCGGAGGCATGGGTTGACAGTGGCCCACCATGGGGACAGGGGCACTGGCAGCAGCAGTCCTGGGAGGTGTGTCTTGGCATAAGTCCTCTTGGAGGTCACCAACAGCCAATAAACTCCAGGACTGGGTTAGCTCAGGCCAAACTAACAGGGAGGGAGTACAGCCCCACCCATCAGCAGACAATTGAATTAAAGTTTTACTGAGCACAGCCCAGAGAAGGCGATGGCACCCCACTCCAGTACTCTTGCCTGGAAAATTCCATGGATGGAGGAGCCTGGTGGGCTACAGTCCATGGGGTCTCGAAGAGTCGGACACGACTGAGCAATTTCACTTTCACTTTTCACTTTCATGCATTGGAGAAGGAAATGGCAACCCACTCCAGTGTTCTTGCCTGGAGAATCCCAGGGACGGGGGAGCCTGGTGGGCTGCCATCTGTGGGGTCACACAGAGTCAGACACGACTGAAGTGACTTAGCAGCAGCAGCAGAGCACAGCCCTACCCTCCAAGCAAGACCCAGTTTCCCCCTCATGTCACTGCCCAGC
Organism: Oryx dammah; assembly: GCF_014754425.2. Classification (NCBI taxonomy): domain Eukaryota; kingdom Metazoa; phylum Chordata; class Mammalia; order Artiodactyla; family Bovidae; genus Oryx; species Oryx dammah. The sequence goes on along the minus strand of NW_024070202.1, from coordinate 43,732,667 downwards.
CAGTCCCTCCCATCAGGAAGTTTACACAAGCCTCTTATCCTCATCCACCAGAGGGCAGACAGAAGAAATAAGAACTACAACCCCATCAGCCTCCATAATTAATACCACAATCACAGAAAGCTACCCAAAATGAAAAGAAATAGGATTATGTCCCAGATGAAGAAACAAGATAAATCCCTAGAAAAACAACTAAATGAAGCAGAGATAGGCAACCTTCCAGAAAAAGAATTCAGAATAATGATAGTGAAGATGATCTAGGATCTCAGAATAACAATGGAAAAGTGCAAGAAATGTTTACTAAAGACCTAAAAGAACTAAAGAACAAACAAACAGAGATGAACGATACACTAGAAGGAATCAACAGCAGAACTGAGGCCGAAGAACAGACAAGTGACCTGGAAGACAGAGTAGTGGAAATTAATACTGCAAAACAGAACACGGAAGAATGAATGAAAAGAAACGAAGACAGCCCAAGAGACCTCTGGGACAACATTAAATGCACCAAGATTCGCGTTATAGGGGTCCCAGAAGGAAAAGAGAGAAAGGACCCAAGAGAACATTTGAACAGATGATAGCTGAAAACTTCCTGAACATAGGAAAGGAAACAGTCGGCCAGTAGCACAGGAGTCCCAGGCAGGATAAACCCAGGGAAGAACACATGGAGACACATTGTAATCAAGCTGACCAAAACTAAAAGACAAAGATAAAATACGAAAAGCAACAAGGAAAAGAAAGGCAAATAACACACAAGGGAAATCCCATAGGATACTAGCTTATTTCTCAACAGAAACGCTACAAGCCAGAAGGGAATGGCATAATAAATTCCAAGTGATGAAAGGGAAGAACCTACAACCAATACACCACCCAGCAAGACATCTTATCAAATTCAATGGAGAAATCAAAGCTTTTCAGACAAACAAAAGTTAAGAGAATTCAGCACCACTCAACCAGTTTTACAACAAAGGAACTTCTCTAGGCAGGACACACAAGAGAAGGAAAAGAGCTACAAAAATAAACCCAAAACTATTAACAAAATGGTGACAGGATCATACATATCTCTAATTACTTTAAATGTAAATGGATTAAGTGCACCAACCAAAGACATAGACTGGTGGGGTGGGTACAAAAACAAGACCCATATATATGCTGTCTACAAGAGACCTACCTCAGACCAATGGACACTTACAGACTGAAAGTAAGGGGGTGGGCAAAGGTATGTCACACAAGAGGAAATGCTAAGAAAGCTGGAGTAGCAATACTCATATCAGGCAAAATAGACTCTAAAACAAAGACTGGTTTAAAAGGCAAAGAAGGACACTGTAGCGGAGGGAAAATGGTAGGGCACGAGTGACGCAGCCCAAGGATGCTGCATAAACAAATTAGAATCGAATGGGAGCAAGACGGCAGACAAGACTAGGCTTGACTCGATCAGCAAGTGAAAGGACATGCCCAGAGGTGCCATGACAGTTCCAGGGCACTGTTAAAAGACCAAGGAGTGGGTGGTGGCCCAAATGCTGGAAATCTCTGCCTCTTCCCCAAAATAGCTGGGATAATCCTCCCACTCATTAGCATATGAAATTACCCAGCCTATAAAAACTAACCACACCATATTTTGCAGCCACATTCACCCTTTGCATGGCTCACACTCCGTGGAGTGTGCTTCTCTCTGATTCTGAATAAATCCATTCTTACCTATCACTTTGTCTTTCACTGAATTCTTTCTGTGATGAGACCTCAAGAATCTGAGCTTTATTAGGCCCCAAAACCAGGTACTGTGGGTTTTGGCTGGGTTTGAGTCCCATGCAGGATTTTGGCTGGGTTCGGGTCCCAGCCAAGTGGGTTCAAGTTCCAAGCAGGGTTTTGGCTGCGTTTGAGTCCCAGCAGATGCGTTTAAATCTCCGCTGGAGGTAAACAGTTTCAGCACTACATGATGATCAAGGGCTCAATCCAAGAAGATATAACAATTATAAATATATATGCACCCAACATAGGAGCACCTCAATGTGTAAGGCAAATACTAACACACATAAAGGGAGAAATCAACAGTAACATAATGATAGTGGGAACATTTAATACTCCACTTTCATCAATGGGCAGATCATCCAGACAGAAAATTAATAAGGAAATGCAGGCCTTAAATGATACTTTAGACTAGTTGGACTTAATTGGTATTTGTAGAATATTCCATTCAAAAGCAGCAGCCTCCACATTCTTCTCAAGTTCACTTGGAGCATTCTCTAGGATTGACCACATCCTGGGCCACAAGGCGAGCCTTGGTAAATTTAAGAAAATCGAAGTTGTATCAAGCATCTCTTCTGATCACAATGCTATGAAATTAGAAATAAACTACAATACAAAAACACAAAACTCTAAGAAACACAAACACACAGTGACTAAACAATATGCTAAACAACCACTGGATCACCAAAGAAATCAAAGAAAAAAAAACCCTAGAGACAAATGAAAACAAAAGCACAATAGCCCAAAACTTATGGGAGGCAGCAAAAGCTGTTCTAACAGGGAAGTGTATACAATCTTACCTCAAGGAACAAGCAAAATCTCAAATAAACAGCCTAACACCTAAGACAATTAGAGAAGAACAAACAAAACCTAAAGTTAGTAGAAGGAAGGAAATCATAAAGATCAGAGCAGAAATAAATGAAATTGAGACAGAGAAAATAATTGTGAGGATCAATGAAACTAAAAGCTGGTTCTTTGAAAAGATGAACAAAATTGATAAACCTTTAGCCAGACTCATCAAGAAAAAGGTGGAGAGGACTCAAATCAATAAAATAAGAAATGAAAAAGAAGTTACAACTGACTCCACAGAAATACGAAGGATCCTAAGAGACTACTATGAACAACTGTATGCCAATAAAATGTACAACCTGGAAGAAATGGGCAAATTCTCAGAAAGGTACAGTCTCTCCAGACTGAACCAGAAAGAAATAGAAAATATGAACAGACCAATCACAAGCACTGAAACTGAAACCATGATTAAAACTCTCCTAACAAACAAAAGTCCAGGACCTGATAGCTTCACAGGCAAATTTTATCCAAAGTTTAGAGAAGAGTTAGCACCTATCCTTCTGAAACTGCTGCAAAAAGTCACAGAGGAAGGAAAAACATCTCAATTCATTTTATGAGGAAACCATCACCCTGATACCAAAACCAGACAAAGATGCCACAAAAAAAGAAAATTACAAGCCAATATCACTTATATACATAGATGCAAAATTCCTCAACAAAATACTAGCAATCTGTATTCTACAATACATTAAAACAATCATACACCATGATCAAGTGGGATTCATCTCAAGGATGCAAGGATTTTTCAACATCCACAAGTAAATACGATATACCACATCAACAAACTGAAGAATAAAAAACATATGATTATCTCAATAGATGCAGAAGAATCTTTTGACAAAATTCAGCTCCAATTTATGATAAAAACTTCCAGAAAGTGGGCATAGAGGGTACCACATACCTCAACATAATAAAGGCCATATATGAAAAACCTATAGCTAGTATCATACTCAATGGTGAAAAGCTGAAACCATTCCCTGTAAGATCAGGAACAAGACAAGGACACCTCTTTTCACCACTTTTATTCTACATAGTTTTGGAAGTCCTAGCTACAGCAGAGAAGAAAAGAAGTAAAGGGAATCTAAAGTAGAGAAGAAGAAGTCAAACTGTCACTGTTTGCAGATAACATGATCCTACACACAGAAAATCCTAAAGATACTACCAGAAAACTTCTAGATAGAACTCATCAATGAGTTTGGTAAAGTTGCAAGTTATGAAATTAATACACAGAAATCTGTTGTATTTCTATATACTACCAATGAAAGATCAGAAAGAGAAATTCAAGAAGCAATTCCATTTACCACTGCATCAAAAAGAATGAAATATCTAGGAATAAACCTACCTAAGGAGGCAAAAGACCTGTACTCCAAAAACTATAAGATGCTGGTGAAAGATATCAAAAAAGACTTAACTAGATGGAAATATATACCATGTCTGTGGATTGGAAGAACCATTATTGTCAAAATGACTATACCACCCAAAGCATTCTACAGATTCAATACAATCCTTATTAAATTACCAATGGTATTTTCCACAGAACTAGAAGAGAAAAATCCCAAAATTTGTACAGAGACACAGAATACTCCAAATAGCCAAAGCAATCTTGGAAAAGAAAAATGGAGCTGGAGGAATCATGCTCCCTGACTTCAAACTATACTACAAAGCTACAGTCATCAAAATAGTGTGGCACTGGCATAAAAACAGAAATATAGATCAATGGATCAGGATAGAAAACTCAGAAATAAGCCCAGCACCTGTGGTCAATTAATCTATGACAAAATGGGCAAGACTACACAATATTGGAAAGATAGTCTCTTCAACAAATGCTGCTGGTAAAACTGGACAACCATATGTAAAAAAAAAATGAAATTAGATCATTCCTTAATTCCATACACAAAAATAAGCTTAAAATGGATTAAAGACCTAAATTTGAGACTGGCTACTATAAAACTCCTAGGGAAAAACACAGGCAGAATGCTCTCTGACATAAGTCACAGCAACATCTTTTTTCAGTCCATCTCCCAGAAAAATGGAAATAAAAGCAAAAATAAACAAATGGGACCTAGTTAAACTCAAAAGCTTTTGCATAACAAAGGAAATAAAAAACAAAATGAAAGGACAACTCACAGATTGGGAGAAAATATTTGCAAATGATGTGACTAATAACGTATCAGTCTCCACAATTTAATAGCATTAAAACAAACAACCCACTCAAAAAATGGGCAGAAGACCTGAATAGTCATTTCTCCAAAGAGGATATACATATGGCCAATATGCATGTGTAAAGGTCTTCAATATCACTAGTTATTAGAGTAATGCAAATCAAAACTATGATCACCTCACACTAGTCAGAATAGCTATCATCAAAAAAATCCAGAAACAAACAAATGTTTTTACTTAGCCATTTAAAAAATGAAACAATGCCATTTGCAGCAACATGGTTGGACCTAGAGTGTCATACTGAGTGAAGTCGGACAGAGAAAGAGAAATATCATACAACATCCCTTATATGTGGAATGTTAAAAAAAAAAAAAAAAAAAAAAGGTACAAATTAACTTACAAAATTACAAGAAATGCACAGACTTAGAAAACTAACTTATGGTTGCTGGGGAGAAGGGATAGTTAGGGAATTTGGGAAGGTCATGTACACACTGGTCTATTTAAAATGGATAACCAACAAAGGCCTATTGTATAGCACATGGAACTCTGCTCAATGCTATGTGCCAGCCTGAATGGCAGGCGGTAGGGGGGGTTTGGGGAAGAATGGATACATGAATATGTTTGCCTGAGTTCCTTTGCTACTCACCTGAAACTGCCACAACATTGTTAGTCAGCTATACCCCAATACAAAATGTTTTTGCTGTTTAAAAAAATTAAAATAAATGTAGTAAAGAATATTCAAGAAAGTGGGATCAGCAAGAGCTCAGTGGGTTGTGGAAATGGTAAGGAGTGCCCGCCTGGGCTCGTGATGGAGAAGGAGGTTGGGAAGGCAGGTTGGGTGTCTAGGAACCATGGGTATCAACCACGGAGTGAAAATTTCAACCTACAGACAGTGGGGAGGGTTTAAACGCAGGAAAGTGACAAGGGTGGTTCCCCCTCCTTCACTAACAAGTGAGTCAATCCCCTGACGCTGGAACTAAAACTTACTGTCTGCTGCCTCAATCAGAGTATCAAGTTGTTTTAGATTCCTGTATCATGAAATGAAAATTTCTTTTTATCTTATTGGTTTTGGAAAGGAGAAACATTATTGCTCTCAGGGCAGACAAATACTATTAATCTTGCAGTTAATTAATAATAATTGAACATCTGCTATGTGCTTTGCTGGGAATCCAGAATCAACAAGGATGATGGTCTTTCCCTTAGGTACTTGTTATATGAGGCAGATACAGAACAAGTGATTTCAAATATGATGCATTATCAAAAGAAAAGCGTAAAAAAGTGAAGGCTGCTACAGAAGCATTTAATGGGGGAGCTGACCTCATTTAGGGGTTCAGAAAAGCCTCCCTGCCAAAATGGTCTTCAAGTGAAAACTAAATTATAGTTTTATTATTAGCAGCAATATCATCCCCTATTTCCTTAATAATTAGCCTTTTTCTCTCAAGTGGTTGCTTCTCTTCCACCTTCAGTCATGTTCAGTTCTTGCCTACCTTGGAAAAAGGAAGAATACGTATACACCCCAAACTAAGCTCCTCTGTTTTTCAGAGTCAGCCACACAAACCTGACTCCTGTGCACTCATATTTGCACACACTTATTTGTTTGCTCAAGTTCTGTGCTATGGGCACAGTGTATGAGGGGATCCAAATAGTCTATCCAAGCACGTGAGGAGTAGAGTAATGGAAGAGGAGGCGATGGCGAGCTTCTTCATTTGCAGGCACGTGAGGGAGTTCATTCATTATTCAGGTGTTGGAGAACCACTGGAGGGTTTGAGTCCAACTTTGTAATGTCAGTGTTCATGCACACCCATGAAAAAGCATGGACGGAGATCTAGAATTGAGGTGGTGCAGAGTTAAATCCTAGCTTTACTACTGACTGGCTGTGAGACTTTGGGCAAAGTACTCAACTTCTCTGAGCCTAAGTGATATAATAACTTCCTCAGATATCTACTATGAAACTTAAAATTACCCAAACTTTTGTAGGTATTAAACAAGCATCTATCACAGCTTTTGGCACATAGTAAGCACTTGTAAATAATAAAGATAGTGGTAAAAAACAGCTAACATTCACTGGGCACTTACTATTGTGCTAAATGTTGTATGTGCATTCTGTCATTCAAATTTCACAACATATCTTCGATGTAGATACTGGCATTATCTCCGTTATATAGATGAGGAAACAGCCTCAGAGAGGTTAACTGGCTTATTCAGAGATTGTCCTCTTCTACCCTTTTAGCCTTTCTGTAACTTTTACAATTTCCATGAGGAGCAAAAAGGCAAGGTGAGTTTTATCTCGTTTCTCTGATATCCTGTAGAAGATGCTGAGAACAGAGCTACGGCCCCAGAGAAGGATGAACAAATACAGATCCCAGTAGATCCGTCTCCTGGATAATTCACCTGAGAAGGAACCAGAGCCCACAAGGCATCCATCCACACAGTGTTTGCCTCCTTAAAAAAGATAGTTCTCAATGGGTTCTGAAAAAGACTGTCTAGGAATTTTTTCTCTGCACACAAAGTCTCTGCTCTTCCTAGAAACAAACAGTAAGTATCAATTTCTGCAGCATTTTGGTCTCATACATAATGTTCAATTTCCAGCAGCTTTAATTTTGTTTTAGCAAGGTAAGGCTCTTTTGTTGGAGTCTCTTTTTCAGAAATGAAACTGAACTGAGAAGAAATACCAGAAACTCTATTTGACTATCACTGCGGTGGATGGTTTACCAGCCCCCAGATTTTCCCGGGTCTGTGCACAAGGAGAAAACCGCCACTCGTGTCGGAAAGCCTGCAGGGGGCGCTAGTGCAGTGACTGGATGGGGCTGCCGACAGGAGGGGACCAGAGGCTGGCCGGGGAAAGAACTTCGCAGCTGAGTGCAGAGGGGTCGGCGGTGAACCGCGGGCCGTGATGCCGACTCGGAGCTGAGGGCCAAACTTGTGCAGCGGCTCCTTCTGCTCAATACCCACTTGCTGCCAAGGAAGGAGCAGCTCCCTGGGCCGTGCCCGCAGCCGGAACCCAAACACTCGGCCGCAGTTGTTTCACATGAGCAGACCGTTCAGCTTCAGTGTCTCCTCACACAGGCCTCTCTCCCCGCTTTGCCCAAAGCGGCCATTTTCTTTATTTAGGCTCCTTTTCTTCTTTCACAGTGTTTACCCCAATTTGTGTGTCTCTCTTCCTCCAATACAAATCCTATTAGACAGTGATCTGTCTTGTCCGCTGTTACAACTTCATTATCTAACCCAGCTGTGGGCTCATACTGGGTGTTCAATAAACAGCCCTTGAATGAAGGATGACTATCACTTAGAGATCACTCACTCTTCTCTCCTAAAGGTGTAGCTGCAGCCAACCACTGTAATTTAGAGAAATGTGGAAAGCTGGTATACTTGAAATAAATGTATATGTATCAATGTCTGTATCTATAGGTAATATCACTCAATATTATACAACTCTTATTTAGTTACATTTTATTGCATTACTGTCTTGCTAAATGAAAAAAAAGTAGATATTCCACGTCATGTACAATATGTAGGAAAAATTTTGTACGAATTGCTAAAACCTTGTTATTCAAGCTGTTCCATGGACCAGCAATATTGGCATCACCTGAGAGCTCGTTGAAAATGCAGAATCTCAGGCCTCAATCTCAGATTCAAGGAATAAGAATTTGCATTTTGAAAATCAATCCTTTGTCAGTTGTTTCATTTGCTATTATTTTCTCCCATTCTGAGGGGCTGTCTTTTCACCTTGTTTATAGTTTCCTTTGCTGTGCAAAAGCTCTGAAGCTTAATTAGATTTCACTTATTTTTTTTCTGTTTTTAATTGCATTATTCTAGGAGGTAGGTCATAGAGGATCTTGCTGTGACTATGTCAAGGAATATCCTGCCTATGTTTTCAGCTCATGGAGCTTACTACCAGAAAAACAACCCAAACAAAATGTGGGCAGAAGACCTAAACAGACATTTCTCCTAAGAAGATATACACATGGTTAACAAACACATGAAAAGATGCTCAACATTGCTCATTATTAGAGAAATGCAAATCAAATCTACAAAGAGGTATCACCTCACATCAGTGAGGATGGCCATAATCAAAAAATCTACAAACAATAAATGCTGGAGAGGGTGTGGGGAAAAGAACCCTCTTGCATTGTAGTGGGAATGTAAATTGATACAACTACTATGGAGAAAAGTATGGAGATTCCTTAAAAAAACAAGGACTAAAACTTCCATATGACCCAACAATCCTACTACTGGGCATATACCCTGGGGATACGATAAATTAAAAAGACATATGTACCCCCAATGTTTATTGCAGCACTACTTATAATAGCTAGGACATGGAAGCAATCTAGATATCCACTGACAGATAAATGGATCAAAAAATTGTGGTATATATACATATAATAGACTATTACTCAGCCATAACAAGGAATAAACTTGAGTCAGTTCTAAAGAGGTGGGTGAACCTAGAGCCTATTATACACAGGGAAGTAAGTCATAAAGAGAAAAACAAATATCATACATTAATGCATATATATGGAATCTAGAAAGATGGTACTGATGAACCTATTTGCAGGGCATCAGTGGAGACGCAGACATTAGAGAACAGACTGTGGACACAGTGCAGAACGGGGAGAGTGGGACAAACTGAGAGAGAGCAGTATGGAGACATACACAGATGTAAAACAGATAGTAGGGTATTGCTGTATGTCACAGGGAACGCAACCCTGGTGCTCCGTGACAACCGAGAGGAGCAGGATGGGGTGGGGGTAGGTTCAGGCAGGACAGGATATGGGTATACCTATTGCTAGCTCATGTTGGTGTATGGCAGAAATCAACATAATACTACAAGCAATTATCCTCCAATTAAAAAAAAAAGAATCTGCATTTCAATGAGTTCCCTAGCTTGAGAAGGCAATGGCACCCCACTCCAGTACTCTTACCTGGAAAATCCCATGGACTGAGGAGCCTGGTAGGCTGCAGGCCATGGGGTCGCGAAGAGTCGGACACGACTGAGCAACTTCACTTTCACTTTTCACTTTCATGCATTGGAGAAGGAAATGGCAACCCACTCCAGTGTTCTTGCCTGGAGAATCCCAGGGACGGGGGAGCCTGGTGGGTTGCCCTCTATGGGGTCGCACAGAGTCGGACACGACTGAAGCGACTTAGCAGCAGTAGCAGCAGCTTGAGAAACTGCTCTCAAAGATTCAGTTTAGCCTGCGAGATTGTTCTGTGAACTGCAGGGGGCGCTTTTCCAAAGAGCAAAAGAAGTAATAGTGGTGTCCAGAGTGCTGAAGTGAATGATGGTTCAAGGATGAGTAAGAAGCTCTGCGCCTCCCAGGTAGGCTTTTGCTTGTGAATGCTAGAGAGAGACTACTGGCTAAGCTAGCGGTGTTTTAACCAAGCATAAGTCATGCCATGTTACTGGCGTATTAACTCTCAGTGTTTCATTCAGGGCAGGACAGCAATCATCCCCGTCTACCCCAGGTATGACTGGAGAGAGGGTGTCTGAGTGAAGTGTTGATAGACAGTGCTCTTTGATTTTTATAAATGATTTGATGGTTAATACTAATAGGACTTCTTAAAAAGGAAGTTATCTGGCTCTTGTTATTAAGAACTTGAGCCTGTTTATCCAGTTATATTCCTGAGGCCGTCAGCTGTTCAAAAACCACCTCTCAGCACCTGGCTCCTGTTATTCTCTGGCAACCACTTGAGGGAAAATGGTGACAGGCTCTTCCCTGAAAAGCTGTTACCAAAAGCCTCAATTCTCTAAAATGGTAGATGTGATCAGTGATGGGGATAATAAGTGGTCTGATTGCTCGCATTTGAATTGATCAATTAAATAAGCATTTGTTCAGTGCCCAGAGGTGCCAGTGTGGGGCTAGTGCTGGGAATCAAGACTAATAAAGCCAGATTCCTGCCTTCAATGGGATTATGTGACTTCCAGACAAATCTCTTCCTGGCCTGGTGAAAAACCGGGCATTCCCTCTCTCTTTAATCAATTTACTCTGTACCCTAGGTCAACAGGAGGATCAATGGCAATGAGAAAATCTTGTTCTTTTTCATCTGGAAAATTAAACCTCCTTCCCAAAATGTCCTTAGTCACTGATTCTCATCAGTGAGGATGATCTTTCCTTTACTCTGAGCAGGCTGTTTTTATTTTGTAGGCTTTCAGAGCAGAAAGAAAAATCATTTCTGAAGCTTCCTTTTCTGGTGAATGTTCCTGGCACACTGTTGCTAAACAGGCAATAAATCATAATAAATGGAAATAGTCGCTCATGGCATGATCTGATTCAGTCGTTTAAATGATCACTTTGTGTTGACAAAGGGTAGGGTGATTATGCCAGAGGAATTCAAAGGTGCTAGAAACAAATGAACTGGAGAAATTGCTTGAAAAATGTAGGGAGGTCCTTGCAGGGCAACAGCTTCCTGCATTCTGGGTCAGCCTTGAAGTCTATACACCCCGGTGGATGAGTAATTAAGATGCTGCTAATTCCTTGGCCTCTACCCTTGGTGGAGTGGACCCGACCGCATACTTGCCACCTGAGATTTGCTTTCTGAATCTGCAATTTTGAGAGATGAACCTCATAGTGATCTGCTAATACTGTTCCAAGGTTGGGGGACTAATTTTCACAATAATGTGTCCAATCATTTAGAGGACCACTCCCAGCACACGTGCAGCCATTCTAATATAGATATTAGACTTCAACAGGCAAGTTATTATTCGCAATGATAATAATTCCTGCAAATGGGCTGCTTTTGCTGGTACATTCCCCAGCCATCCCACTGTTGCTCTTAGGGCACTTGTCTAGGGCTTGTGGGTAACAGTTATTTTTGTATGTAGTTTGTATGTATGTATTTCTAGAGAGCAAGTGACTTCCCTTGAGTCACCTCACATGCAGGAAGGAGTTAGAGCACAATGCTAGTTCCTTCCCATTCTCTCCCCAGGCCATCACACAGAATGCACTGCATGGCCTGGCGTGGACTGGAGGAGGACAGGCATCCCCTGGTGGACTCCTGGTTGAACCGCCTCCTCACAGTTCAGTCCTAGGGTGAAACCTGGGTGCCTCATTCTACGTTTTGCTCAACTTTCCCTGGGTTGGCAAGCTCACCCCCCTCGAGTTCATATGGTGGTTCCTACACTGGGAAGGTCAGGTTCAAGGTCAGGAGGGGTGACCTCATCCAAGGTAAGGAGCAGTGGCTATGCTTTGCTGGAGCAGCCGTGAAGAGATACCCCACGTCCAAGGTAAGAGAAACCCAAGTAAGACGGTAGCTGTTGCGAGAGGGCATCAGAGGGCAGACACACTGAAACCATAATCACAGAAAAATAGCCAATCTGATCACATGGACCACAGCCTCATCTAACTCAATGAAACTAAGCCATGCCGTGTTGGGGCCACCCAAGATGGACAGGACATGGTGGAGAGGTCTGACAGAATGTGGTCCACTGGAGAAGGGAATGGCAAACCACTTCAGTATGACTGCCTTGAGAACCCCATGAACAGTATGAAAAGGCAAAAAGATAGGATACTGAAAGGGAAATTCCCCAGGTCGATAGGTGCCCAATATGCTACAGGAGATCAGTGGAGAAATAACTCCAGAAAGAATGAAGGGATGGAGCCAAAGCAAAAACAATACCCAGTTGTGGATGTGACTGGTGATAGAAGCAAGGTCCGATGCTGTAAAGAGCAATATTGCATAGGAACCTGGAATGTCAGGTCCATGAATCAAGGCAAATTGGAAGTGGTCAAACAGGAGATGGCAGGAGTGAATGTCGACATTCCAGGAATCAGCGAACTAAGATGGACTGGAATGGGTGAATTTAACTCAGATAACCATTATATCTACTACTGCAGGCAGGAATCCCTCAGAAGAAATGGAGTAGCCATCATGGTCAACAAAAGAGTCCGAAATGCAGTACTTGGATGCAATCTCAAAAACGACAGAATGATCTCTGTTCGTTTCCAAGGCAAACCATTCAATATCATGGTAATCCAAGCCTATACCCCAACGAGTAATGCTGAAGAAGCTGAAGTTGAACGGTTCTATGAAGACCTACAAGACCTTTTAGAACTAACACTCAAAAAAGATGTCCTTTTCATTATAGGGGACTGGAATGCAAAAGTAAGTAGTCAGGAAACACCTGGAGTGACAGGTAAATTTGGCTTTGGAGTACAGAATGAAGCAATTCAAAGTCTAATACAGTTTTGCCCGGAGAATGCACTGGTCATAGCAAACTTCCAGCAACACAAGAGAGGACTCTACACATGGACATCACCAGATGGTCAACACCAAAATCAGATTGATTATATTCTTTGCAGCCAAAGATGGAGAAGCTCTATACAGTCAGCAAAAACAAGACTGGGAGCTGACTGTGGTTCAAATCATGAACTCCTTATTGCCAAATTCAGACTTAAATTGAAGAAAGTAGGGAAAACCACTAGACCATTTAGGTATGACCTAAATCAAATCCCTTATGATTATACAGTGGAAGTGAGACATAGATTTAAGGGGCTAGATCTGATAGACAGATTGACTGATGAACTATGGATGGAGGTTCATAACACTGTACAGGAGACAGGCATCAAGACCATCCCCATGGAAAAGAAATGCAAAAAAGCAAAATGGCTGCCTGAAGAGGCCTTACAAATAGCTGTGAAAAGAAGAGAAGTGAAAAGCAAAGGAGAAAAGGAAAGATATAAGCATCTGAATGCAGAGTTCCAAAGAATAGCAAGGAGAGATAAAAAATCCTTCCTCAGCAATCAGTGCAAAGAAATAGAGGAAAACAACAAAATAGGAAAGACTAGAGATCTCGTCAAGAAAATTAGAGATACCAAGGGAACATTTCATACAAAGATGGGCTCAATAAAGGACAGAAATGGTATGGACCTAACAGAAGCAGAAGATACTAAGAAGAGGTGGCAAGAATACACAGAAGAACTATACAAAAAAGATCTTCATGACCCAGATAATCACGATGGTGTGATCACTCACCTAGAGCCAGATATCCTGGAATGGGAAGTCAAGTGGGCCTTAGAAAGCATCACTACAAACAAAGCTAGTGGAGGTGATGGAATTCCAGTTGAGCTATTTCAAATCCTGAAAGATGATGCTGTGAAAGTGCTGCACTTAATATGCCAGCAAATTTGGAAAACTCAGCAGTGGCCACAGGACTGGAAAAGGTCAGTTTTTATTCCAATTCCAAAGAAAGGCAATGCCAAAGAATGCTCAAATTACTGCACAATTGTACTCATCTCACACACTAGTAAATGCTCAAAATTCTCCAAGTCAGGCTTCAGGAATACATGAACCATGAATTTCCAGATGTTCAAGCTGGTTTTAGAAAAGGCAGAGGAACCAGAGATCAAATTGCCAACATCTGCTGGATCATCAAAAAAGCAAGAGAATTCCAGAAAAACATCTATTTCTGCTTTATTGACTATGCCAAAGCTTTTGACTGTGTGGACCGCAATAAACTGTGGAAAATTCTGAGAGAGATGGGAATACCAGACCACCTGACCTGCCTCTTGAGAAACCTGTATGCAGGTCAGGAAACAACAGTTAGAACTGGACATGGAACAACAGACTGGTTCCAAATAAGAAAAGGAGTATGTCAAGGCTGTATATTGTCACCCCACTTATTTAACTTCTATGCAGAGTACATCATGAGAAACGCTGGGCTGGATGAAGCACAGCTGGAATCAAGATTGCCAGGAGAAATATCAATAACCTCAGATATGAAGGTGACACCACCCTTATGGCAGAAAGTGAAGAGGAGCTAAAAAGCCTCTTGATGAAAGTGAGGGAGGAGAGTGAAGAAGTTGGCTTAAAACTCAACATTCAGAAAACGAAGATCATGGCATCTGGTCCCATCACTTCATGGGAAATAGATGGGGAAACAGCGGAAACAGTGTCAGACTTTATTTTTTTGGGCTCCAAAATCGCTGCAGATGGTGATTGCAGCCATGAAATTAAAAGACACTTACTCCTTGGAAGGAAAGTTATGACCAACCTAGATAGCATATTCAAAAGCAGAGACATTACTTTGCCAACAAAGGTCCATCTAGTCAAGGCTATGGTTTTTCCAGTGGTCATGTATGGATGTGAGAGTTGGATGGTGAAGAAAGCTGAGTGGCAAAAAATTGATGCTTTTGAACTGTGGTGTTGGAGAAGACTCTTGAGAGTCCCTTGGACTACAAGGAGATCCAACCAGTCCATCCTAAAGAAAATGAGTCCTGGGTGTTCATTGGAAGGGCTGATGCTGAGGCTGAAACTCCAATACCTTGGCCACCTCATGCCAAGGTGTTGACTCATTGGAAAAGACTCTGATGCTGGGAGGGATTGAGGGCAGGAGGAGAAGGGGACGACAGAGGATGAGATGGCTGGATGGCATCACCGACTCGATGGACGTGAGTTTGAGTGAACTCTGGGAGTTGGTGATGGACAGGGAGGCCTGGTGTGCTGCGATTCATGGGGTTGCAAAGAGTTGGACATGACTGAGCGACTGAACTGAACTGAACACTGGGAATGAGGGGATCCTCCTCCGCCTGCACTCGAAGTATGGTGGGTGGGCTTCTCCCCCAGCAGAGGCACCGTGGACCAGTCCCTGGGCTCTGGAGATGAGACTCAAATTTGGGTTCTTGTAAAGCATGGTAGGTGATTCCAATCAGCAGGTAGGGCAAAGACCTGTTGCCTTAGAAATGCTGACTGGAAGCGTTAGTTGGTAATAAGAATCCCTTTTCATCTGAGAAGACTAAGCTCTTTTGTATTTACATCACTGCTCAATAAGGTTGGACTCAGGTGATCTGCCTCCAATTAAATGGCTTAACTACTAAAGCTGATGGAGTGGAAAGTGAAAGTGAAGTTGCTCAGTCATGTCCGACTCTTTGCGACCCATGGACTGTAGCCCACCAAGCTCCTCCATCCATGGGATTCTCCAGGCAAGAATACTGGAGTGGGTTGCCATTTCCTTCTCCAGGGGATCTTCCTGACCCAGAGATCGAACCCAGGTCTCCCACATTGCAGGCAGACGCTTTAACCTCTGCACCACCAGGGAAGCCCTTAAATATAAGAATCCAAGTACTAACATCAAAGATTTCAAGGGAGAAAAGGAAGCCAGGTTGAAAGAAGAAGGGGGAGGAGGCGGGAAAGGGGGGGTGAAAGGGGTGGCCTTACAGATGTCTCCTGCCACCTACAGATACCCAGGCGTTATGGGACTTTTCCCTGGGCCTCCAGAGAAGGGAGGACTGGAACTCAGCCCTACCAGAAATCAGACCAGACCAGAACCAGAATTCGGGTTCTCTGCCAAGAGGAGGTGATCAGTCTCCAATCCTCAGCTCAGGCTGAGGGCCCTTTGACCAGATTCCAGCGTCCAGGACTGGGGGACTAGAAAAACAGGGAAGGATAGGAAGGG
The DNA here is from genome assembly GCF_014754425.2 of Oryx dammah. Classification (NCBI taxonomy): domain Eukaryota; kingdom Metazoa; phylum Chordata; class Mammalia; order Artiodactyla; family Bovidae; genus Oryx; species Oryx dammah. The sequence goes on along the minus strand of NW_024070202.1, from coordinate 43,716,523 downwards.
TTAAGGAGAGAAAAGAGAGAGGGAAGGGGAGACAGGGGTGGGGTGGGGTGTTAATCTTTCAGGAAGTCATAGGGTCCAAGGATACTGGAGGAGCCTCAAGGTATGCCTGTGGCTGCCACTGGGCCTAAGGTAGAGGGAGAGCAGCTGGGAAAATGCTCACGCTCCCCACCCGCCCCCACCCCATCACATACTCTGCATCTTTTGATTCCACTATCAGCTGCTTTGCTGAACACACAGGGTATGTTGTTGGGTGAAGATAGAACCATCTCAGGCTGCTTTTAGCACCAGAGACCATGTCACTCCTCACCTGAAACCTGCATGCTTTAACACAAGCACCCATGGAAAGAAAAATGCACCCACCATGACCCCTCAGGGCCAGTCACCAGAAACTAATGCTGGGGGTGGAGCGACTTCTGTCGCCAGTCTGCCGTGCAAAGCTGCTCAAGAAGGCTCTGGTCAACTTAGAAGCCCTGTGAATGCCAGTTGGCCTGCTGAGGTCAGAATCTGCCTGCCTCCATGCCCTGCTGCCCCTCTCAGTGGCTCCTTTAAAGGGCCTCACAGAACCCTGCTTCAAGGGGTGAGGCTGCTGTGCAGAGGAGGTGAGGAGGCCTGGAGGGGATGCAAAGAGTAACGGAAGGCCTGAGGAGGTGCCGCTGCTCCTTTTGCCAGGGCCTTTTTCAAAGCAAAGGATGACTCCGTTATGCATACTCAAAGCAACTGTGAGTACGGAAGACACGGGTCCTAAATGGCTCCTTCTGGTCTCAAATCAGTACATTTATTTCAAGTCTTTACCTTTTCTTCCTCTGATATGGTTTTTAGAGAGTTTTGCTCTTGACTCCAAAGAGTCAGGGTCATGGGGCCTTTGTTCAGGCTCCCAGTGGTTGAGGAATATGTTCTTTGGCTACATTTACATGGCTTGATAAATGACCCAAAGAAGAACGAGAGGGTAGTTTCACTGTGCTAATAAAATGGCAGCTCTTCCCTGTCCTGGCAAACATCGCAGGCCAAAAGCCAAGGGGGCTGGCTGCTGTGTTTTAGGACAGTATTCTCTATAAAGGCTGCAAGTCTGGTTAAATTTCAGGAGTCTCTGGAGGGCTGGGGCTGATTAGAATGGCATGGATTCCTCTGAGCTGTTGTAACATATCTTTTAAAAGTCTGGACTGTGGAGTCCAACTGCCCTGATTCCACTCTCTGATCAGCCTCCCCAGTCAAGGCCAACCAGCACTCTCTACTCCTTGACTTTCTTCTTCGGAAAATGAGAGGATGGGACTTCCCTGGTGGTCGAGTGGTTAAGAATCCTCCTAACAATGCAGGGGACATGGGTTCGATCCCTGGTGCAGAAGTAAGATCCCACAGGCTGTGGGGCAGCTAAGCCCATGAACCACAAGTACTGTGCCTGTGTGCCCTAGAACCTGTGCCCACAACAAGAGAAAGCATTGCAATGAGAAGCCCATGCTCCACAATGACTGCTCGCCACAACCAGAGAAAGCCCAGGCATGCAATGAAGATTCAATGCAGCCAAAAATAAACAAGTTAAAAAAAAAGAGGAGTTGTAGTGCCCAACTCCAGAGCTGTTATAAAGTTTGAGGGAGCTCAATAACCACGTCACCCATTAGAGTGCCAGACACATAGTCGATACAAAGTAAATGCAAAGTGAATTAAATGTTGTTATTATTGGTTGACCACAAAGACCCTGTCCTCTGGAGACTCTCTGAAGGCCTGACTGGACTGAATTGCCTGGAATTACTCTGAATGATGCTAAAGCTGAAACTCCAGTACTTTGGCCACCTCATGTGAGGAGTTGACTCATTGGAAAAGACTCTGATGCTGGGAGGGATTGGGGGCAGGAGGAGAAGGGGACGACAGAGGATGAGATGGCTGGATGGCATCACCGACTCGATGGACGTGAGTTTGAGTGAACTCTGGGGGTTGGTGATGGACAGGGAGGCCTGGTGTGCTGTGATTCACAGGGTCGTAAAGAGTCAGACATGACTGAACTGAATTGACTGACTCTGAATGAGTCAGGTTTATCCATATCTACAGTATTACAGGGGGTGAACCCTGGAGTTGTCAAATGCAGCTAAATGACACAACTGCAAGACCCTCACGACCAGGACTTCATCAATACATCAATATATACAATATGCAGGAATATACCAGCATCCTCCTAAGCTGAGTAAAGCCTCTGAATCAGGCCAGCAGGGCACAGCTGAGTGAAAAGAACACTATGCTTTGAAGCTGGAAGATGGGTTTAAGTACGCTGTTTATTGCTTACTCGCTATGTGACCTTGGACGAACTTATCTGGGCCTCAATTTTCTTAACTGTTAAATATTAATTACTTTCCTTCTTAAAGTTGCCTTGTATGAAGTAAAGATGCTATACAAATATAGAGTGGGATATATTATTTTTCTTATTTGTATTACCTGACAAGAACTTTTTTAAAACAGTAAAAATTTGAGGGGCTACATTTTAGCAACTGAAATTGCTACAAAAGGCTTTGGATGTCGCCAGGTAAGCTGGATGGACCCTATTGGTTCTGTGTGTGGCAGGTGGAGTCTGAGGCGGGGTGCATCTGTGTGGGGAGCTTGTGCTCTGGAGCTTCTTATCAGCCTTAAAGACCAAGAGAAAGTTGCACAGGGAACTTAAGTTTTAAAATAATTTGTTTTAAAAAGTACAGACGCTCTATTGACCTCTGGGGGTAGAATGGATTGGTCAAGATCTCCATTTATAGCCACTTGAAATAACCAGCAAAGCTAGATTAGGCTTGGATTCAGAGAGCCCTAGAGGATAGTCTGTTGGCACTTTCCTCTTTTGTAGCATCTAAGTTTGAATGAGTCAAGCAAGTCAGAGATATTTTAACTTGATGTGTGACCACTGTCTTCATGGTCAACTTGCCACATTGCTGTTTTAGGAAAGAGTGAATGCTAATCAGCCTTGCACTTTATTTTTGGCAGAGCCTTTCCCTAGTACGCAAGCATCCTCAATTTACTGAGAAGTATAAAGCTTAAGAGATGTGCATTTGCCTCAAAAACTTAAAAATTGAGAACTGATATACTCTGGTATAACTATTACTTTCACCAAGTTTGATTTTTGCCAAACTCTAACCTAAAGCAAATGCAAAAAGAATAATGACAATTAATGGATCAAGACAATTACTCGGGTATAAATCTTATCTCTTTCAAGTTCAAGCTCATTCTCTTTTACTCTTTCATCTTCCCGGGGGTAGCTTGATTAAAGGTAAACGGGGGGAAGAAGGTAATTTGTATCATAACTTGTACATCTATTATGAGGAGGTCATTTTTATTCCATTATTTTATGAGAACTATTTAATAAAATAATATGATTTCTCCTCCCTAAATTTATAGCGCTATTACTATTCCCTTCCAGGATCCAAAGTTCCCTGGGCATTTTTCTTTTAGTAAGACTGCAACAGTTATTTCTAAGTGGAAACACTGCTTCTTTTAAGTAGGAGGTCTTTGTGTGCATGTGTTATTTAGTTACTCAGTTGTGTCCGACTCTTTTGGAACCCCACAGACCCCGCCAGGCTCCCCCATCCATGGAATTCTCCAGGCATGTGTATGTATGTGTACAAAGAGAGAGAGAGAGAGAGAGAGTGTGTGTGTGTGTGTGTGTGTAGGGAACAGTAGAGACTTTTTCCTCCTCTCTCAAAATAACCATGAGGAAAAGAGGTTGGTTGTTGTCACTGCCGTTCCAGGGACAGAATGACAAAATTTCAGAGCCACATGGAGTGGTATTTGTATCTCCTCAGACTCTAGTTCTACCTTTTGCTGAACGCAAGGGAACCACTCCTTCTTAATGCAGAGCTCTAGTATTGCTTTTTATTTGTCTTCTCTTCCACAGCAGTATAGAGGACTGGTTAGATGGCGGCAGACTGAGAAATCTTTACTTTCTCCTTTGACAAATATCTTTGGAGTAACTATCAGTGGTGGCACTCAGGATACAGAGGTCAGCAACACATCATCAGTGCCCTTGTAGAGCTAACATACCATGTGGGGGCAGTATTCAGCAACAGAGGCTGCCACCAAGGGGTGGAGTCCGAGAATCAATGGCAAAGTCAATATGACATTCAAAAACCTCAGTGTTATCATTTGCTGCAAGTGGGGATAAATGTCAAGTGTGGATGGAATCTTGAGACTCTGGAGATTTTGTTTGGGAGACTTCCCCCAGATGCTTCAGGATGTATCCTAGTGGCAGAGACCTCAGTATATGGAACAGCAACAGCCATTTAAAGATCTTTGGTTGGGGGTCTGATACTCTTTAGCTTCTTTTCATCCATCTATTCATTCAGCCACAGGCTTAGTAGCCTATTCATATCCCCAAGGCAGAGTGGAGAAGGCAATGGCACCCCACTCTAGTACTATTGCCTGGAAAATCCCATGGATGGAGGAGGCTGCAGTCCATGGGGTCACAAAGAGTAGGACATGACTGAGCGACTTCCCTTTCACTTTTCACTTTCATGCATTGGAGAAGGAAATGGCAACCCACTCCAGTGTTCTTGCCTGGAGAATCCACCCACAGAGGCGGACACGACTGAAGCGGCTTAGCAGCAGTGGCAAGGCAGAGTGAAGTGCTCACAGTTGGGAATATGAAAATGAATTTAAAACCTGTTCTTTCTGACCTTGTGTAGCTCACATGCTAATGAAGGGAGAAGGACACCTAAAGAAAGAAGCACAGCACAATTTGTTAAGCACATTCACAGTTATATACTGACTGATATGAAGACATGGTACGATTCCCTAGAAATGTATTTTAGACAGAAAGTACCTGAGTAATGATGGCACTTTCATAAGCCTTTTCAATTTCAGTCAACGTTATGTATATACATGGGGTAAGTTCACTTTCCCTTCATCTGAGATGGAAGATTCATCTAACATGAGCCTGTTTCCTTTACAACATGCAACTCTCTTAGTAAAGAGCATGGATGCAGTGAAAGCACTTTAATATTAAAGTTAACAAGCCTAGATGAATTAGAGATGTTTTAACTTTTCAGGATCACTTGACCTTCCTGCTTTACCATTTCTTTGACCAACTTCCCTTAAGACAGACTGACCTGAGGTTTCTTCTTAAAAGAAGAAGAAGAAAAAAGCTGTAGTAGCATCATATGCTTATTTCTCAGTCATGTTATGCTTACTTTAATATATGAAACAGTGTGAGGGGAAAAACTCAATTGCTTTCTGAGCAATTCATCCTTGACTACTGCATTTTTCTTTTTGGCTCAAAAACTTTCCCAGTTGGAACCAGAGTTAGATCAAAGAACAGCTTTTCTGTAATCAATGCACTCTGGCTTTACTCTGAAACAAGCTGGCTTTACCTGTAATTGAAAACATTTGGTGACTGTGGCAACTCCCTTATTAGCCACCAAGGTCTGGGAGTGCTTGTTTCCTGGTGAACAGACAGGCATTCTCTCTTCCCCTTTGGTGGTTTGCTTTCAGGCAAGGAGCAAACCTCTACAGGAATATTCAGGCTCCTTGCAGCCTTATCCCATGGAACTTATCATCTCCTGGGGGATATGACATCTCTTCTCCATCCCCTATTTCTTAGTTCTTCCCTGCCAGCAGCCCTCCCATGATGAGTTCTGACATATGTCTTAGGATACTGGCTCTACTGAACACTCAGCAGCTTTGCAACCTTGTTGCAAACATCAAGGTAAAAACCGCATGGTCCCTGGTGTCCTGGTCCTGCCAGCCTTGTATCTACAGAGCCTGGATGATGAGTCCACAGTTGAGAAACTGAGGAGCTAGGAACTTAATACCAAGGGAAGGCATCTCACTTTCAGAAGTAGGAATGTCTCCAGTATCAGGCTCAACAAAGATGCTGATGAGATGACCTGGGTCATCATAGGCAAGGCTGCTGACCATCCAGTTTGAATTGCTTTCAACATGGCTTCTGTGGGCTAAAGGTCATGACCATGGAAGAGAATAAGCTTAAAGTATCTGCTCAGAGCTCTGACAAACTGGGCTACAGTCAAGTCACGAGGCCACATGGGGAGCTGCTGCTTTTAATCAACTTCCTGTACCAAATAACTATGATAGATATAAAAAGAACAAAGTTAGCTATGGACCAACTGCATGACAGCTACAGCAACCCTTATTTGCCAAGCAGGAAATAACTAAATCAAAAGCTATAATTAGAAAAAGATAAAGATTTTAAAATTAGTTTTTATTAATAGAATTAAGCCATATTAAGTCTTGAGATGATATCACAAATATGCTAATAAAATGTTCTTCCCAGATGAAACTGTATACGGACTAAAATATTTAGGAATCACTTACTGCAATGTTAGTGTATAACGTTAAATATTAAATATATTAACTGGTAATATAAAGTAGTTTAATGACATTTTGCATCACTCGCTAAATAGCCAGGTAACTGCTTATCCATGTTTATAAAATATATAGATCAGATCCCCATCGACAGGATTTAAAATTAGGATACTGATGAGTCAGAGGCTGGGCCCTTTTATAAAGAACCAAGGAATGAGCTGTGTGTATCATCTTAATAGGGAAGGAAAAGAGACTAGGGCAGGACGAATTAGATAACCTGCAAATACATTCTCCTGTGAAAACTTAAAATGGGGTTGGAGGGAGAAGAATTTTCTTTGCTAGGTATATGTCTAGCTCAGCTGTCTGGAGAAGCTCTGGCGTGGAACTGCCTGAAGAGAAGAAAATGAACAGGATTATCTCCTGGTGAGCCTATAAAAGCATCAGCCCAGATCCTGTGTGGCAGCCTGTTGCCTTTTTGGAGGCTGCTGAGCCTCCCTGGATTCACTAATGATGAGCTGCCGCCATCTGACTCCCTGCTTGCTTTCCTCTACTGGTCACTCAGGAGCCAAGCCTCAGGGTTGTCCTCTCCCACTTGCCCGTAATCAGGTACTGGCAGTCCCCCTGTGTCTGCCTGCCTTTCCACTCCTGCCCTAGTCGAGGCCCTGGTGTCTGCTCTCTCTCTACAGCACTGTGGTGGCAGTCACGCAGCCACCGCTGCCTCCACCTCCAGCCTCTCCTTTGCTACCCCACTGCTGTGTCTTCACTGCCTAGCCTCCATGGCATGGCCTGAGGCTGAATGGTAGGCTTTCCGGCTTTCCTTCCTTCCCACTGTTTCTCAAGCATGCACCTTACCCTCCAGTCAAATTGTTTTACCTGCCTTAATTCTCAAGCCCTCGCTTTGATTGATTTCACCTTTGACTGGATTGCCCCACTCCCTCTCTGCCTCCTAAAAAGTCAGCCTATTCGTTCAAGGCTCAGTCAAATGCCACCACATTCTGGAAAGTGTTCTTTGATAACCTCACAGGAAAAGATGCATTTTGCTCATCTCTTCTGAGCATCTGTTGGCTGATATTTACTTTTTGATAGGCTATTTTGGGTCATGCCTCCTATGTAGGAAACGTGGCTCATTCATCTTCTGTTCCTCTCAGTGGTAAGTGCCTTGCACCAAAAACTTTGACTTAAGGAATGAATCAGTTCAAGAGAAGCCTTGCCCAGGTGACATTTTGGAATGATGGCTCTGCAATTCAATGGGTGACAATGTGGATATTGTAATGTCCTCACTGGAATGTCTCCTACATGCACAGTATGTTAAATTGGGGTACTGCTTTGCTTTTTATAGGGACAGTATTTCAGAAAGAAAGCCTGGGTGGAGAACATGGTGATTCCACCAGGAGTTGCCTGAAAGTCCTTGTGTAGATAACTCATGTTCTCACCCATACATATATCTACATATGATAATCAAGAGAAATGAATCAGTCACCCTCTGAAGGAGTCAGTCTCTCATCTTCCTTCTCCTTATCCTCTGAATACTAAAATATATTAGAGACACTTTGGATAATATATAGAGGTGTAAAATCTGGGCAGTATTTCTTGCTACTCAGAAAAAAAATACTATTAAAATCTGAATTTCCCTCCAGTTTTTTCTTTCTATGACATTTCTCCTTGATATCCTCATATTTATACAAACTAGATTTTCATTTCATACTGATTTTGTGTTGGAGGAATGGTTTATTCTGGGTTCTCCATTATACTGGGTTCTCCATTCACCCAAGAATGGATCTCAAACATAAATAGTTTCATTGATTTCTTCTCTTAGTTATGAGGCATTCTGAGGAATTTCCAGTGAATATAAAGGAGGCTGGGAAATTTTTTTAAAATGGTTTCAAAATTAATTTTTAATTTATTCTGTCCTCTCTGCTTCAAACGTTTGATGCACTGCTTTTAAGGACACAACATGATGATAAAGAGACCCTGTGAAATAAAAGATGTGAGGCAATCTCATAATCACAATAATCTCATTACTGCCACAGTCCAGTCTGATCTGTAAAGGGCTTCTCCCAGGAACGGTCAGTGCAAACTGCAAACCAGGTCAAAGATGAGGAAGGAGAGGAGGTTAAACTTATCTCTGGCTCAGAACATGTAGGGCTAAGGCCCGTGGCTGAAGTTTCCTCCTTCTGGAAGTTCCACTTCGTGCTCACTCCTTGGTTAGCACTTCTTAGCCAGTCCTGCTTGACTGAATTCCTCTCTGAGCTGTTCTTCCACCACAAATCATGGTGGGGGCTCTGTCCTCATGCCTGTAATCAGCTCTAGCTTCTAACAAATGGTTGCAGACAGAACTGCAATTTCATGATGTTTTAGTGGCTGGCAGTCAAGCACCTAACAACCATTACCGTCTCCTCTCCACCAGGATCATGGAGGTGGGCGGGTGGGGGATCCATTGGAACGTGATAAACAAAACCCATCGGTTCCAAGGATACAGTCTGCCAGGTTGTGCCTGACGACATCCTCTATCAATATCCCTGACTGAGAAAAACTCTCAATGTGATGCCTTCTTTATAACATGGCAGGGATGTCTCCATGGTTTCTTATTCATTTCAGAAGGGGAAAACGAGAACTTCAAGTATTTAGGGTCTCACTGAACATTGATGTGCTTCAGAATTTCTCTCTGTAATTTCCCACACATTTATGCTCCTGGAAAAACTCACTCTAAGATCTTAGGGTCTTTTGGCCTCTGAAAAATGCCACTATTTTTCTTTTTAAACACCATTTTATACATTGGGACTGATAATGAAGGCTGTCTGATACCTATGTAGAAGGCCAACAAATCTTTCATGATGGAGAAGATTTCTTATATCACCAGGTAGAAGTTGTCCAAATTTTCTATATTAGGAAGTTGTCTCAATTCTCTTTGTTAGCTATTACATATTTATTAAGTGCTACAGCTTTGTGTGTATAATACATTCTTATACTCAGTTTTGTCCTTGAATAGTTTTTACCCTTAGCCATACATCTGTTTCTATAAGAAACCTTAGGGATTTTATATTTAAATTGCCTGATGGTTTTAGACCAATGTTACTGAACAGTATTCAATTCATTTAGTTACTCTTCTCACTGCCCACCCCCCTCCACCCCACTATAGGCTCTTCAAATTAAGCCCATCTTGCTAAAAACAAGACAGTGGCTATTTAAAGTGAAGACTGAATAGGAATGAATAGTCTCAGCTCAGTCAAGGTGCTCCATAAGACAGCTCTTTTTGGAAGTGCCAAGGGTGTCTGCTTTGGACAGCAACTAAATGACACAGGAGTATATCCCATCGGCTGCTATTGTTCAGCTGGAAATATTACTGAATGAATGGGGAGAAGGCAAGGAAATGGAAATGTTCATTTCTACACTGACGCTGTAGGTTAGTGTGATCAGAAATTCCTCTTGCATGTTAGATTTCTGAACAGCAATGTGGAGACGATTCTCCCAGGGGTCCGATCTGTCTTGATCTAGTTTAAGGAATTCTCGGAGACCTGCTTGCTTGAAAACATCATCTCATAAGAACTTTCTCAGTGAGATAGCACATATTTAGAGGTGAAGGCACAGTTTACCAGGAAGAGTCATAGTTAGATACCATGGGCTCCACAGGTCCCCTTAAATATTACCATTTCAGCAGGTTCCCCAAATGGAAGCACTTGAGTCAACAGGAATGGGCCTCAAAATCTGCTGTGCCAGAGGACAGATACCTCTGAAGTCAGAAACCACAGCCTCCTGTTGCCGGCCTTCCCTGCCTAGGATGGCAGGCTGCTGGGGTTCTGTCGCCGCCTCGGGTGCTACAGGTACAGCAGGGCCAGCGCCACAGGTCAGGCCCGCCGTGGTGAGTGAACCACCCAGCGCTCACTCTGAGTGCCTGCAGAGCCCCTACTGTCCAGAACACTTCGGAAGAAACCCAGAGGAATGTCAGTGGTGCCCTGGGCCTGGGCCTCCCCTTGACTAACTGCTCTTCCCCAGCATAATATGATTCACAGACGCAGACCACTTCTAAGTTATCCGAGAAGGCCTATGAGTTTTTGAACTGCCAAGGAAGTGTATTATGAAATTGCACACACACAGCCCTCTGCTTCTCTGAGAAATATTGCTAGTGCTGTTTAAAAACAAACTAAACAAAATGGAAGGGACAATAACAGTAAAACAAGCTGTGGGTACACATAAATTCGAAGCAATTGTCGGGCTGCACTCCGTTTTCCAGTTTTGAGTGGAGTCTTCTTGTGCTCCAGCCTGAGGCTTGGTCAGAGAGCCTGTGGTTCAGCCTAGTCACCAGGTTACCCATGAGCTGTGGGAGCCCCAGGGAGCGGGGCTGGGCCCTGAGGGGTGTCTGGGGCAGCCTGGCCTTCCTGCCCACCTCTGACTCTCAGCTCCTGGTGCTTTTTATTAGATCACAAGGCTTCTGCTAGAGCTCATAAATGCTTGGCTATGGAAACGATACTTTATTATAAAGTTTATTTCATCAGTGAGGAGTAGCTCCCACATGGGTCCACATGATTCTCTGACTTCGTCTACCCTCCTGTGAGAATGCAGATTCTCTGCCCCAGTGGTTTTACTTTCCAAAGTTATCCTGAGGAACTAAAGATACATGGGAAGATGTAGCTGCTACTGTTGCTGTTTACTCACTAAGATGTGTCTGACTCTTTGTGATCCCCTGGACTGTAGCCCACCAGGCTCCTCTGTCCATGGAATTTCCCAGGCAAGAGTATAGGAGTGGGTTGCCATTTCCTTTTCCAGGGATCTTCCTGACTCTGGTACTGAAACTGCGTCTCTTGCATTCACCTGCTAATGTAGGAGACTTGGGTTTGATCTCTGGGTTGGGAAGATCCCCTGGAGGAGAAAATGGCAACCCACTTCAGTATTCTTGCCTAGGGAATCCCATGAACAGATGATATAGCCACAGATAACTCTTCAGTAATTTTCACAATAGTGGATAAATCAGAAAAAAACAAGAGAAGTTCAAATAGGAGGTTGGTTGAATGATAAACCTTTATAACAAAGTGCTAAGCAGTTGTGCAAAATGATGTGTAGAAGAGTATCTTCTATTGTGGAGAGGCAAGCAGATTGGCAAACGAATCAAGCAGGTTTCCAAACAAAATGGTTACATTTTCAATAGGGAGGAAGAAGTTTTTCCTTCTTTTGATAATTTCTTTGAGATATTCTGTAACTAGTGTGTATTATTGTGTTAAAAACAGTAAAAGTTATCTTAAGAAATGATGCCCTTTGCGGCATCACTGGAGGATAAATGTAGCCACAGAATGACAATAGGAACAGCTTCACAATTGAGATTTAAGATCCATCCTTTTCTTAATTTCTGTCTTAAGAGTTCGTTTCTGAATGTTAGCCGTTCATGAAGGTGGTACCCTGGAACACTTGAAGAGACCCAACACAGAGGGAGTCCCAGGGTATGGCGCCTCTGAACTAGCAAGTTTCCAGGCGAGGGTCCCACCTCTCCCCCTCCTCTGACTGTCCTGGTCACACTGGTCCCAAAGGTGGGTGAAGACCTGGGAGGACAGACAGGCCAGGTACCTGCCGCAGGAACGTGTTCTGTTCCGAGATGGGAAAGTGACGCTAAATGTTTTCTCTCAGGAGAAATCTATTAACTAGGAATTTGGGAAAATATAGTTGACATCTCCCTGTATTTTTTCCTCTCAAGTCTCTGGCCTGGGCAGCAGTTTGTGACTCACTTTCCCCACACCCTGTCCTTTCTCTGCATCAAAGTGGAAGCATCCATTTTCTAGGGTTGGGGGGGGTGGGCTGAGGACAAATCAGATGGAGAAGGGTGATGACAAGTGAGCAAGCGGGGAGAAAAAAACTTTCTGCTGAAATTGTTTACCCTTTGCTAGGAAACGGAGGTGATCAGGTGTTTTGGCGTTCCGTGCAGCTATCCAAACTGTACTTCCAGTTGCTGTGAGGTGTTAAAGGATAAGTTCTAGCTTTTTGAGTTTTCAAGCTCACACGTCCTCCTTTGGGGTCTGCCTCAGAATCAGCTGGATCCAACACCATGTTCTTTATGAATTTACTTTGCACTTTCTCTTACATATATGATATATATACATATATTTAAATAGAGAAGTTTAGTATATATTTAAATAGAGAAGTTTAGTATAAACATAGGCAAAAGGTATTGCAGTTGGTTAAAAGAATGTACTTTCCACAGACCGGAAGAGTAGGAATTCTCTTTAAAAAAAGTCTCCCCCACACTCAACTTACTCTTTTGGGCATCCTCCTCATTTCAGTGTGTGTATGTACTGTGTTCTCATTATTTTTAAGTTTCTTCCCTTTTTTGTCTTTTCCCTAATAGACCACAATCTCCTGGAGGGCAGGGCCCGGCCGCTGCTTGATGTCCTTCCTAGTCACTCACTCACTCACTCACTCATACAGTACAGCACAAGGCACCACGGGTATGGAGTTCAGACCCACTGAGCTAGCGGTCGCGGCTCCTGTCCTCAGGAGGTGAACAGTTCTCTCAGGGGCCCGCGTGGGGCTCTGGGCTTGCTCATTGATGAAACAAAAATAATAACCTCCCCAAACTTTCACAAACAAGGTCACAGAAAGGCACAAAGGATGCCATGCTCTTCACAGCACATTTTGCAATAACCAAATAACCTGGGAAGGCATTTTCACTTCCATCACCTGTCACTGTGGTGAGGGCTGCAGCCGCCGCAGGAGGCTCCTGACAGATGGGAATGCTTTCGCCTTGTCACTGAGACACTGAGCCTCTGGGTGGGGAATGAGGGCTGTGTGTTCTATTAGCATTTGTCTGTTTTGATATCCCGGCTGGCAGGACAATTGATATTCCTCTTCCCTGCTGCTGCTGCTGCTAAGTCGCTTCAGTCGTGTCCGACTCTGTGCGACCCCATAGACAGCAGCCCACCAGGCTCCCCCGTCCCTGGGATTCTCCAGGCAAGAACACTGGAGTGGGTTGCCATTTCCTTCTCCGATGCGTGAAAGTGAAAAGTGAAACTGAAGTCGCTCAGTCGTGTCCAACTTTGCGACGTCATGGACTGCAGCCTACCAGGCTCCTCTGCCCATGGGATTTTCCAGGCAAGAGTACTGGAGTGGGGTGCCATCGCCTTCTCCGTCCTCTTCCCTAGTGAACCTGCATATTGCCTCAAAGAGGCCTTCGTGAAGAGAGGTGGGATGCAAAGGAACGGAAATATTTAAATGATCTCTGAAGTGTCACGAGACTCTGGAATTTCCTTTTCTGTACGTGCAGTCCCACTTCCTTATTGTGGCAGTGGAACCCCAATGCTGCCCTATTCCAAAATGAACCAAAAGCAAGAACCTAAACAGCAGCAACGAGAGAAGCAAAACAGAAAACTCTGTAGAGGGAGAAGGGGTACTAATGTCAATCCTACTATAACAAGCTCCTCCCTCCAACTGATGGCTCCTTTAAGAAACATGAGGCTTCTCATCTAATGGCCCTGAGGGAAGCACACTTCAGCACATTTTACAAAATAAAGCTCAAAGAAACGTCCTCTGTGTTTTGAATTACTAAGCCTTGGAGATGCTGGTTCCTATAAGAGCCCTATGTGGCGTCTTTTTTTTTTTTTTTAATTTGTAAAACTGATTATCTTAATAATTTTAAACGTAACACTATGGTACTGTATATCCTCTCCATGGATCACAGGCTTGTCGGAGTGAAAGGGCTTGTGTAACTCAATAAAGCTATGAGCCATGCTCTGCAGGGCCACCGAAGGCAGATGGGTCATAGTGAAGAGTTCTGACAAAACGTGATTCACTGGAGGAGGGAAAGGCAAACCACTCCAGTATTCTTGACATGAGAACCCCATGAACAATATGAAAAGGCAAAAAAAAAAAAAAAAAAGATATGACACTGGAAGATGAGCCCCTCAGGTTGGAAGGTGTCCAATATGCTACTGGGGAAGATTGGAGGACAATTGCTAATAGCTTCAGAAAACATGAAGAGGCTGGGCCAAAGTGGAAATGACACTCAAGTCGTGGATGTGCCTGGTGGTGAAAGTAAAGTCTGATGCTGTAAAAATCACGAATCAAGGTAAATTGGACACGGTCAAGCAGGAGATGACAAGAGTGAATATTGACATTTTAGGAATCAGTGAACTAAAATGGATGGGATTGGGCAAATTTAATTCAGATGATCATAGTATCTACTACTGTGGGCAAGGATCCCTTAAAAGAAACGGGGTAGCCTTCATAGTCAAACAAAAGAGTCCAAATTGCAGTACTTGGGTGCAACTTCAAAATGACAGAACGATCTCAGTTGGTTTCCAAGGCAAACCATTTAACATCACAGTAATCCAAGGCTATGTATGTCCCAGTGACTGATGATGAAGAAGTTGAAGTTGACCAGTTCTATGAAGACCTAAAAGACCTTCTAGAACTAACACCAAAAAAGATATCCTTTTCATCATAGAGGATTGGAATGCAAAACTAGGAAGTTAAGAGATACCTGGAGCAACAGGCAAGTTTAGCCTTGAGTACAAAATGAAGCAGGGCAAAGGCTAACAGAATTTTGTCAAGAGAACACTGGTCATAGCAAACACCCCTTTCCAACTACACAAGAGACAACTCTACACATGGATATCACCAAATGATCAATACTAAAAACAGGGTGATTATATTTGCAGCTGAACATGGAGAAGCTCTATATAGTCCGCAAAAACAAGACCTCGAGTTGACTGTGGCTTAGATCATTAGTTCCTTATTGCAAAAATCAGGCTTAAATTGAAGAAAGTAGGAAAAACCACTAGGCCATTCAGGTATGACCTAAATCAAATCCTTTATGATTCGAGATAGTAGAGGTGACAAATAGATTCAAGGGAATAGATTTGGTAGATAGAATGCCTGAAGAACTATGGACAGAGGTTTGTAACACTGTACAAAACCACCCCAAAGAAAAGTAAATGCAAGAAGGCAAAATGGTTATCTGAGGAGGCCTTACAAATAGGTGAGAAAAGAAGATAAATGAAAGGCAAAGGAGAAAGGAAAAAAATACACCCAACTAAATGCAGAGTTCCAGAGAACAGCAAGGAAAGATAAGAAAGCCTTTTTTAAGTGAACAATGTAAAGAGATAGAGGAAAACTATAGAATGGGAAAGACTAGAGATCTCTTCAAGAAAAAGAGATCTCAAGAAAGTTGGAGAGATCAAGGGAACATTTCATGGAAGGATGGGCATGATGAAGGACAGAAATGGTAAGAACCTAACAGAAGCACACTTGATTAAGAAGAGGTGGCAAGGATACACAGAAGACCTACACTAAAAAGGCCTTAACGACTCAGATAACCACAATGGTGTGGTAACTGACCTACAGCCAGATATCGTGAAGTGTGACGTCAAGAGGGCCTTAGGAAGCATTACTATGAACAAAGCTAGTGGAGGTGATGGAATTCCAGCTGGGCTATATCAAATCCTAAAAGATGATGCTGTTTAAAGTCTGCACTCAATACGTCAGCAAATTTGGAAAACTCAGCAGTGGCCACAGGACTGTGAAAGGTGAGTTTTCATTCCAATCCCAAACAAGGGAATGCCAAAGAATGCTCATACTACCATATAGTTGTGCTCATTTTGCATGCTAGTAAGGTTATGCACAAAATCCTTTAAGCTAGGCTTCCGCAGTACATGAACTGAGAAATTCCAGATATACAAGCTGGGTTTAGAAAAGGCACAGGAACCAGAGGTCAAATCGCCAACATTTGCTGGATCACAAAGAAAGGAAGGGAATTCCAGAAAAAACATCTAATCTACTTCTTCATTGACTACCCAGAGCCTTCGCCAACATTTGCTGGATCACAAAGAAAGGAAGGGAATTCCAGAAAAAACATCTAATCTACTTCTTCATTGACTACCCAGAGCCTTTGACTGGGTGGATCATAATAAACTGTGGAAAATTCTTAAAGAGATGGGAATACCAGACCACTTTACCTGTCTTCTGAGAAACCTGTCTGTGGGTCAAGAAGCAATAGTTAGAACCTTACATGGAACAATGGACTGCTTCAAAATTCGGAAAGGAATAAGACAAGGCTGTATAATGTCATCCTGTTTACTTAACTTATATGCAGAGTACATTATGAGAAATGCCAGACTGGATGAATCACACATTGGAATCAAGACTGCCAGGAGAAATATCAACAACCTCAGATATGCAGATGACACTACTGTAATGGCAGAAAGTGAAGAGGAACTAAAGAGCCTCTTGATGAGGGTGAAAGAGAAGAGAGAAAAAAGCTGGCCTAAAACTCAATATTCAAAAAACTAAGATCATGCATCCAGTCCCATCACTTCATGGCAAATAGATGGGGAAAAAGTAGAAGCAGTGACAGATTTTATTTTCTTGGGCTCAAAATCACTGCAGATGGTGACTGCAGCCATGAAATTAAAAGACGCTTGCTCCTTGGAAGGAAAGCTATGATAAACCTAGACAGTGTATTAAAAAGCAGAGACATCATTTTGCAGACAAAGGTGTGTACAGTCAAAGTTGTGGGTTTTCCAGTAATCAATTATGGATGTGAGAGTTGGACCATAAAAAATGCTGAGTGCCAAAGAACTGCTGCTTCTGAACTGTACTGGAGAATACTTTTGAGAGTCCTTTGGACTGCAAGAGATGAAACCAGTCAATCCAAAAGGAAATCAACCCTGAATTTTCATTGGAAGGATGGATGCTGAAGCTCTTATACTTTGGCCAGGTGATGTGAAGACCCAACTCATTGGAAAAGACCCTGATTCTTGGAAAGATTGAGGGCAGGAGGAGAAGGAGTCAACAGAGGATGAGATCATTAGATAGCATCACTGACTTAATGACATGTATTTGAGCAAACTCTGGGAGACAGTGAAGGACAGGGAAACCTGGCATTCTGCAGTCCATGGAGTCACAAAGAGTCAGACATAATTTAGCCACTGAACAACAACAGCAACAGTACTGTTATTTATACACAGTCCTCTAGAACTTTTGTTTCTTCTTGTAAAACTGTTACCCTGTGCCTGTTGAACAATGCCCCTGACCACCCTGAACCCCTGGTTAACCACCATTTTACATTCTAAGACTTGACTGCTTTAGTACCTCATATAAATGGAATCATGCAGTATTTGTGTTTATATGATTTGCTTATTTCACTTAGCATAATGTCCTCAAGTTTCATTCATGTTGTTACATGTATCAGGATTTTTTTTTTAAAGACTGAATAATATTCTACTTCTTTATCTATCTGTCCAAAGATGGACATGTACGTTGCCGCTACCTCTTAGCTATTGTGAATAATGTTGCAATGAACTATGAGTGTGCAAATATCTTTGCGATTCTGTTTTCAATTATTTTGGATATATACCCAGAAGTGAGAAGGCTGGATCATATGGTAGTTCTACTTTAATCTTTTGAGAAATCTCCATACCATTTCCACAGTGGCTTCACCACTTTACATTCCCACCATCAGTGCACAAGGGTTCTCATTTCCCTACATCCTTGCCAAAAACTTGCTATTTTGTTTTTTTTCCAAATAGTGGCCAAACAGATATGAGGCAATATTTCATTATGGTTTTGATTTGCATTTCCTTGGTCCTCAGTGATACTGAAGAGTTCATCATATGCTTATTGGCCATTTGTGTACCTTTGTGGTCCGAACATAACACAACCAGGGGTTTCCAGCTAGAGCTTCTGTGGGCCCCCCAGCTTTGGGTATGGGAAGACTGGGACTTGGTTTCACTGTATTTGACAGCTGAAAGGCAATCAACAGTTCCCTTCTATGCTGAATAAGCAATGAGGTTTTTTTTTTCCCCCCTCATGGCCATTGCCTAAAATTTCACTTTGATAACAAGCTAAAGATATTGATTTCTGTATGCCCAGAGGTGATAAGCTATTGATAGAAATAATAGGAAAAGGCCAACTGAACAGATGTATTTCACTTGTAAAATATAATTTTTCTCCCTCCTGGCACTTGATATGAAAACACAGAGACATCTTAAATATAAAAAAAGAGCTATTAAGATATCTTGCGCTTTTTTTCTGTTAGTAAATTTTCATAATGAATTATAAAATGATCCAATTTAGTTTTCAAAGGCACTATTAATAAGAGGCGATCTTTCTCCAAAAAAACCTTGTATATGACAGCAACTCCAAGTAGTCCTGTGAAAAATGATTGTGTCCATGCATTAATGGTGAGGTGATGAGGGACAGCAGGCACTGTGTCCCTGTGCACCAGTCACAAGGTAAGCAAGCCTGGAGCAGGTGAAGAGGCAAGTTCTATATTCTCAGTCTCCTTTCCTGACCTACCCTTCAACCCCAATTTTCTGGGCTCTTCCCTGGAGACCCCATCTGCTGAAGCCACAGGGCTCTGATTCACTTGCTTGTTGTGAATCACTATTTAAATGTCCACACACATCTTGAAATTCCATATGGCTTTTTATCCCAGATTAGTTCATTCACTTACTTTCAATGCTAGAACTTGAAAGGAACTGAGACATCCAAAAACCAAACCCTGTCATTTGTATAGCGAGGAAACGGAGGCCCTGAGAAGGTAAGCAATTCTTGAAAGGCCACCCAGTTTGTCAACGGCATCATTTCCGAATCTTCCCATTTTTTTCCCCCCTTGACAATGGCTGTGCCATCTTCCCCAATACTTGAGATTTTGTCTGGGGTAATTTTTGAGTTCTCCTAATTCTTATTCCCTTTACATCAACAGTCACCAAGTCTTAATGATTATTCTTTCAAGACTCTTGATATTGTCATTTCTGCATTTTACTTCTATTTTCAACACCTCATTACCCCCTCCCTGAATTCCCTAAGTTAATGTAACAGCCTCCATATATAATATTCCTACTTATCTGATCTATTGGTGATTCTCCACTCAGGCTGCTCAGTGCACTGACCTGGGGCATGTTTCAAAAAAACCCAAAAAACAGCATACCTCGTACTATCATCACTCCTGGCACCAGTCTGTTTTAACTGGTTTGAGGAGGAGCCTCTATTTTTTTAACGAAGTCCCCAGGTGATTCTAATGAGTAGCTGGATTGACATAGGTCACAGCTACCCATGTGAAAGAAAACACCTTATAGAAACAAAACTTAGGGGGAAGTGAAGTGAACTGAAAGTCGCTTAGTCATGTCCGACTCTTTGCAACCCCATGGACTATACAGTCCATGGAATTCTCCAGGCCAGAATACTGGAGTGGGTAGCCTTTCCCTTCTCCAGGGGATTTTCCCAACCCAGGTCCCCCACATTGCAGATGGATTCTTTTACTGTTTGAGCTACCAGGGAAGCCCAAACTTAGGTTAACCAGAGACAATTACCTGGAACATTCAATTAGCCAGTTTTTCTCCATTCAACTCTGAACAGAAAGCAATGCATTACAAGAAAATAAGTAAAACAATCAGGAAATTATTAACAAACAAATAAACACCTGTTTCTGATTCCGGTTGAGATGGTCAGTGGAAATTTGGGCCATCCTCCTATGCCTCCAATAAAAGCCTGTGTAGAAATTTGCTCGCTTCCTCTCACGAGCGCACCAAAATAACAACTAACTGCTGAAGAAGCATCAATCAAAAAGACTGGAGTCTACAAAAAATGATATTCTACATCTAAAGACATAAAGAAGAAACTGCAAGATGGTCGATGGGACACGTGTGATATAATCAAATCTCATCCCCCACAGGTGGGTGACACACAAACTGGAGAACAATTAGGTCGCAGAAGTTCTCCTGTAGGAGAGAGAGCTGAGCCGCACGCCAGGCTCCCCAGCCTGGGGGGTCTGGCATTGGGAGGAGTAGCCCCCAGAGCAGGGCTTGAGTACAGGAGTCCCACAGGAGGAGGGGAAACAGAGACTCCACTCTGGGAAGGCACACACACTCATGCCTGGGCCAGACCTACCTGCTGGTCTAGGAGGGTTTCCTGGGGAGGTGGGTGCAGCTGTGGCTCTCTGTCTGGGTTCATAAAAGCTGGTGGTGGAAATATCAGGGAGTGTTCCTCTGCTTGAACTCTTAGTAGAGGCAGACATTCAGCTGGAGCAGTTAGGACCAAGACCTGGCCCCACAGAACAATGTTTAGGCTCATGCTGGGACTCCTCAGGCCAAACCACCAATAGGATGGGAACACAGCTCCAACCCAGCGGCAGACAGGCTTCTTTAAGACTCCGGTGAGTAGACACGCCCCTAATAAGGCCCTGCCCAGCAGAGGGCTAAGACCCAGCCCCACCCACCCGTGGGCCAGCACGACCTCTCCCATCAGGAAGCCTTTCACAAGCCTCTAGACCGACTCTCCAACAAGGCGGCAGACACCAGAAACCAGAAAACCACAAGCCAGCAGCTTCTGGAATTGAGTCTGGAAACACCGGGCACAGGCTGGTCTCTGGGCCCTTGAGTGATCGAGGGGACTGAAGTGCTAGGACATACAGCACACCTCTACGGAGGGCCACTTCTCCAAGGTCAAGAAATGCAAGAAACCTTCCACATACACAAAAATACCAGTAGAAACTTAGACCAAATGAGATGGCAGTGGAACAAGATAAAGCTCCAGAAGAACAACTAAGTGATGTAGACATAGGCAATCTACCCGAAATTTGATATAGAATGATGACTTAATGATACTGCAAGACTTATTTACTTATTCACGTACTTGTTCACTCTCTCTGCAAAGCACTGTTATAAGAATCCAAGGTAATATCCAGTATTTGAATTCCATAAACGGGAGAACATGTGAACACCGAGAACCATGGGTTGCAAAACAGAGTGAGAGGGAACAGAAGAGATGCATGAGGAGCGATGGGACTTCAGAGGACTCAGAAATTACTTCTGACTGATGGATTTGGGGAAGGATTCATGGAGAAGGCAGCCTTCAACCTGGTTTTTGAAGGAGGACATGGTTTGGGGAAAGGGTTTTCCAAGGTAAGGGATGAGCATGAGCCTAACCATGAAAGTGGGAACACAGGACGATGCCAAGTGTTTCAGCAGCACAGATGGGTAAGAGGATACTGTGGGAGTGGAGGGATAAGACAGATTTGAATGGGGCTGCATCAGGGATGCTCTGAGGACTCAGTTAACATTGTGTGTGTGTGTGAGGAAAGTCTCCAAGTGGGGCGGTCCTTTAGGACAATCAATTGCTCTGGCATCAGTGATCAGGGAAGATTTACCATAGTAGCAGGGGCTATTTCACCCTGTAGAATGGGCCTGAACAGGAATAGAGCGACAGCAGGAAAGGAGGAGAGGGCCCTTATGAGAAATGGGGAAGTACAATCACTTGAATTTGGGAGCTGGTTGTATATATGTATACATACATACACACATACATATATACGAGTGTGAAGGCACTCAGATGGTTTTGAGCTGGGCAACAAGGAGGGTTGATGGTTTCTTAATAGGTGATTCAAGAGGAGGAGGAGTTTAGGAGGAGAGATCATGAATAATTTTGCACACAGACATGTGGGGCATCTGGAGAGAAATGTTGAGAGGGCAAGTGGAAGTCTTGGGAATGAAGTCAGAGATGGCAAAGCAGACGCCAGCGTCATCTGTATGGTGGTGAGAACAGACGAGGTCCTGAGGGAGGGGGTTGGGGATGGGGCGTCACCGCACGAGAAGAGAGTTGAAGGAGACCCCCGAGGAGCAACCAAAGAGGAAGGAGAAAATTCAGCTAATACACTGACCACTAGTCTCAGCTTACAGGCCGTCCCAAGGGGATGAAGGGTTGACTCCATCACTGGTTGTTGTTACTATGGTGAGGCTGGTGATCACTGAGGGGACGCTTTTCACTGGAGTCCTGATGATGAAATCCAGATTTCAAATGCCGAATGTGTCAGGGGAAAAGGGAAACTCAAGAGCATGCCCATTTTCAGGAGACTGTGTGCCTTGACCCAAGAATGTAACACAGTACGTTTGAGAATGGTTTCACCAAGATGATGATTAAAGAGTGTTTTTTGTAAACAATAAGCACTGTTTTTCTTAAACATTCCCTACATACTGAGTTCCTTCAGAGTAGAATTGGTTTCTTATTCATCTTTGTATCCTACCTACCCCTGCCCTCTGAAAAACCAAACCAGAAGAGCCCGGCCTTTGCCCCATGATTGGACCTGAGCACCCACGGTCTCGCTGGGAGGTTCCCAGTGTGGCTCCGACCTGGGACAGCGCGCGGGGAAGGCCTGCAGGGAGGCCCCTTCCCTCCGCCTCACAATGTTAGCATTAGTGGAGTGCTGTGCGCCTGCGCGGCGCTGAACCGGCAGGCTAGGCCCTGCCCCTCCCCTTTGTTTCCTAACTGCCTCCACTGCCTCTCTGCCTGCGGCCTCCCTGAACCCCTACCCTGGCTCCCCTCCGTCTCCTCTTCTGGAAGAGATCCCTGGCTCTCAGACCGCCCTCGCTTGCCACTCAGATGTGACTGTGCCTGGCAGACTCTCCTCTCCTCTCCTCTCTGACTATACTCTCCTCTGCTCTCTATGCAGCAGGGTCTCTTAGGGAGAGCCCGTCCCATGCCAGGATGGCCCCTTCCAGGTCTCAAATGCTCCACCCCTGGGCACCACATCCTACTGCCCTGCACCTGGGCTCTTCCCCTGAGGCTCCTCCAGGCACCAGAAACTCACAAATCTGAAGCTTACCTCATCACCTTTGTTCCTGAACTTGCTCCTTCACCCACGCGGTATCATCTTCCACTTAACTCTGGCCACAGCTCTGCTCCCTGAACTCTTCCTTTGTATTCACTATTGACCAAGCTTTATTTCCATCAATGAAATGCCTACGGTATCTCTGAAATCTGTTTCCAACGTGCTGTTTCCGTTACCACTTCCCTAATTCTGGTCCTCACATCATTTGCTTCAACTTTTACAATAACATTTTAATTGTCCCCAGTTTCCTATAAAAAGCCGTTTTAAATACTATTGAGGCACAATTCCAAATACAGATAATTTCACCCTTCCACTTAATTTTTTTGATAACATGATTATATAAAATTCAGATTCCCTCATGTAGCATAGAAAGCCCTTTTCACCGAGCCCCATTTTAATGTTCTTCCAGTCCGACCCTCTCCTTTTCCTACTTCTCTGGTATAAGAGCCACTGTGCCTCCTGCCTACACAAGTGAAATCATACTTGTCACTCGAGGCCCAGCTAACATGTCACCTCTTAGGTGGAGTAGACTCTTCTACAACTCTGCTCCACAGATTTCAGGGGCTGTGTCCCTTGGGCTCCTAGCCTTTCTTGCTGATACTATCCTTGCTTGTCCCCTTACCTCATTCTCTCCCCATCATTCCTTGCTTTCGAAGGCATAGGGTAAGAGACTCTCTCATTAATCTTTATCTCCCTAGAACCAAACAAGGTGCCTGATAGATGTTGGTGGAACTGAACTGAGACCACAAAGAGCGCGCTAATTCTTTTGTTGTTGGTTTTTAGCTAATGACTCTAGTGAATTGATTGAGGACACCTTACCTGCATGGATTACAAACTAGTTAAAGTAAATTATATGACAAGCACATACATTTCTTTCGTCAGAAACAGAAATCTATACCTCTTTAAAGCATGGTCACTGGACTAGAAGTCCCCAATAATGATTCCATGGCTTTTTATTTTTTCCAGTACATTGCAACTGTCTTCTTTATGCGCTAATTTAGGTTTCCCCTGATCAATAACTTATCCTTGAGACACACTTTAGAGAAACGATTCACTTAAAACTTATGTCTTTGTAGACATCTTCAGGGAATGATTGTGATAGAGTGTGTGTGTGTGTGTGTGTAGACACATATCCACATAAATGTATTTGATAAGGAAATGTTCAACAATAGGCCAATTCAATAATTCACTTAGAGAATAATATTTCCTTTCATCCTTAATTAAACCAGTCCTAGATGGCAACTAGCAGGGTAATTAACAATTGAAAAATATATTTCAGAAAACATTCAGAAGGCCAATTTAAAAACCTTTGTTGGAGAG
The DNA here is from genome assembly GCF_014754425.2 of Oryx dammah. Classification (NCBI taxonomy): domain Eukaryota; kingdom Metazoa; phylum Chordata; class Mammalia; order Artiodactyla; family Bovidae; genus Oryx; species Oryx dammah. The sequence continues at coordinate 43,692,333 of NW_024070202.1, read as the reverse complement.
ATGCTTAGCCATGGCTGGGAGAGTATAAGGTGGGGCGGGTAGAATCGACTCAGAACTGAGAAGTGTGTCAGACTCCTGTTTCCATGGCGAACCGTGGGAAAACCGAGCATGTGTATCAACTACTTCTGAAAAGTTAAACCGACATTTTAAAATTGCAGTTTTTAAAAACTGCTGGTAGTCACAGATCTACTGCAAGATTTGACAGTGGACATGGGGGCTGCTCTAGGGATATAGTTAAGGGGTGAAAAGCTGCTTGAATTATATTTGCAAAGCTGTTATTTATATTTTGCTTTATTTGTGTGTGTGTATGCGCATGTAACATACAGGATGTTTAATTTCCTTAAGAATTTTTACCAAATGTTACGCTAAAATATAGCACAAGAATGTTCACTTTGAAATCGTTAGATACAAACTTAGGACTACTTAAAAAAAATCATAACTGTTTTTTCCCCTTAAACTTGGTGCATCACTGAGTATGGAGAGGGAGAGTTAGAAGATCTGGTCCTTAATGAATAACCGGCACACACAGGTTGGAGGATAGCACAACACTGGGGGTAGTTCTGGGTTCCCAGGGCTAACATGTCTGATGACTGTGGCTCTCTCCATCTGGTGTAGAAAGAGTGGCCTCGTGGGAGCTGGCCAAACCAAACGTGGGCTGAGAGAAAAGACATTTTGTTTTTCTGCACTGACGCCCAGGGATTGCTTTCTGAAGTGTGTGTGCGGAGCTCACCCAGTGCTGCCTCTGCTATATGTCCCCTCCCAGCCCTTCCTTCCTGCTGGGACCATACTGGGCTAGAACCCAGGAATGAGTGCATCTCTAATTTTCCTGAATCCACAAATCTTATCCTCACCACTTATAAGGTCTCAGCTATATTTTCCAGAGCTCTAGCAGTAATTAGACAAGCTACTATGAAAGATAGAGCATTATACATCAGTTAAAAACATATGCAAAACCAAAGCTCATTAGAGAAAGATAATATTCATGCAGATTTTACAAACCGTGTCTTTAGGGTGGCCCAATAAGTAGAAATATGGGGACCCATGCTTGTCACTTTTCATGCACATGGAGAGACTGGAAGGTACCATTCCTAAAGGAAGGGGAGGAACAGCCTAGGACCAATCATTAGAATTAACAGAACCAGTGACAAAGATATACTATTACTGTTAGAATCAAGATTGCTTAGTACGTTTAGAGTAGCTGAATAAAAATTATCTAGGCAGTAAGAATAAAGACTTTAAGTAAAGCTGACCCTATTGAGCATGCAGCAAGTGAAATTAGTGAAAAGACTGAGCTACATGTGTATTCCAAAAACAGATTTTTTTTTCTCAAAATATTGAGGGCATCCTGAGGTGCTTTTAAGGAGGCACAAATGTTTAAAACATCGTGAAATCATAATATTAGAATTTTTGCAGAATTTTCTCATAATTAGAGTGTTTCAGTGAGACCAGCTGTCATTTGAGAAGTCACAGTAATCATGTTTCTAAATTTTGAAAAACCCTCAAATTAAAGCCATGGTTTGCCTATGTTTATATTTATGTTTTCTCTAATAATCTCATGAATTCTTATAGCTTGTCTCTTCTGTAACAATTTGCTCATTTAGATTCAAACTTTACAGTTGACTTGCTGGCCGTATTTGTTTTCTGGAAAAAAAAAAGGCTGAAGAAAACACAGCCAGGTTTTGCCTGTTCTACGTGGCTGTACTCGCCTGTCCAAGGGCTGTGCTCTGAAACCTGCCTCTTAGCAGCTGCCTTGGTCTAGGCCTATCTCAGCTCCTGGGCTTCAGTACTTTACCGGCATAAAGATGGTACTAGAAATTCTGGGCTGTCAGTGATCTCCACCAGACAGGCCCTGGGAGATGTAATAACCCATCCCTGCAGCACTCAATGCCATGTTGTCTTAGCTGCATACAGTGTGAGGTAGAGGATGATGTGGGGCTGCTGAATCAGAAGCACTGAATCCACATAGATCAGACATTTGGGAGCCTGATCCCCTTTTGCCAGTATATTCTTATGACACCACCCCTCCCCCAGCCCCCATCTCAATGCCTCACTTGCTCCATGCGCTTCAACACACAAAATAGACAGTGCCCCCACGTGGATGTCTCATTATGCCCCCCCTCGCCCCCTGGGGTGTTTTTCACCACACAGCTGTGTTGAAGGGTGCGCTGTACTAAGCTGCTTTAGTTGTGTCCGACTCTTTGGGACCCTATGGACTGTAGCCCACCAAGCTCCTCTGTCTATGGGATTCTCCAGGCAAGAATATTGTAGTGGGTTGCCATGTCCTCCTCCAGGGGATCTTCCCCACCCAGGGACTGAACCCACATCTGTCATCTCTCCTACACTGGCAGGCAGATTCTTTACCACTAGCCCCACCTGGACAAACAATTTGAAGTTAAAGGGAAAGTAGAGGCTCTCTGTGGTGTGAGAGCCTTATATTAGTCAACACCTATCAAAGAGGCAATTAACTTTGAAAATGGTAGTGCAGGAAGAAGTCTAACGCTTAACAATGAATGTCAGGAGGGAAATGAAGTTTCAGAATTTATTAACTGAGTTTATCATTTAGCCCCGCCAAGATGCAAGAAATTGTGTACAAAAAACATCAAGTGGTTTTACTATCAAGCACAAAAGGGTCTCATTTAATTCTAAACGTGGCCTTTACTGGGCTTGAAAGACACATGTGCTAGGAAATGTTGGGGCCAGAGGGTCAAACAAAAGAGCCCAGAACACGGTGGGGAAAATAGCTGTGAAAACTGTAACAGAAATTACGGTGAAATGTGAAAAACAGATGCATCCTGTGCTCGGCATATTTGATGCATATGTCGTGAGTCCTAAAACCCACGTTCAGTCTGAAAACCCAGGGTCCTGATGAGGATCACTCTTTGCTGCAGACTGTGTACCCAAAACACCAGAGACCTGTGACAGGAGTGTAAATGCAGGCCCCTCTCTACGCAAGTGTCTGAGCTGCCTTAGAGCAAACCGGTGTGCAGTCTGGGCTAAGTCTGTTGTTTCTATTAAAAATTTTTTGAACCCAAACAGCACGTTGAAGAGTGTGTGATTCTCATCGTTTATAGAGATTTTGCTACAATTAGAGCATATAATTCAAGCCTGGAGTAAGGCATTATATAATCTTATTTTGGTCCTGTCTGAGGGAGTTCAGCTGAAAAGAAAACCTGGGAAGTCTTTGTCAGAACAGGACATCGGGGTAACCCTATCTGTGAGCAAAGTTGTAGGCAGAATTCTCAAATAACAACAAAAAAATCCAACCTTATGGAGTATTTCTTCACTAGAAATGAGGAGTTTTTAGTACTTTAGTTTAAAATGAATTATTTGCTTAGGGAACCCTGGGATAGGACTTACAGACTCCAGAGCTTAAGGACTGCTCTGGAGACTTGACTTTTGCTGGTTGTGGCGGTTGGCTGGATCTACCCAAGAATTTGTCTTATGATATTAAGCTCCACTCTGAGCACCTGGATAACAGGATGTTTTGTTAGCAAATTCCCTCATAGGGGTCAACATCTTCTGTATCATCTCTGTTTTGAGACAAGAGAACAATCAGACAGGGGAGAAAATGGCTTTGGCATTTAGCACCAGCCTCATAATGGGTATAGTTGAAGGGTTACAAGCTTGACTTGAATCAACACCATCATGCTATGAACACAGGTCAGACTGTCTCAGTGAGGAGGGACACTGAGCTGAGTGGGAGCTGAGCTGAAACTATCACAAAAGCCTGAGACTGAAAAAAGGGAAGACAATCTTGTCTCCTTTCTTTAATCTTAACGGTTGCAAGCCTGAATGGAGAGTGATTCAGATCTGATGGCCAAGGGGGAGCCGGGTTGAGGGGTGAGGCTCATACAGCGAGAGGTCCACAAAGACACAGAGAGGCCAAGAAGTAGAAACTCCTCAGGTCTGTACAGGAGAGCTAGAGGAGATAAAGCCAGCCATCTCCATGGCATGAAATTACCTGGGATGATACTTGAAAAATACAGAGTCCTGGGCCAAATCGACCCAACCCTCTGTGTGTGTGTGCACGCGCACATATGGTGCATGTGCGTGCAGATGTAAAACCATGATGTGAGCTTTCTTTCCTCTTAACCTTAATACTTTGATCTCCACTCCTACCCACTCTCTGCTCACCATGTAAACAAACAAACCTTTTCTTGATTCTGTGACTTCTCTGAGATCCATTTCAATGGTCTTACGAAACTCATCAGCATTTTGTCTAAGAGGCTGCCTTCTCCCCGGACTGTGGTGAAAGCAGCCCTTGCCCAGGAGAGTTCAGCTTCATGTTAGGGGAGGCAAGAGAAAGTTTTATCAGAACCTAAATCCAACTGTCCAGCATGAGTTACTGGAGGAGTTGGATTTTTTAGGTTTTCCAAGATGCATGTGGAATCCTTCTCAGTGGGGTTTGGGAAAGATAGCTGTTCACTCATTTGTCTCCACCAACAACGTACTGTTAAGGAACTGAAAGGAGGTCAGATCTCAAGAGCAAAACTGGTTTTTCTTGCTTGATTTCTTGGTTACTTCATGGTCTAATATATTTTATCAGAGTCTTAAATACCTAACAAGTGTCGACTGGGGGAAGTGGGTCACTTAATATATCCTGAAAGAGAAGAGTGTATGTCGGAAAGACTATCAAGAAGGAACATCATCATAGTCCAGGGTTTCCAATAAAACAATACGAAGAAATGGGATTTCACCCTCATTTTTAAAGCACGTTAATAAACAAGGTTTTGGCTGACCAGTGGGGAAAAGAATTTTAGAGCTGGGCATCCCTCAAGGCAGCCCCTGGGTATGACTCATGAAACAGGAACTTATTGGAAGTTTCATGGTTCGAACATTTCCTGGGATTCCCTAAATTCTGAAGAGAGCAGTCTGGAGCGTTCTAGCCAAAGAAGGACTCTGTTCTCTGCAGGATGCAGCCAGAGTACTGCCTGCCTGCCTGTCCTCTCCCCTGGTCTGGCTCAGCCAGGGTGAGCTGGAGTGATTTGTGGAACCACTCATGGAAAAGGGAGATACACTCAACCATGAATGTCAGAAGCTGAAATTAAATTCCAGAATTTATTATTGAAGCCAGCCGCCTTTTGCCCTATTAAAAATGCAGGTGAAATAGTGCAAAGGCTATGGAACCATTTAAAGTTCCCATAAATGTGGTCTCTGAGGAAGAGGCAAAGGCAGCAGAGACTCTCCCCATGTCTACACCATGGACACCTCAGGCTGTGAGGTTACAGTGCTCCAGGCTCCATGTTGAGGGCCACGGGAGGGGAAGAGCAATGATTAGCAAATTTGCTCAAGAGAATTCTATCTCACTAACTTGGAACTGAGAATAATTCAGCCAAGGTATAAGCAGAAATTTATCCATACTCAGCGAGTTCTTTCTTCAGAAAAAGTACGAATTATTAGTATAAATATTACAAAGGAAATGCTTAACAGACAAAAGAAGCCAAGGGCTTTTCAAAGATTCTTAACCCTCTAGATGTATTTATTAAAGCCACATAGAACTAGTAAAACTAATAAAAAACTAATAATTTTTTCATTAGAGTAGATCCTTTGAGATATTTTAATCAGTCACCCCTCTGTTAAAATCAACTGTTACACATATCCTCATTTCAGACTGTCAGCTCACAGAAGGCCAGGACTATGTCTTACTTTCAGTGCCTGCAAAGTGCCTTGAACATAGTAGGTGCTCAGGAAAATCCTGATTTAGTTGAGGAAATAGTAATGATATTAATTAATGATATTAATTACAGGATCTGCCTCACCTCACATGGAATACTTATTTGGTAGGAGTACAACGTCTAGAGTTGACCTTTGTATGATCAGAGGAAGAAAGGACTTGAATAAATAATTGTTAACAAGATTATAGGAGCATGCTTATAAATAGTCACATGCCAATGCACATTATTAAAGAAGAATACATGAAAAAATAATGTTAATTGCCATGTAAATAGAGACTGGTACTGCTTAATCTGTTGCTCTGATACTGCTGTAAATCATTTTCATTTACTGATTAAAGGAAGACCTTTAACTATTTAGCCCATTCATTTCTTCAGCTAGAGTATGAATGCAGTATGGTTCAAACAGATATTTTCTTATCTAATGCAGTTTTATTACACTTGTAAAACATAAACAATTTCATTTAACATAGGCCTTATATTAGTCAACACCTATCAAAGATGCAATTAACTTTGAAAATGGTAGTGCAGGAAGAAGTCTAACTCATGGATTGATGATTTCTTTCCCCAAAGGGAGATGTGGGCATTGGTGTTAATTGTCCCTGGGCATTCTGAGAATTGTGCTTCCTCCTGGGAACCCTGTCTGGCCTCCTAAGACCATTAAGGCCATTTACAATCAAACTTGCTTTGGCATTCTTGTCATAAAGACCTGCAATGCTGCTTAAGAAATCAACAGGCCAGACCACCAACCAAGAATGGAAGGCATAAATTTTTTTTTTTTTTTAATTTTGATGAGCTCTGAACAGCAAGTATTACCAGGGGAAGGCTCTGCATTGGCCTGAACTGCTGGTGGAGGACATTTTTTCATCCAGTGGCACTTCTGTTTACCAAGGCCCTGGCTCTGTGGCTCAGTGTATACATCAAGTGAACATTCCTTACAATCCCTGAATGCTGATGAAGGAGTTAACTTGCATAATACACTCCTATGCAGCTTTAGAATCAGGATCCCTGTTTTCTTTTCTCTTAGACTTTTTAGATTTAATTGGAACTGCAGCAGTCAGTTTAAGGAGGGCACTGCTTGCTTCTGCTGCATCAGTTTTTGATCCTTTCCTCAGTATGGTGGAGTCAAATTGCCTTCTTCCTGCCAGGTGTTGAGATGTATGTGTCGGGGAGGGGGCGGGGGCCAAGCTCTCATTTAGTTTACAATCAACAAATTCTTACCCTGAGGACTAGAGTGCAGTTGAAGTGCCTATCTCCTGAGCTGCTCTTTCAAGGACTTAACTATGAAAGCAGCTTCTCCTTCGAAGCCCTTATTATCCCCCCTCCCTTGCCACAGCTGCTCAGCCACCTCTGTGAGCAGCCAGTATGCTTGCTAGTGGCTGACTTTGCTTATTCTTGCCTCTGGATCGGCTGAGGTGTGTCTGCCGATTAGTCTCATGGTAATTATGGATGGGACATTTGCAGCATATTTATTCCCTTCCTCAGCTCACTTGGCTTCACACTGACTGTTTAGTCAACAATCTGACAGATTACCTGGGGTAATTTTTTCTTCCCATTGTACCTGTGCTTATCTCTCTGTCACAAACCACCTTAAGGACTCTGAACCAGAGTTTTCGTATTTCTCTTGACTGAGATCAGCTTTCTCCTGACATGTCCAAAAGTCCAGATAAGGGACGGTTTCAGAGCTGTTCTGAATTCTGAATTCTGCAGGTATCAGAGGTAGGGCGGAGGGTTATTACCTAAACCCCTTCCTAGCCTGCTGTTCACCAGTCTCTTCACCTTCAGAGTTCACTCTTGCCCAGGCAGGGTTAAGCCTGAACACTTCCCTAACTGGTAAAGTCTCCTCTAGATTTGGATAAACTCCCTTTAACAATCTTTTGAGACTGGATTTTATGCCAAGTTTCAGATCTTAAAGGGCAAACAAAGGAAACAAACATAGGATTAAACTCATAGTTGACAGAGAAATCAGTTTTCCTGTCAGTAGGGTGCATTTGGACAAAGTGGATTATATTTTGGTTACATCTACTATAAGCCCAAGGCAATGGCACCCCACTCCAGGACTCTTGCCTGGAAAATCCCATGGACGGAGGAGCCTGGTAGGCTGCAGTCCATGGGGTCTCGAAGAGTCGAACACG
>NW_024070202.1:43577866-43684516 GCF_014754425.2 Oryx dammah | reverse complement strand
GGGCTGCCGTCTACTGGGTTGCACAGAGTCGGACACGACTGAAGCGACTTAGCAGCAGCACTATAAGCCCAAGCATTTTCTTTCACTGCTCTTGTTGCTATTATTTTGTTTTGTTACCTGCACCCCCAGTGACTCCTCCACTTTTTTATGTCCAAGATAGACTAGAGTATATTTTAATAAAAATTTTCATAAAAGTACCTTAATAAAAATATACTCTAGTCTATCTTGGACAAAAAAAATTCTTTGTCATGAGATAGTCAATTTAACTGATGCTGGAGGAATTGCAATGTTCCTTAGCTACAAGTACAGACACTGCGGGCATCTATAGAGACTGTGAATGTGGCCACTTTGTGGTTTGTTCCTGGTACCGGAATGCATTTTCAGAGCAGGGCTGTGACTGATACCTCAGAAAGGCCTCCTCACCAGTCTGGTCCTGGGCTGGCATCCGGGAACGTGGCTGGTAATTTGTTCCCTCACTAATATAAACCTTTCTTAAGTGATACAAGTCTCTCACTGTATCTCAACTGTTTGCACAAGCAATGTGGTTTATGCTCAGCACCTGCTCTCCTTCTGGGAGTGTGGGATTCTGGTATGTGCCAGGCAGAGGGTGCCAGCATGACTGGCCTCCAGGAGAAACCATGGGCACTAAGTATCTTATGAGCTTCCCAGGGCAGCCATACCATCAAGGCAGCAATATTATTACACAAATGCTGCTGCATTCTTATTGCTGCTTGAAGAATGTTCTCTGGGTGATCCCTCATGGGAGACAGAGAAAGCAGAGGAAGCCTGCATGTGGATTCCTCGAATTCTACCTATGTTGTTCTTCCTTATGATTCTACTAGGTATCCTTACTATTAACACATTAGTGTCATAAATCTGAGCTGTTACCACAATAATATTATGTGTCTCAGGAGTCTTATAAGCAAATACCTGAATGTGGGGTGGCCTTGGGGACCCCTAAAACAGCCCCTTCATGAGGCACTGTGAGATTTCAGAAATATCATTATCCTCAAAAATGCTGATCTGATCCCTACTCTCTTGGTTTTTCAAGCATAATTTTGGTTTAGAGTTTCCTAAAGAACTAATGTTTACTTAGTTTATAACTATTCATTTACTTCCCTAAAGGAGATTGCTTTACTCTATTAAATTTGTTCTTTTATGACAGAATCTCTAAAATTACAGTCACCATCCATGTCAAATCTAACATCAAAAGTAGCTGACAAGCTCTACTGCTACCAGTGTGTATGATTTTATATTAGACTTCCCGGGTGGCTCAGACGGTAAAGCGTCTGCCTGCAATGCAGGAGACCTGGGTTTGATTCCTGGGTCGGGAAGATCCCTTGGAGAAGGAAATGGCAATCCACTCCAGCACTCTTGCCTAGAAAATCCCATGGACGGAGGAGCCTGATAGGCTACACCCCATGGAGTCACAAAGGGTCAGACATGACTGAGTGACTTCACTAGAAGAATATATTTAGAAGAAATTCTGCAATACTGCTAGAGTTAACAATATTAGTTAATATTCAAAAGTGTGTCCAGATATTTAATAAACTCTCTTTGTTGGTTAATTTTAGAATTTAACTTTAACTAGATATTTTCAGATGATGTTAAGAATTAATGGGATAATGTTGACATGGTCTTGAATTTTCATGTTGTTCAGAAACATATTTTTATTTTTATGCCTCGTGGCTGCTTCGTGCTGATGCATCACAGTCTGAGTTATGCCGCATGTTGGTTGACAGACTGTTTTAACTGCTCTCTGTAGAGCAGCAGCTGGTGTGGTGGGTGCTCAGAATAAGGACCAAATAGTGATTCTACAAAAAGAATAGAAAGTTCAGGACAGCCATGTTATTCAGATTAACTTTTTAAAGATTAATTTGTTAGAACAATAAGAACAACATTAATTCTATGAGAATTCCTGGGTATAGATAATAGGTCTTGGCATGGAAGGAAACACACCTTGAAACCAGGGTCTTTTGTAGAAGTGATAGAATTTCACTGGTTGGTTTCACATTACTGAATCTCTTCATGCCCAAGGGTGCAAAAAATGATTCTATTTCAAGAGTTCAGATTCTTTACAAAGGGAAGAATGCCAATGCCATTGAACAGGCTCAAGTCTGTGCTTACTGATAATATTAATAATAAAAAATATTTTATTAGATCCAAGTATTAAGGATGGGAATGGGAAGCTGGGATGAAATATTTCCCTGGGCATATGGCCAGCCCTAGAAACTTCTAAATGCTGCCCTACTCTTAATGTGAGGATTTGCCAGCCCTTGTAGGCTTTCAGTATGTTCAAGACTCTGGAGACATAAAATATTTAAGGGCCTTTAAATTCAGATATTTAAACTGAATTCAGGATTATATCTGTTCTGCTAAATAAGCATTCAGTAAGTTATTAGGTAACTTAGGCAGAAAGCACACTTTAAGAGGAAAAAGTACTACTTAGAGTTTCAAGAATGGAAGAGTGAAAATGGGAGTCAATTTAATCTAGATCAACATCCTCACCTACTTACTCAGAACAGTGGTTAGATCTTATTTCCCTAACCTGAACATTTACTATCTGTACTACTCTTGACTGATGTCTGTCTGTCTCTCTGTTACTCCCTGAGATTAAAGACAAGCCAAGGTTTCCCTTTTTCATGTTTCTGATATACTAGGATAATGATGTTGGCTGTACCTTAAATGGGCTTTTGGGAAATAATGCTACAGACTTCCCAAGGCAAATCTATGAATTAAAATGCACTGTAAAGCCTTCCTCACAAGCCTCTAGATACACAACATAAGAGTGAACTTTTGGAATATCCTTGAACTCCAAGGCAATGCAACCACTGCCTGAACTGAAGTTTATGTTTTAATCTTCATAGCCTGAAGATTTGGTCTTGCTGGTCCCTTGGCCCAGGTTACATATCCCACAGGACAGTCTGATGCATGAGTCAATTTAGGAAATAATTGATAAATTACTGTGGACTCAAATGAACAGAGGACTATCAGTCAAATAACAGAAGTTCTAATATATAAATTTAGCCAGATCGCCCAGCACACTCAGAGATGCCTTGATAGGTCCTACATTCGCTATTTTCAACATTACCTAAATAAGGGAGCAAAAGAAAGAGCTCACAAACATATAATATATACCTTGTCCTTAAATATACATGTGTATAGATCTATGTCCACTGATCACTAAATATATATTTAGGTAGAATTAGAGACTTTTGTAGCTTTATAAATAAGCATAGGCATTTATGGGCACAGAAGAAACAGAAAAAATATGAATCAAAATGTGAAACGTACCATACTCTGGGACCTGTCCCGTCCCGCGCTTCAGCAGTAGCCTCACTCTCCTTCCACCTGATTTGATGAGCTCTATTGCTCTGGCGTGGGTCATGTCTCTTGTGCTCTCCCCATTGATTTCAATGATCTGATCTCCTACCTGTTAATTAAAGAAACATCACGTTAGCCAAAGATGGTTTTATTCAAGTTGTATTTCCAACAGAGAAGCACCCATAGATGACCAGTTTCGAGAGCAGCAGAAAGGCTTGGTTGCAGCCTGCTGCTCCTTAGTAGAGGCTAATCCCTGGCTGCATCCTGCATCTGACCACCAGACTTTATTTATCTTTGTAGAAATTCAAATGTTAGACCATGAAGGTTGTGATGGTAAGTCACTTATATTTAGCCAGGATGACAGAGGTCATAATTAAACTACTTAGGATTTTCTTAAAAAATTAGGGTGTGTGTGTGATGCTGCAATTCAAAATAAGCTGGCATTTTCACTTTGAGTCAAGAAGTAAATATTTTAAGGACTTTTCATTGAACACAGGGCAGGATCTAATTCAGTGTGTTGGATGGAATGATTGGTTTTTGGGCTTCTCTGAGAATTTTTGTTATGCATCATTTATTTACATTTCCCTGGGTGATGTTGTGATATTGGCTTCTTTGTAAATAGTGGTTGGTTGATATTCAAGTTTGATGATGAATTTTCTATCACAGTCCTTTGAATTAAAAATGACTCCATTCTCCATACATGACTAATGCCCTTGCTAAATCTTTGCCATTCTCACATCTGACTGCCAGAAACTCTTTGGTTAAATACCAATTCCTCTTGAATTGTTGACAATATCTAGGCATGTCAACCTACTTCAGTAATCTTGCCTGGAGAATCCCATGGACAGGGGAGCCTGGTGGGCTGCAGTCCATGGGGTTCCAGAGTTGGACACGGCTGAAACAACTGAGCATGCATGGGTTCCGTAAGCAGCTCCCATTATACTCTGTGAATAGATATTTGGAATAAAAGAGGTTCAACCATGAGCACACCATGTAACTCCCACAGTATTATTACTGTCAGGAACCTTTGAATTAAAATATGTTTCATTTCAGTGCAAGTCACTTAAGACAAATTAGCCAGGAAAAGCACAATGAATTAGTTGCTTTGCAGAAATGCTATTTTAGGTGGGTTCCTGAACTTGATAATGCAGACAGAATTGCAAATAAGCCCCTTTTAAGGGAGCACTATCAAAGTGAGTGCTATAGACTGGACCAGAACAGGAACAAAAAATTGCTGTCACAACAGCCAAAGGGTAGAGCAAAGTGGGGGGAGGGGAGAATAAGCACACGTTTATTATAGCAAAGAAGTGATGTATGTGCTTGTGTGTGTGCTATGTCACTCCAGTCATGTCTGACTGTGTGTGACCCTATTGACTGTAGGCTCCTCTGTCCATGGGATTGTCCAGGCAAGAATCCTGGAGTGGGTTGTCATGCCCTCCTCCAGGGAATCTTCCTGACTTAGGGATCACATCCACATCTCCGCATCAACAGGCAGGCAAGTAGGTTCTTTACCACTAGTGCCATCTGGGAAGCCCACGGAAATGATGCCTCTACCTAAATAGGATTCCCTAAGGGGCTTCCCTGGTGGCTCAGATGGTAGAGTGTCTGTCTGCAGTGCGGGAGACCCGGGTTCAATCCCTGGGTCGGGAAGATCCCCTGGAGGAGGAAATGGCAACCCACTCCACTACTCTTGCCTGGAAAATCCCATGGACAGAGGAGCCTCGTAGGCTATGGCAAAGAGTCGGACACGACTGAGCAACTTCACTTTCACTTCACTTTCACTTAAGGGGAAAGGACTTCAATGTAATGAAGGTAAAGGCTCCCCACTTTGTAAACTCGGTGGCCTTTGGAAGCACTGTTTCAAGGCAGTGGAAGAGGTTGCCCTCAATGGCACAAATTCCACATAGAAGAATCACTAAAGACAGGACAAAATTAATTTGTTTTAGGGCCAAGGTTTGCACCGGTTTTCTTCAGGTCTCCTTTACAGTCTCCTTTCCCAGGAGGCACCAGGCAGAGCCTGAAGTCCAGCAGCTAGCCTGAGGTCAGGTATCCAAACCAGTGGCAGAAGTGGGACCAATTATCCCTCTCTCAGCAGTCCTCGCCTGTAACTGAAACCCCAAGGCCCAGCATCACATCGTAGAAGTAAAGCACAGGTTTCAGTGAAGCTGTTATAATAGAGTCTTCATTCCTGGCTACTCTCTTCAGGTTCACATACCTGACTGATTGCTAAACATCTCCTCCACTGGAATGTCCAGCAGCCCACTCCAGCTCAACACCAGCCGATCGGGCTCACCATCTTTCTCCCCAGATGGTTTGTCCTCTCAAGTCCTCATCCTGGACACAGTGCCACCATTCACCCAAGCTTGAAACCTGGGGTCCTGCTGAGCTCCTAGTTCAGTTCCTGCCTCCCTCTGGATTATTCCCACCAATATCTTCACATGGTTACCAGCATCATTCTTCTGAGGGAAATCTCCCCAGATGCCTCATACCCACTGAGGTGGCTAGGGCCTTCCATACGCCACTATTCCCTTGCCTTGCCTTCCCTACAGGCCTGGTGCCTTCCTAATCGTTCCTCAAGGCCAACCCAAGCTCTTCTCCCCAGGGATGACTTCCTAGACCCTGTCTTCTCCTCAAGCAGAAGTATGCAATCCCTCTGCTCAGTTATCACTGCACCGCACTCTGTTATCTATCACACTGCATTAGGGAATTATGTCTCTTTGTCTTCCCTCTTAGATTTTGAACTTCTTCACTCATCAAACAATTTCTGAGCGCTTATTATGTCTTGGACAGTCTACTGGGAGATCGGATAAATAATGACAAAAAGTATAGCTTTTATTTACAACACATTCTCAGTCTAGTTGGGGGAGAAAGTGGGTAAATAAGACAGTTACTATTCAATATATTTTTGCTGTGACAGAAGTGTACACAAAGTGTTAATGAAAGAGAAGTGAGGGGCATCTAGATTAGAATAAATGTGGCTGGTAGTCAGAGAGAGCTTCCTACAGGTAGTGACATCTCAACTGGATTCTGAAGTATCAGCAGGAGTTCCCTTGGTAAAGGAAGAGGAAAAACATTCTAGGTAGAGAGGACAGCATATGCAAAGAGCCTGAGGTCTGAGAGCATGGTATATTTGGGGGAACTGCCGGCAATTAATTCTGCTACTCAGGGGTTTGGGCTTTATTTTAAAGGCAACAGTAAAGCACTGAAAATTTTGAACAGGGGGCAAGCTGACCAGGAAAACAGAGTGGTGTTTAGAAATTTCCCTGAGACATCAGTATTAAGAGTGGACTGGAGAGAAAGTAGGAGATTGAGGGATGGAGCCGAAGTTGTGAGGTGGTCATGTTGTTTATTCAGATGAGAAATTGGAAGACGTGGGGAAGGAAATCATAGGATAAATGAGGGCAGGGACTAAGTCCCATTTGACTATTTATCTTGTATGGGGTTCACTGTACATACTTGTAAATGCATGAATGAATGAATGAAGCATTTCCACACAGCTCATCTTGAGACCCATGGGGGGAGGGGGTTATATGTACTCTTGATCCAAAACTCAAACCTTGACAGACACCACTGCCTGAGGACACTTCTCTCTCAAGACTGACATTTCAACAAGAATTGTATAGAAGGATTCTTATGGTGTGATAGAAATATTAATAGCCATACTTAGAAAGTTTGATGCTTTCATTCTCTTGTCTATTTGTTATTTTCCCTTTCCTTTACTAAGAGCCATGAGAATTAAGGGAGGAAAATATAGCCAGGGAGAGGTGGTGAGTTGGAAGATTGTGTAGGAGTTGGAGGAACAGAGGGTTCAGGGGCTTCATGGGGCTGGACGCGGTGTGTCTCCAGTGTGGGATTTTCAGGACTAGGCTCTGGGAAGATTTTTACTGAGTTTTTGGAAGTCTGAGCTGACTTCTTGGCTTGGCAGCATTCCATGTGGGACCCCCTCAGAAGAAGAAAATAACTCTGATGCTGGTTGAACTGAAGGTCCTTAGCCCCTTGTCTAAGATTTTCAGTTTCTCCCAAGCCCCTGTCCATTCCAGGGAGCCAGGGAGCCAGTCTTCCTGCCTCACTGGGAGCAATGGAAGTTTGAAACAGTCCAAGATCTTGGCAAATTCAGGAAAAAAACTTGGTGGTGGTGGCAGTGGGATAGATGCTGGTTGGGCAATGAGATGGAAATGCTGCCACTGTTGAAGACATGAATCTTACAGGTATTCTGGGCATATTGCAAAAGCGGTTAAACTCATTTGGACCTAGTGTCAGAGGTAACAAACAGTCCAGGCCCAGCCAGGAGATGCCCATCTATCCTTGTGAAATGACACAAATGCTAAAAAGGTTTACTCTTCACTTTCAGTCCAATATCAGTCTTATACATAGTTATTTGACATGGAATTCCATAAAGAAATTTGAGAAGTGATTCTTTTCACTTTCATCCTGTGAGCATCCAGATGAATAAGAAAATGAATCTGTCAGGGAAAGAAGAGATTCTCATTACCTTCTGACTTTCATTTAGCTGCCGGGTGTGGCCAGTTGAAGGGTCCTTTCCCTATATGGCATGTGAATATTTGGGGCAGTTAATTTGATAATGGAATATTACTCAGCTATTAAAAAGAATACATTTGAATCAGTTCTAATGAGCCTATTATAGAGAGTGAAGTAAATCAGAAAGAAAAATACCAATATAGTATATTAACACATATATATGGAATTTAGAGATGGTGATGATGACCCTATATGCAAGACAGCAAAAGAGACACAGATGTAAAGAACAGACTTTTGGACTCTGTGGCAGATGGAGAAAGTGGGATGATTTGAGAGAAGAGCATTGAAACATGTATATTACCATATGTGAAACAGATCATCAGTCCAGGTTTGATGCATGAGACAGGGGGCTCAGGGCTGGTGCACTGGGATGACCGTGAGGGATGGGATGGGGAGGGAGGTGGGAGGGGGGTTCAGGATGGGGAACACGTGTACACCCATGGCTGATTCATGTCAATGTATGGCAAAACCACTATAATATTGTAAAGTACTTAGCCTCTAATTAAAATAAATAATTTAATTTAAAAAATAGTTTTCAATGCAAGAGAAAAAAAAAGAAACAATGGAAAACATGTAGGTTGTTCAGGGATGAAGAAAAAGACCAGTTGTGACTCTAATGTAGTCTTCTCTTTCTACACGCTTCACCACGGAGCTATCTTCAACTGAGCTGTGGTACTAAATGAAACTGAAGATCTCCTCTACTTGTTCTTAGAGAACTTTTAAAGTATCAAGTTTGAGTTAGAGTTGAGAGAGGGACGGGGGAGGAGAGAGAGAATGGAGGCAGTGGGGACGACGAAGAAACAGACAGACGGCCAGACAGCCATAGACATAATTCAGGAGTGTGCATGTTGCTTTATGGGGATCAAGGAGATGTTAAATGTAGGAAACTAACCAAAGGATATAACATGAATTCCAGGCATTCTTTTTTTTTTTTTCCCCCTGTGAAAGAAATACTTGTATCTGTGGTCCCCTTGGGAAACTGACATCCTCACAGTGGTGTCTTAGGCGCAAAGCAGAGTGAGAGAAGGCTGCCATCTTGGCTCAGCCTAACAAGTTCTTCTGCATTTCTACGCACACATATCTATTCACATCTTGGCAGGCTTTTCTCTTTCCTAACAAAACTATTACTAAGTCCTGGAATTTGCTTGAGGCTCTGCAGGTAAAACTTTTCTTATTGGAAAGCCAAGGCAGGTAAAGGTAAAAGTTTCAGTATATATGTATATATTGGCCGTGCCATATAGGACCTTACTTCCCTGACCAGGGATCAAGTCTGGGCCCCCAGCCATGAAAGCATCGAATCCTAACCACTGAACCACCAGGAAATTTCCCAAAGTTTCAGTATTTCTTAAGCAATTAATGGTCCAGGTTGTAAGAAAAAAAAAAGCTCTATACTGTACACATTTTTGTAGACAGTATTTGGTTCGACTCAACGAAATCTTTACAAGGACTATATTAATTCTGGGCTTACTGCAGCCCCTAATCATGGTAGTTTCCACTCAAGGCTTCCTCAGGTTTCTCCACAAACATTCCCAGTTGCAATCAGTTCACTGCCTTTATACCACAAGAATCTACTTCATATGATTATGCGTGACTGAAGTGATCCTAGATTATAACTAGGTATGAGGAATTGAGCTTCTTTAGAATTTTATGCCAAAAAATAGTTGATGCCTCTATTCGCTGTTTCATGAAAAACTTAGCTCTGGACCATTTGTGTGGCTAATGGTCTGAGGTCACAGGATAGTTTTGTCATAATTCTTCCCTTAGAGCCTGGTTTCTCCCACTGACTCTAGACCCCTCACGAGCAAGGAAAGCACCTCCTGCCTCCGTGTCATCTATACCTGCCACAATTCCCAAGTAGGCCCTCAGTTAATCATGTCTGAGTAAATGAATTTTAGGTTTGCTTTTCAGTTATAGTAACCGTCTTCGTTTTCATGACACAGAAAACTCAGCTTTCGAGCACCTCTGCACACCATAAAGCCGTCTTGAAATACTGCCTTAGGCACTTGCAGCCAAATCACAGCAATTTCAACAGTATTACAAGAGACCGAATGAGGTTTCAGTAAAGGTGACCTATAAAAATTGCTAGAGACAGGTATGTTATTGTTATGGGAAACAAATGTTAAAGGATCGAGAGAAAGAAGAAAGGAGGCTGAGTCTAAATAAAATCAGAAAAACAAAATTAGAATTCGGGCCTTCGCTTCTGCCAGAGGCCTTGTCACTGGCTGCTATCACAACAGGACACCTGGTCTGTGAGGGCCCTGCTGGAGCAAAGGACAGGCTGATTTTCACCTCAATAGTGACCTGTACTATATTATGGTTTTTTTCACAATTAACCTTTGTTAGATATTATTAAATGACTATTACAGTATAGATCTTTTCCAAGGGGTTACACTGAGTGCTTTGGTTCACTTCCCCATGTCTTCCATGAGACTGTTGATTGAATTAGACAGGATCCAAGTGTCTATTACAGGACCTGGCTCTGGTTATAAAACTGTGGTGCACAATTGCCTCAGCAAGGCACAGGAGCCCATTAAGTCAGCATGCTTTTCCTGAAAAAACTTCTATCCCCCTGGAAATTGAAGTACAGATTGAAATTGAAATTTTGACAACACCAAAATTCTGTGGATTTTATTTGCCTCATTTATTTTATACGTTGAAATCTAAGACTCTATGTTTTGATTATAATCATTTAAAAAGAAAACATTTCTTATGAAATTTCATCCAAAGAGAAGTGTGAAAAAGCCCTGGTGGATCTGCAGAAGAGTTCTTCATCAGGGTTATACCTGAGCCCATACCTGCCTGGAAGGGTCATGAAGGTGAGAGGAACCAGAGGGGAACGAGAAGTTATGAGTCACTGCAGAGCCTTGATATGAGTGGGGAATCTTACTCCACATTTTTCTTAATTTGTATATCTTCTCTTTAGAAAAGATTCAGTAACAGCTTAAAAAATGTTCAGTCTTTGACTTGGGCAGGGTGGTGCCCTGGCCGCTCACTCAGGGGGCCGCTTTGGTGGAGATTCAGGGGGAGCTCCTTATTCAACAGTTTCCATTTCTCATTCTTGCTTTTACAATTCTCTAAATTAAAACATGGAAATGTATGTGAAATTTAAAGATGACGCAGTAGCCCGATTGCAGAAGTCAATTCTAAATTATAATTTGGTATCTTTATCACCAAAACTTCCCTTTTCCTTTGTCAAATATTACTAACACTATTCTCATATAGGGGATATTATTAGATTGCTTCCCCCCGACCCAAATCTCACTCTTCTAGGGCTTTTAATTGGTGTTGATGTTTCCTTCCTCAGGTCACCCATTTCCTGCCTTATAAATACTTTCCAGGTGGAGTTGTTCTCTTTATGTACCTTTGCACCTGTGGTTTCCTTTTAGAATCTGCCTTTCCCCATTCAAACAACAACCAAATCCTACTCAACCCTTAGGAGAAACCTCAGGTATGCCTGCATACAGGAAGCCTTCTATGATCCCATAGTTTGGGTTGGGTACATTTCCTAAGCATTTCTGTAAAAGTTGGCCCTCCATTTCCCTAGGTGTTAGTGTCAAATAGATATATATTTTTAATTCCAGAAAGTTCCAAAAAGCAAAATTTGAAATTGGCATGCCTGGTAACTATTTACCTAACATTGACATTATATTTACAACTGCTTATATAGCATTTATATTGTATGAGGTATAATGAGTACTCTAGAGGTGATAAAGTATGATCATTGATGTATATAAGTAGTTTATATATTTTACATGCAAAATATATGCAAACATATTGTATGTAAGTAGTTTATATGCAAATATGATACCATTTCATATGACGGACTTGAGCATTCTTGGATTTTGGTGTCTGTGGGGGTCCTCAAACCAATCTCCATAGATACCAAGGGATGGTATTGACCTTTGCCTATCATAACACTGTAAACTCTCTAAGGGCAGAGACTCCATCACATGGGGAATACCCATATATATTGCTTCAATGGATGAAGGAAAATTGAAAGTAGGAGTTTTTCAGAAGCTGTGTTCTGGCTCCATGTTCCTTATTGTTTCAATCAAGTTCAGCAAAATGTATAAAAAGTTTTAAATCTGATTTCGGGATATGTGTCAGCCAGACTTGACCATGAACAAGTAGTATAAAGTGTACATAAATGCCTTGTAAGGTAAGGTAAGGTGAAGTCGCTCAGTCATGTCCGACTCTTTGTGACCTTGTGGACTGTAACCTACTAGGCTTCTCCGTCCATGGGATTCTTCAAGCAAGAATACTGGAGTGGATTGCCATTTCCTTCTCCAGGGGATCTTCCCGACCCAGGGATCAAACCCAGGTCTCCCGCATTGGAGGCAGCCGCTTTCACCTCTGAGCCACCCTTGTAAACTCTATTTAAATATTAACTTCATTATTAATTGTAGTAGCTATCATCATCTTCATAATGGTAGAAGAGAGAAAAAAAATGAAACACAATGGTAAGTTCTTCACAATGAATCCAGGAGAGAGGCCCCTGAGGGGTTGAAAATGTATTTAACGGAGAAATGAGGGAAGTGGTTTTCTGAAAATGTCACTGAGAGGTTAAAGACTCCCAGAATCTTCTGTTGGTTTGCTAAGTACTGCCTTTTAGGAATTCCTATAGGATGTTAATGCTATTTTTTATTCTATGATTTTGACAAATAGTTCTTACAAAAAGAAACCTCCTTGAATGTTGAGCAGATAATCCAAACCCTAAACCAGGACAGAGGGATAACTGCTTGTGTGGCCACAAACAGAAATGCAAAGAAGATTTTAAAGACAAGCTGGTTGATGCAAAATATTTTCTATGAAGCAAAAAATAAGCACAACCATTCCATTTTCATACACTGTTTTGACTGCTTAGGCAAGAAGAGGAGACTGGGGAAATATCTTAAAATTATCTGCCTGAGCAAGAATAAAAAGCTATCACTGGTGGCTCAGCTAGTGACTTATTCATTTTCTTGGAAATCACTTATATTAGGTCATGAAGTCAGTTTCCCTGGTTGATTGAAAAATAAACAAAAGCAAATCAAAAAGAAAACTTTCCATTGTGGCCCTAATATAGGCTGTGATTTCTCTTCCCTGGATGTAATGGAGAGAAAATGAGGGATTATTATTCTCCATACTTATCTAATCAGATAGATTTATTTTTCAGATGCAAGCATTGGTCATTGTGTGGTGACTGCTATATAGGCAGAGGATAACCAATTCTTGTTTTCCTGAAGCTAACCTGTTTGCAAATTGCCTTTGCATTTACTGTGTGTGTGTGTGTGTGTGTGTGCATATGTGCACATACCAATTCCAGACCTGATGTTTACAGTGTGAGTTACAGTGAAAGGTATAGCCAGATGGGTGTATCAGTCAGCTGGGATTTTTGAAGAGAATTTAATGGTGGGACTATTTCAGAGGTGTGAGCAGGGTTAAGACAACCAAAGATGGCAGATACCAATAGCATCTATTCCTCTGGCAGAGGACTAGAAAGTTACAGGGGCATATGACAGCTCAAACTGTGAAAGAGGGGCCACCTGACTACAGCTGCTGTGGTAGAGGAAGGAGCACCGCTGGGCCCAGGGCACCACGGCCGGGAGCAGCAGGGGTAAGAACACATCAACATTTCTGAGGCTGATGGAGTAACAACCCCCCAAAGACACTGACATCTAGGCCCTGGAATCCGTGAATATATTACTTTACATGGCAAAAGGGATTTTATAGATGTGAATAAGTTAAGGATCTTGAGATGGGAGGGCCATCCTGCTACTCTGAGTGGACCCAGTATAATCACAGGGGTCAAAGTCTGAGAGAGAAGAGATTTGGGACTGAAGCAGAGGTCAGGGATAAGGGAAGAGGATCTGCTGCTGGTGTTGAGGATGGAGGAAGGGGCTACAAGCCAAGGAACACAGGCGGCTCCAGGAGCTGGAAAGGCAAGGGAATGGATTCTTTCCTAGATCCTACAGGAGGAAATAGACCTGCTCATAAGACAACTTGATTTTTAACCCACTGAAACTGCTTTGGAATTATGACCTCTAAAACTGTAAGATAATACATGTGTGCTGTCTTAAGCCAATAAGTTTGC
Organism: Oryx dammah; assembly: GCF_014754425.2. Classification (NCBI taxonomy): domain Eukaryota; kingdom Metazoa; phylum Chordata; class Mammalia; order Artiodactyla; family Bovidae; genus Oryx; species Oryx dammah. Next base: position 43,670,580 of record NW_024070202.1, on the reverse strand, counting down.
AGTACTTTGTTACAACTGGAATAGAAAGCTAATGCCCTGCCCTCTGATTTCCTACTAGTGCTTCTTATCAGCCTAATCCAACAGGAAATCAGAGGGCAAGAGAGTTTGGGTGATGCAGACATAGTGATCAGTTCCCAAGATTGCAGAATAGGGAGAGGAGGGAAGAGACTAGATTTGGGAGGAGGTAAAAGAAAAGAAGCACCAACACTGGGGTGGGGTGCGTGTGGGATGGGGATAGATTTTAAAGCCATGGATGAATATGACATGACATGAAGGCTCCTGTGATCTGAACACTTGTATCCCCCACCTGGCTCACATGCTGAGATCCTAGCCTCCAAGGTGACAACATCTGGAGGTGGGGCCTTTGGGAGGTGATTAGGCCCTGAGAGGACAGCCTTCATGAATGGGATTCAGTTCAGTTCAGTTCAGTTGCTCAGTCGTGTCCAACTCTTGGATCTCCTTGCAGTCCAAGGGACTCTCAAGAGTCTTCTCCAACACCACAGTTAGAAAGCATCAATTCTTCGGCGCTCAGCTTTCTTCACAGTCCAACTCTAGCATCCATACATAACCACTGGAAAAACCATAACCTTGACTAGACGGACCTTTGTTGGCAAAGTAATGTTTCTCTTATAAAAGAGATGCCTGAGAGATCCCTTGTCCTTTCACCTTGTGAGGACACAGTAAGTAGGCTCTCAGTTAGTCAGTTCAGTCAGTTCAGTCGCTCAGTTGTGTCCGACTCTTTGCGACCCCATGAATTGCAGCACGCCAGGCCTCCCTGTCCATCACCAACTCCTGGAGTTCACCCAAACTCACGTCCATTGAGTCGGTGATGCCATCCAGCCATCTCATCCTCTGTCGTCCCCTTTTCCTCCTGCCCCCAATCCCTCCCAGCATCAGACTCTTTTCCAATGAGTCAGCTCTTCACATGAGGTGGCCAAAGTATTGGAGTTTCAGCTTTAGCATCATTCCTTCCAAAGAATACCCAGGACTGATCTCCTTTAGGATAGACTGGTTGGATCTCCTTGCATTCCAAGGGACTCTCAAGAGTCTTCTCTAACACCACAGTTCAAAAGCATCAATTCTTCAGTGCTCAGCTTTCTTCACAGTCCAACTCTCACATCCATACATGACCATTGGAAAAGCCATAGCCTTGACTAGATGGACTTTTGTTGGCAAAGTAATGTCTCTGCTTTTGAATATGCCATCTAGGTTGGTTATAACTTTCCTTCCAAGGAGAAAGCGTCTTTTAATTTCATGGCTGCAATCACCATCTGCAGTGATTTTGGAGCCCAGAAAAATAAAGTCTGACACTGTTTCCGCATCTAATTCCCATGAAGTGATGGGACCAGATGCCATGATCTTCGTTTTCTGAATGCTGAGCTTTAAGCCAACTTTTTCACTCTTCTCTTTCACTTTCATCAAAAGGCTTTTTAGTTCCTATTCTCTCACCAGACATTAAATCTTCTGGCACCTTGATCTTGGACTTCTGGCCTCCAGAATTATGGGAAATAAATTTCTGTTGTCTATAAGAAGCCACTCACTCAATGGCATTTTGTTACAGCAGACTGAAGGGACTAAGACAAAGGCTTTATAAAATAATTCAAGGACAAGACATAAAAATCAGGTAGTGCTAACTTTGTCCACACTGGAGAAGCTATTTTTGGAAGGCTTTATTTGCTTTAATATTTCATTTTTACATAGATAGTCTCTCTTTTTTTTTTTTTTCATAGATAGTCTCTTAAGATAATGTTATAGAAAGACAAGTGGCATCAGGGTTACTGAATTATACCTGCTTTTTTAAATTGCTAAAGATTTCGGAGTTGCCTTTGCATCTAGTCAGTTTCCGATCCCCGTCCACCCTACTCCCTCTAGGTCTCCAGCCTGTCGTTTCTCCTGCCTTCATCCTCGATTCTCTGTGTCTCTCCTCTGCCTCCTCTTTTGGTCCTTGTGGCTGCCACCATCATCTTTTGAAGCTCACCTCTGCTGTGGTCTCTCTCCTTTTCACACACCCACCCTCCTTCCCCAGACTTCCTGAACAGAATCCAGACCCTTAACATGGTGTGATGAGCATCCAGGATCTGGTGCCCCCAACCTTCCAGCTCATTCCTGCCACTCTCTCAGGTTCAATCTGGAGGGCTTCTTCTTTCCCCACTCTTCACTGGGTGCTCCCAGCTCTGCATATTTGCTCTTGCTATTGCCTCTGCCAGTTTTTCTTGCCATTCTCCCCAACTCCTCCTGTCTTATCTTGCAATTGTGCCCATTCTTCAAGGTTCTGTTCAACTCCTCCATGAGCCACCTCTGGTCCCTCCAAGGGGAGATGTCACCACCTTTCTCTAGGTGTCCACTGCATACTGACTATGCCTCTCTTACAGGGTATAAGTCTCCCTGACTCTGCCTCTCTTATTCTCATCATATCTGTATTTATTCTCCCCACCATGTCTGCACCTACTAAAGTATACACTCCTGGAAAGAGGGATTGTACCTTTGTTCCATCTACACTGCCTTAAAAACAGCAGATAATAAAACTTGCAGCAAGGACAGAAATTATTACTGTGTAAGATATAAAATGATTAATGGGAGGAGGAGAGTCCTTGAGGAGCTGAGGATGTGGGGGAGTTCGAGGGGGAGTGGCTCTGGGGTCAGAACCCTTTGAGGGCAGTTCTGTGCTCACTCATTTTTCCACTGTTGGCTGAGGTGACCAGCACAGGATAAGAGCTTCATTAGCATTTCTCAAGTCAGTGAATCAATGCTGCCTACTACGTTTTGGCCAAAGCTAACCTTGAATTCCATGAGAACAAGGACTAAAGAGAAATTTATAATCTCTGTTATAATATAAAGGAGAAAAAGTACATAAAAGTAAAAATAATACAGTCTTCTACTTGCCGTGAGAAGTAAGCTTAGCAATAGCAGGGTTTTGCCAGGAACCAGCTAAAGAAGATCCAGCCACAAGGTGGAAGCAACTCTTTTCTTTCTGATATAACCATGCCTGTGCTGGCAAAAGCTGGCTAAAAGCAGCAAACATGTTATTTTTGTGTTTACTGAGTCCTGTGAGAAGCACTGGACAATAAATTCATATGAGACATAATTATACCCTCCCAAAATACACCGTTTGAGTGCAGAGATCATGATTTACACTTCTACAATATCCTCTGTAGCATCTAGCAGTACTGACTGGTGCATGAGAGAGAGAGAGAAAGAGAAATGATTGGCTAATTGATTTGGGGGTAAAGTAAGTCAAGGAAGCAGTTGCTAACAAGACACGCTCTACACACACTAAACCATATATAGGACCACCGAGGGCACATCTTATTAGTCCCTTCATCTCTGGTTTCTACTGTCTTTACTTAGGGTGAGGTCTCTGAGCTTGAGGGAGCAATAGGGCTTTCTGAAAGGCCACATGGCTCATAAGCAGAAGTCACGAGACGAGACATAGATTCCCTTATTCCCAAACCCACAGCTCCCTATTCTTCTCAAGTTGCTTCAGCATCACTGAGGAGGGGAGAGTGACTCACTTGTGGGTTTTTATTTAGTTCACAGTCAAAGGTTCCTTCTATAGGAACAAGAGACTATGTAAGATGTTTGTGATTTATTACTGACCTTTGGGCTATTGTTTAAAAGTATACAAATAATCATGTGTCATAAATAGTTTGGAAGTCTAGGTTCATTCAAGCATGAGTAGGATGAGAAAGAAGGTCTGATTAATGGTGTAATGAGAACAACCTATAGTTGTAAATAGATCTAGTTAGTACTTTACATTCTGGACTTCCCTGATCACTTCAGGTACTTTCTCCATGAATAAAAATTAGTTTTTAGCATTAAAGTTTCAGATCAGCAGAATAATGGATGTCCTTGGGCCCGATTTTAATATGCAAAAGGAGTCTGTACACAAGGCAGAAAAACTCATGTCTCTGGGGTCGACTGTCTTTGTTTGGTCATATTGAAAACACCATCTTTCTTTAATAGCTTAATTTTAAGACAGCTCTCCAGAGGATCTTTACTCATCGCTGCCATATTCAATTATCCTGGCATTGAATGTGTGGATTACAATAATTTTTCTATTGATATGCTAACACTGAATAGATAGAATAGCAGTGTATTACTATTATTTTGATGCACAAAATAAACATTATCCAATTTTCTTTACTACTTAAAGTCACATATTAATTACTTAAAATTTACAACTAGGAATGAAGCCGAGTGTCTAAAAATCTTGTTCCTGTTCAAGTTAATTCAGATTGTCCATCCATGCATGAGAACAGCTGAGCTATGAAATTGGGCAGCATGTTTTCTGGCAATAATAAGGAGATAACATTCCTTAGGAGTATTTAAGTGACATCAGTATTGATAGGTTAATTGGAAATAAAAATGTAAAGCTTTTGTAAATTGCTAGAATAAAAAGCCTCCGGTTTATTGTAGCTTCGCAATGCACTTTTTGAACTCTCCCCCTTTTGCAGCTTAAGTTAATAACTGTCTGATTAATGTAACTGTGGCGGTACTCAGAATTCCATGGCCATCCCATGGTAAATCAGCTGTTTTCAAAAACAGACTCTCCCACCTATATCCTGAGTCACAATCATTTTGCTCCCTTTACCAAATTCTTAAAAAATGACCCCACATGGGGTGAAATGCAGAGAATATTGGGTGGAGAAAAGAAATGCCATGTGACATAAGGTCATAAGAGCTTTGTTTGAGAATCTGATATAAGAGAAACCCTACATCTTCAGAGCTCAGGGTATCACTTGGTGCTATAGCATAATTAATAACAATTAAGTCTCATAATTAATTATTTTGAAAAAGGCAAGTAAAGTGATATTATGCTATCATGCATCTTAACTAGACTCAAAATTATTTTCAGGTCTCTGTGTGAGTATTTACACTGACATTTCTATCTGTATACTAAACTCTCAATTAATTGTCCCAAATCTTGTTACAGTTATGAACCACTCAGATGAAAAATTGGACCCTTCACATTAATTAACACTTTTTGAACAAAGCTTTAAAACAGATACTTTCTAGGCATATTAGAAGCATTATTTAATTCTCAAACAAATAAACAAAGCAAAGCTACTCTCCATGAGCTAGAGAAAACAAAGAAAAATTCAAATAAACTTTGGGAAATGAAATCACAATTTTTTAAAACTGGGAACTGATTTAACGTATGAATACTGCATACTGAGTGACATTGATGCCAAGACAGCAGGTCAATGTCTACATGGTTATTTACTTGAGCTGTCCCACGTCATCAATAGTGCCCCTTCATTTGGGTTGGTCAGGTTCTTTTAATAGTTCATGTGACTGGACATTCAAGAATGACTTGGATCTACTTCATTATGCTTCTTCTGATCCTGTTTTCCAATTCCAAGTGCATTTTCTATGTTTTTGTCCTTGGCTTCTGCCTTAGACTATGACCCTGGTCACCTCTCCAATTTGGTTTCTTACACTTTCTAGTAATCTTTAGTGATGGCCCCTCAAATGCATCTGAGGTCATCATTATACCGATGCTTTTGGAAGCTGATATTTCCTATGTTATCTCTGTTCAGTCTTGCATTGTTATTGATGTGAGGCCACCTAGTCATTTGACAAATATGGGCCACTTGTCACCAAAAGGACTGAATATAAACATGTGAATGGAAACGTCCAAATTCATCATCATCCCTAGAAAAACAATTCTGTAGGGTTGTCCTGATGGAGAATCCTTCTTTTCTAATCACTTATGTTTTCCAAGGATATCACATTATTAATGCAACTTTGGCTGAAGTGTTTCTAGTCACTGAGGTATGGATGTATGATTGGTTTATTTTTCCAATAACTGCTGCCAACTGTGCTCTGTTAACTCCCCTTGCCCTTCCCTGCTGGGTAGTATTCCATTTCCATTATTTTTCAGCACTTTTAGCTATTGAAAAGTATAGTACAGTTAGCACTGTAAGCTCACCTTCAGTTAAGAACTTCCCCCACCCCTGCCCCACTAAGCTGAAGGCTTGAGGGACTTGAGCAGGCAAAGGATCTTGTTCTCTTCTCTCCCCAGCTCCTCACTCTTCCTCATCTCTCCAAGCTGCTAGAGAAGCTCCTATGGCAGGGTTATGTAAGAAGGGTGACATTCTCTTTGATCAAGAGTAACTGGTGGCTCTCTTTTTTTGTTTCTGTTTTTCATGTGGCAGATCTTAATCTGAGTTTGGTGTTCACTTTGTGCCACAAACTGTTCTAGGTGCTGGGGATATGGTGGAAATCAAGGAAGAAAAGATTTCTGACCTCAGGGAATTTTGATTCAAGGATATCCAAATGCTGCCTCTCTCGTGAGGATGTTTTGGGTCACTTGTTTGGAAGACTTGATATATCCCCAAATTGTGAGACTGAAACTTTCAAACTCACTTTAAACTTGAATATATACAATACTAAAGATTTGGGTTATATCCTGTACCGAAGGAGAGGGAAATGGCAATCCACTCCAGTATTCTTGCCTGGAGAATCCCAGGGACAGAGGAGCCTGGTGGGCTGCCATCTATGGGGTCACACAGAGTCGGACACGACTGAAGCGACTTAGCAGCAGCAGCAGCAGCAGCCTGTACTGAAAGGTAGCATTTGGGATTTGGGGCTCTAAGAATTTAGAGTAGGGATTGGTAAACTATGGCCCTTAGGTCAAATTCAACCCACTGTTTTTTCTTCTTTTTTTTTTTAATGTAAAATTTATTGGAACACAGTCATATTCTTTCATGTACCTATTGCCTATGGTTGCTTTTATACTAATATGATATGGTTGAGCTGTTGTATCAGAGACTGTATGGTCCACAAAGCCAAAAATATTTACTCCACGGCCCTTTATTGAAAAAGTTTGACCACCCATGGACCTTTAAATTTAGGAAAGACAACTGCTTGTCTTGGATAATTTGTATACTAACAGATCTGTGCGTAGGGTGCAGTTCACACTTGACTTTTTTGAGAATTCTTCTCTCATTAATGAATCTAGGATAAAAATTTTCTTTTGGTTTTATTTAAATTATGTACTATTTAAAACATTTAAGAGTTGAGAGTAATAAAATTTCTACTCTTGCACTCACCAACCAGATTTTAATCAAGTTAATATTGTGTGACATTTGCTTCTAATTCTTTGGCATAAAAAGAAAATCTTATGGATAGAGTTTAAGTTCCCTGAATGGTTTCTGATTTCATTCCCCTCCCCACAAAGGTAACCCCTATTCTGTAGTTGATGCTCATTCTTTTTTCATTTTTTAGGACTTTTACTTCATATGTATATATCTATAAATAATACATTATATTGCAAATGTTTACATTTAACATAAGTATCATTACATATGTAATTCTGCAAATTGGTTTTACACATCATTTTGTTGTTGAAATTTATTCATGTACTGGATATTGTTGTTGTTCAGTTGCCAAGTTGATTCTCTGCAACCCCATGAGCTGCAGCATGCCAGGCTTCCCTGTCCTTCACTATCTCCCTGAGTTTGCTCAAACTCATGTCCATTGAGTCAGTGATGCCATCCAACCATCTTATCCTCTGTCACCCCCTTCTCCTCTATCCCTCAATCTTTACCAGTATCAGGGTCTTTTCTAATGAGTCGGCTCTTTGCATCAGGTGGCCAAAGTCTTAGAGCTTCAGCTTCAGCATCAGTCTTTCCAATGAATATTCAGGGTTGATTTCTTTAGGATTGACTGGTTGATCTCTTTCCAGTTCAAGGGACTCAAGAGTCTTCATCAGCACAGTTCAAAAGCGTCAGGTCTTCAGCGCTCAGGCTTCTTTATGGTCCAACTCTCACATGCATACATGACTACTGGAAAAACCATAATTTTGACTAGACAGACCTTTGTCAGTAAAGTAATACCTCTGCTTTTTAATATGCTGTCTAGGTCTGTCATAGCTTTTCTTCCAAGGATCAAGTGCTTTTTAATTTCATGGCTATAGTCATTATCTGCAGTGATTTTGGAGCCCAAGAAAATAAAGTCTGACACTGTTTTCACTGTTTCTTCATCCAGTTGCCATAAGGAGATAGGACTGGATGCCATGATCTGAATTTTTTGAATGTTGAATTTTAAGCCAGCTTTTTCACTCTCCTCTTTCACCTTCATCAAGAGGCTCTTTAGTTCCTCTTCACTTTATACCATAAAGTGGCATCATCTGCATATCTGAGGTTATTGATATTTCTCCCAGCAATCTAGATTCCAGCTTGTGCTTCATCCAGTCCAGCATTTCTCATGATGTACTGTGCATATAAGTTAAATAAGCAGGGTGACAATATATAGCCTTGACATATATTGTCCTTTGACTCCTTTCCCAATTTTGAACCACTCTGTTGTTCCATGTCCAGTACTAACTGTTGCTTCTTGTTCTACACACAGGTTTCTCAGAAGTCAGGTAAGGTGGTCTGATATTCCCACCTCTTTAAGATTTTTTCATAGCTTGTTGTGATCCACATAAAAGATTTAGTGTAGTCAATGACACAGAAGTAGATTTTCTTTCTTTTTTTTTAAATTTCTTTGCTTTTTCTATGATCCAGCAGATGTTGGCAATTTAATCTCCAGTTCCTCTGCCTTTTCATATCCAGCTTGCACATCTGGAAGTTCTCAATTCACATACTGCTGAGGCCTGGCCTGAAAGATTTTGAGCATAATCTTGCTAGCATATGGAAATGCGTGCAATTGTACAGTAATTTGAACATTCTTTGGTATTACCTTTCTTTGGGATTGGAATGAAAACTGACATTTTCCAGTCCTGCAGCCACTGCTGAGTTTTCCGGATTTCCTGGCATATTAAGTACAACACTATAACAGCAGCATCTTTTAGCATTTGAAATAGCTCAGCTGCAATCCCATCACCTCCACTAGCTTTGTTTGTAGTAATGTTTCTTAAGGCCCACTTGACTTCACACTCCAGGATGTCTGGCTCTAGGTGAGTGACCACACCATCATGGTTATCTGGGTCATTAAGAACTTTTTTATACTGTTCCTCTGTATATTCTTTCCACCTCTTCTTAATCTCTTCTGCTTCTATTAGGTCCTTGCCACTTCTGTCCTTTATTGTGCCCATCTTTGCATGCAATATTCCCTTGGAAGCTCTAATTTTCTTGAAGGGATCTCTAGTGTTTTCCATTCTATTGTTTTTCTCTATTTCTTTGCATTGTTTACTTAAGAAGGCTTTCTTATCTGTCCTTGCTATTCTCTGGAGTTCATTCATTCCAACTATATGATACTCCACTATATAAACATTCTTTAGTTCATTTTGTTGTTGTTCTACAGATGCATATTAGAATTTGTCCAACAGCCCCCAATATTTGCAATTAAAACTTATGCTGCAGTAAACATTGTTGTAAACGTCTCCTGGTGTATATGAGGAAGAACAGGTTACATGCATAGATCAGTGGAGTGCTGATATATAGCATATCGGAGCATCTTCAAATGTCTTTGTTGTTGCCAAATTGCTCTGCAAAGTGGTAGCAAAAATTAACTTTAACATCAGTAGTGAATAAGAGTTCCCAGTTCCCCACATCCTTGCCAGTGTTTGGAATTGCCAGACTTTTCAACATTTGCCAATTTGGAGATAAAGTGCTCTTACTGCTTAATTTGCTTTTTCCTGATGTTGAACATCTTTGCAGATGTTTGTTAGCCATTTTGATTTCTTCTTTCATAAATTATTCATAATGTACTTTGTCCAATTTTTGCATTGCATTATCTTTTGTTATTAATCATAAAAGCTTTTTGTTATTTATATGTTTCAGGAGCGCATACTTTTGTCACTTTCATGTATTTCGAATATATTCCCTTAATGTGAGGCTTGTCTTTTCACTTGTTTCATGGCGTTCTGTCAGAGAGATGCTTAAAATTTTAATGGAATCACATTTATCAGTAATGTTCCTTGATGGTGGTTTGGGCTTTTTGTGATTTGTTTAAAAAATCCTTTTTAAGCCAGATAAAATAAAAGATTTTCCTACAATTTCTTTTAAAGTTTTTGGCATTTGCTTTTCACACTTAATCTTTAATCCACCAGGAGTTGACTTTTGTGTGTGGTGTGAAGTAGACTTATTTGTATCGTCATGAGTATCCATTTGTCCTAGTGCTGGTTATTGAGAATCTGTCCTTCACTTCCTGTTTGCAATGCTGCCTCAGTCAAATATGAGTCTCCACCCCTCCACTGCTGGTTTTCTAAGCTTTCCACGGTGTCCTCTAGTTAACTTGGCCTCATCAGTGTCACCATTCCCATTGTTTTGATTCCTCTAGCCATAGACATAAATCTTGAAATCTTGTAAGACTGGATGTTTTTAGAATCTTACACTTACCCTCATTTTCAAATACAAATGATCCCTGACATCTTTAGGTTATACACAGTGAATAATTAGAGTTTATTATACACAGAGTTTCAGGTTTGAGAGCAATACCTACGTTTAATCTTTTCACCTCACTTGTGAAATATGAAATACATTAGGAACAAATTGCTAACTCAAACATTTTAATTGTGATTTGCAGACAAAGGTTTACTAGAAGTTAATCCACAGCTGTTTAAGAGGTCTTTAAACAATTAAAAGTATTTTTGGAAAGACTTAAGTCATATAAATAAAAGTGGAATTATTTTAACCTTGTAATTTTCTTAGTGAAATATTTAGGAAACAACTGAGTTATGAAGGATTAACTTTTTTTTTTTTTTTTTACTTACATTGTATATTTTACAATAGTGATCATCCAGCCTATTTAAAAGTGGGTTTTACTCAGGGGTATGCATCAGAGTTACCTAGGGAACTTTTAAAGCCATTCTGCCCCTTTCCAAATTAGATATCCTCAATAATTTCTGAAAGCAATGACATGCCATTAAAAAGGTAGGGTTTTGCCTCTCTAATAGAGCATTTATGTCATCTAATATGGTCTATAAAGTAGGAGTTTCTCTAAACTCTTATTCCATAAGCCTCCTTGCTGCATCAAGAAGCACTATTTTTGTTAGCACAGAAAGCTATAATATACTTTTTTTGGTCTCATTTTTCTAACTGTGGCCATGTTCTCCTGGGCATTTGCAATTTATTTCTATTTTCTAGTTTACCTTTTCTTTTTTTTTTTTTTAAATTTATTTATTTATTTTTAATTTTTACTTTACAATTCTGTATTGGTTTTCCAAATTGAGTTTTATTGCCACTTGGTATCTAAAAGCTAAATGGAACATTTACTTGGATTCATTCCATTCTAGGACACTTTGATGTGCCAGTGATAACAATGTGGCTAGTTTTTAAAAAGGGCCAACACAAATGAGTGGGGATACAAATAGCCAAGAGCTTAAAAACTCTGGGATTCACTGATTCCTAAGCTCTTCTTAGAATGACAATATTCTTAGATGGTGACATTCTGTGTAGTTTCACGTATGACACATCTGAGTTGCTTTTTTTCCTCTAGAGGCTTCTCAACTTACCTTCAGAAATTTAAGAAGTTTAGACATGAGACACAGCTATCCCAGAGGAGCCTGCCTACTCAGTGCATCCCTCTGGGGCCAGGCTGGGAGGCTGCCGTGTTGCACTGTGTACATTTCCCACCAGCACTCCCCTTGGGGTATCTAGGTCACTGTTCAAGGTCACTATCTCAACTCCTAGCTGACATTCAGAAAGACTTCTTTTCCCCACAAAAAGAGTCTAAGCCACAATCTGAATCACAAAGCTCTGAATTCGGGGCTGGGTTATACTTGCTCTACATTCTTCTTGCACTCCCTCTCTTCCAAAAAGTTTGATCCTATACCTCAATAATACCCATGATACTGTCGACCTCTGTCCCAAATAGGACTCAGACAATTTTGCAATACAAGTAGCTAGAGATAAAGACATCAAAGAATCACCAGAAATACCACACTGACTAGTTACAGCCAACAAGGTACAGGCTAAGCATGCTCCCAATAATACGGTTCCCCTTCTTTTCAATGAGCAATGGAAAGTCTTTTACAAGTGAAAGTTCACTTCAGAAAGGCATATAGAAAGCAAAGCTGCTTTGCACGTGAAAAGTGCTCAATATCACTAATTACAAGAGAAATGTAAATCAAAACTAAATGAGGTATTGCCTCATACTATTCTGATTGGCCACCAACAAAAAAATCAACAAACAATAAATGCTGGAAATGGTGTGGAGAAAAGAGAAACCTACTACACTATTGGTAGGGATGTACATTAGCACAGCCACTATGGAGAATGGTATGGGGGTTCCCTGAAAAACTATAAACAGAACTATCATATGATCCAACAATCCCACTCCTGGACATATATCTGGACAAGACCATAATTCAAAAAGGCACATGCATCTCAGTGTTTTACCACAGCACTATTCACAACTGCCAAGACTTGGAAGCAACCTAAATGTCCACTGACAGAGCAATGGATAAAGAAAGTGTGGTATATATATACAATGAAATATTACTCAGCCATAAGAAAGAACAAAATAACACTATTTGCAGTGACGTGGATGGACCTAAAAATTATCATACTGAATGAAGTCAGACCCAGAAAAAATATGGCATCACTCACACGTGGAATCTAATTTAAAAAGATACAAATAAACACATTTACTTATTTGTTTGTGAGAAACAGCCTCACAGACTGTGAAAACAAACTGTGGTTACAAAAGGGGAAATGGCAGGGAGGGATAAATCAGGAGTTTTAGGATTGATACACATATACACTACTATTTATAAAATAGATAATCAACAAGGACCTACTATATGGCACAGTGAGTTCTACTCAATACTCAGCAATAACTTACATGGGTAAAGAATCTGAAAAATAATTACTATATGTATATGTATAACGGAATCAATTGCTGTATACCTGAAATTAACATAACATTATAAATCAACTATACTCCAGTAACATTAAAAAAAATTAAGAAAAAGCAAAGCTGCTTTGATGGAACAGAGATGCAGGGGTGAGGTGGTACTCAGGTTCCTGCTCACTTTACCCCTGCCTATTTTCCCAGCTTCCTTTCTTACCCCAGAGGACTCTCTGGAGTCCTGAGGATTATCTACAATATTTTCTATATGATAAAAAGGCATCTGGGGAATATGGCCATGTCATCCAGCCTGTTTCATGACACTTTCTCTGGTATCTGGAATTCCTCCCCTTTCCTCATAGCCACCTGTTGAAAGGACATCAGGACCCCACTCAAATATCATCTTCCCGAGGAACTCTCTCTAAGACAAAAAACTTCCTTATGGCAGATGATCAGTGCTTCTATTACAGCTTTAGGGACTGCTAGTCTCAGATATTCTGAAACAATCCTGATTTCTAATACTAGATTCTAATATGCTCTTGGATCCATTTATTTGTCAAACCACACTTCAGTTTTTGGCTTGGAAAATATTGTTATAATTACAGCTCTTATCACAGTCAGCTTTGTTTCTGAGTTATTGATCCATGTAGTTATCATAAAGTATGCATCTCCAAAGAGCAGACATTGGGTCATTTCATCACAATTAATCATCATTCCTCCTCCTCCCTCTTGTTTTCATTGTCATCATCCTTAAATAGTTTATTCATTACTGAGAACACACCAGGCTGGGTTGTGCACTTATACTAATTACCTCGTTTAATTATTGTAAAAACTCTGCAAGGTAGGTATGTCTTGATCTCCAGTTTTGCGATGAGGAAGTTGAGGTACTCAGTTAGTAAGTGACTGAGCTGGGATCTGCCCAAACCCACGCTCTCTCCTTCACACTACTCTGCCACTCACAGTGTTGCCGAGTGTTTCTCTGCATGTTCTAGAAACATTTATTCTGAAAAATACTGAATAAATATATGCTCAACTGCTCAGAAATGAAAGCATGGAAAAATCACACATGGATAGAGGCTGGGAATTGAAGTATTTCCCTTTCATGCTTGTATGATTCAGAAAAGAACTTCTCACTTGTATTTAGTTCCATGTTAACCACTCTGGTGGTTGAAAAGCAAAGCAAATCCATTGGGATTTCCATTTTGCTGCCAGCCTGTGGTTAAGGAAACTGGCACCTCAAAACACAACAGATACTTCTCCATGATTTGTGATGTCTGAGCCATGTTGGATTATCTGAATGCAGGCTGGGACCATTCCACACTGCTGAGGCTTGTCCCTGGAGTCCTGCAATACTCCTGGGAGGTGCACCATTAGGCTACTGTAGCCAAAACAAAGCTGGCTGGCCATTGACCATGTGACCTGATATCTGGAAGTTCCAATCTCTGGCTGGGCACATGTGGAACAGAATAAGAGAGGAGCTTATAAGAACATCTTCAGTGGGTGGGATGGAGAAGGGGAGGTGTCTGATAAGACAGAGAAAAAGCCATTATGCTCCTTGCTATAGGGTCTTCTTCCTAGTGTTTGTTATCAGAAGCACAGTGTAAGGACAGATGCACTGGAAGGCATCCAATGGCTATGATATTCCTGTCATCCTGAGTAGCCACTAGGTAGAGAGTTGTACTAAGACCGTGGAGGACAGAGAGAGGATTATGATACAGTGTGACACCCCCAGGTATTTATAATCTAACATACTAAATTTAACTATACACTGAACTGAACTAAGTGTTGTGGTTAAACATCTTTCAGGATGAATCTCTACCTCATAACATATACAAAAATGAATTCCTAAGGAGTTTTGAATTTAAATGTGAAGGGTCCAACTTTAAAATTCGTAGGAAAAACTATGACTGTGAGATAGGAAAGGATGTCTTAAATAACCAAAATGCAAATAATTCAGAATATTGATACATTTGATTATACCAAATTTAAGAATCTGATTTCATCAAAATGGGCCATAAAGGAGAGGGAGATGCCACAAAGTGGGAAAAGATATGTGCAATGCATATAACCAACAGAAGTGCAATATCCATCACGTATAAAAATCGATAAGGACAAACAACAATAACAATAGAAATATGGGCAAGATATGTCAACACACATATCACAGAAGAGGAAAATTAATAACTCAGACACATAAAAAGATGTTCATTAGTAATCCGGAAGAAAATTAAACCATGATGATACAGCATGTCACATCTACTATACTAACAAAAATTTAATATTGATTTTAAATCAAATCTTGACAAGGATATAAAGCAACAGGGAATCATATGCAGTATATAGGAGTAAATATAGTGGTACCAACACTTAGGAAATTTTTCTGGGGTTATTTAGTCAATCTGAAGTTGCTCAGAACCCAGGACTCTGCAAATCTACTCCTAGGAATAGATGCAGGAGTTTTTCCTGATAGAAAACATTGCACATGTGTACCAGGAGACCTTTATATGAATGCTGATAATAGTGATGGCTCTGATATTAAAAAACTGGAAACTCCCTCAATGCTCATCAATAGGAAATGAATAAATAAATTCATATTCATATTATAGGAAACCACGCAGTAGTGAAAAGGAATAAACTACATTAATACACATTGACATGGGTGACATTCACAATGTTGAGCTAAAAATTTCAAGAGAATCTAAAAAATATAATTCTATGTTGATAAAGTTCAAAAATATGTGAAACTGAACAGTATATTGTTGAGGGCTATATCCACACGTGGTAACTTATAAAGAAAAGCAAAGGAATGATAAACACAGATGTCAGAATAGAAGTTACCTGAGGCCGATGGTGGCATGGAGGGAGAGGAGATAGAGAAGGCTTCAAGTATATTAGCACTGCTCTATTTCTTAAGCTAGATATTGGTCTGCAGGTTCTTATTTTATCTTCGTTGTTAAACCGCACATATATATTCTATAATTTCTTTTCTATTTTACTACATTTCACAATAAAAAGGTATTCAAAAGTGTGTGATGGGAGTACTTTATCTGAATGAGAGAGTGAGAAGCAGGACTTAGTGAAGGCTTCATGAGCTGGCTCCTGAAAGTTTCATAGGGTTTGAAGGACAGAAATAGACAGAGAGGAAATTCCACTCAGGAAGAAAAGATGAGGAAAGACATGAAAGTGTGAAATGGCATAGCGTGTCCGAGAATTAGCAATGGTTGGAGTATAAACTGGGGTATAGAGTAGCATGTTAAGATGGAAAACTATAGTGGAAAAAACAGCCTTCCAAGAGACAAAGAGAGAGAAAGAGAGAGAGGCACCAAACACAAAATAAAAAAAAACTAAACAAAAAGTCTTAACATTCTTAGATCTAATGCTGCAAGCAAAGGGGAGTTGTTGAAAACTGTTGAGAAGACGAGGTCAGGGCAGCTGCCGAGAGGAGCTACCACACGTCCGAGGTCAGGGATGCTGGCTGAGAGGAGCTACCCCACGCTTGAGGTCAGGGGAGGTGGCCAAGAGGAGCAACCCCACGTCCAAAGAGTGACAGCTGTGAGGGCAAAGGAGGGCCGAGAGGAGCTACTCCATGTTCAAGGTCAGGAAAGGTGGCCATGAGGAGATACCCCTCATCCAAGGTAAGGAACAGTGGCTATGCTTTGCTGGAGCAGCCTTGAAGAGATACCCCACATCCAAGGTAAGAGAAACCCAAATAAGATGGTAGGTGTTGCGAGAGGACATCAGAGGGCAGACACACTGAAACCATAATCACAGAAAACTAGTCAATCTAATCACACTAGGACCACAGCCTTGTCTAACTCAATGAAACTAAGCCATGCCGTGTGGGGCCACCCAAGACGGGTGGGTCATGGTGGAGAGGTCTGACAGAATGTGGTCCACAGGAGAAGGGAATGGCAAACCACTTCAGTTTTCTTGCCTTGAGAACCCCATGAACAGTATGAAAAGGCAAAATGATAGGATACTGAAAGAGGAACTCCTCAGGTCTGTAGGTGCCCAATATGCTACTGGAGATCAATGGAGAAATAACTCCAGAAAGAATGAAGGGATGGAGCCAAAGCAAAAACAATACCCAGCTGTGTATGTGACTGGTGATAGAAGCAAGGTCTGATGCTGTAAAGAGCAATACTGCATAGGAACCTGGAATGTCAGGTCCATGAATTAAGGCAAATTGGAAGTGGTCAAACAGGAGATGTCAAGAGTGAACGTTGACATTCTAGGAATCAGTAAACTAAAATGGACTGGAATGAGTGAATTTAACTCAGATGACTACTGTGGGCAGGAATCCCTTAGAAGTAATGGAGTAGCCATCATGGTCAACAAAAGAGTCCGAAATGCAGTACTTCAGTGCAATCTCAAAAACAACAGAATGATCTCTGTTTGTTTCCAAGGCAAAGCATTCAATATCACGGTAATCCAAGCCTATACCCCAACGAGTAATGCTGAAGAAGCTGAAGTTGAACGGTTCTATGAAGACCTACAAGACCTTTTAGAACTAACACCCAAAAAAGATGTTCTTTTCATTATAGGGGACTGGAATGCAAAAGTAGGAAGTCAAGAAACACCTGGAGTAACAGGCAAATTTGGCCTTGGAGTACAGAATGAAGCAGGGCAAAGGCTAATAGAGTTTTGCCAATAGAACGCACTGGTCATAGCAAACACCCTCTTCCAACAACACAAGAGAAGACTCTACACATGGATATCATCAGATGGTCAACACCAAAATCAGACTGATTATATTCTTTGCAGCCAAAGATGGAGAAGCTCTATACAGTCAGCAAAAACAAGACCGGGAGCTGACTGTGGCTCAGATCATGAACTCCTTATTGCCAAATTCAGACTTAAATTGAAGAAAGTACGGAAAACCACTAGACCATTCAAGTATGACCTAAATCAAATCCCTTATGATTATACAGTGGAAGTGAGACATAGATTTAAGGGACTAGATCTGATAGACAGAGTGCCTGATGAACTATGGATGGAGGTTCGTGACATTGTACAGGAGACAGGGATCAAGACCATCCCCATGGAAGAGAAATGCAAAAATGCAAAATGTCTGTCTGGGGAGGACTTACAAATAGCTGTGAAAAGAAGAGAAGCGAGAAGCAAAAAGCAAAGGAGAAAAGGAAAGATATAAGCATCTGAATGCAGATTTCCAAAGAATAGCAAGGGTAGATAAGAAATCCTTCCTCAGCGATCAATGCAAAGAAATAGAGGAAAACAACAGAATGGGAAAGACTAGAGATCTCTTCAAGAAAATTAGAGATACCAAGGGAACATTTCATGCAAAGATGGGCTCAATCAAGGACAGAAATGGTCTGGACCTAACAGAAGCAGAAGATATTAAGAAGAGGTAGCAAGAATACACAGAAGAACTGTACAAAAAAGAGCTTCATGACCCAGATAATCACGATGGGGTGATCACTCACCTAGAGCCAGACATCTGGGAATATGAAGTCAAGTGGGCCTTAGAAAGCATCACTGCAAACAAAGCTAGTGGAGGTGATGGAATCTCAGTTGAGCCGTTTCAAATCCTGAAAGATGATGCTGTGAAAGTGCTGCACAAAATATGTAACAAATTTGGAAAACTCAGCAGTGGCCACAGGACTGGAAAAGGTCAGTTTTCATTCCAATCTCAAAGAAAGGCAATGCCAAAGAATGCTCAAACTACCACACAGTTGCACACATCTCACATGCTAGTAAAGTAATGCTCAAAATTCCGCAAGCCAGGCTTCAGCAGTACGTGAACCATGAACTTCCAGATGTTCAAGCTGGTTTTAGAAAAGACAGAGGAACCAGAGATCAAATGGCCAACATCTGCTGGATCATCGAAAAAGCAAGAGAGTTCCAGAAAAACATCTATTTCTGCTTTATTGACTACGCCAAAGCCTTTGACTGTGTGATCACAATAAACTGTGGAAAATTCTTCAAGAGATGGGAATATCAGACCACCTGACCTGCCTCTTGAGAAACCTGTATGCAGGTCAGGAAGCAACAGTTAGAACTGGACATGGAACAACAGACTGGTTCCAAATAAGAAAAGGAGTATGTCAAGGCTGTATATTGTCACCCTGCTTATTTAACTTATATGCAAAGTACTTATATGCAGATTGCTGGGAGAAATATCAATAACCTCAAATATGCAGATGACACCACCCTTATGGCAGAAAGTGTAGAGGAACTAAAAAGCCTCCTGATGAAAATGAAAGAGGAGAGTGAAAAAGTTGGCTCAAAGCTCAACATTCAGAAAACTAAGATCATGGCATCTGGTCCCATCACTTCATGGCAGATAGATGGGGAAACAGTGAAACAGAGTCAGACTTTATTTTGGGGGGCTCCAAAATCACTGCAGATGGTGATTGCAGCCATGAAATTAAAAGATGCTTACTCCTTGGAAGGAAAGTTAGGGCCAACTTAGATTGCATATTGAAAAGCAGAGATAGTACTTTGACAACAAAGGTCCGTCTAGTCAAGGCTATGGTTTTTCCAGTGGTCATGTATGGATGTGAGAGTTAGACTGTGAAGAAAGCTGAGCGGAGTGCCGAAGAATTGATGCTTTTGAACTGTGGTGTTGTAGAAGACTCTTGAGAGTCCCTTGGACTGCAAGGAGACCCAACCAGTCCATCCTAAAGGAAATCAGTCCTGGGTGTTCTTTGGAAGGACTGATGCTGAAGCTGAAAGTCCAATACTTTGGCTACCTTATGCGAAGAGTTGACTCATTGGAAAAGACCCTGATGCTGCAAGAGATGGGGGCAGGAGGAGAAGGGGATGACAGAGGATGAGATGGCTGGATGGCATCACCAACTCAATGGGCATGAGTTTGAGTGAATTTCGGGAGTTGGTGATCGACAGGGAGGCCTGGTGTTCTGTGATTCATGGGGTTGCAAAGAGTCGGACACGACTGATCGACTGAACTGAACTGATATTTGATTATACCTGCAATTTTGGAATATATAATTTGAGTGGTAGTATGAAGAATGAACAGGAGAAATGGGAGACAAGTGGGACCTATCTGGTTACTGGGACATTTCAGGCTAACAAAGATGAGGGTCTGTATTCTGACAATGGCAGTGAAATTAAAGATGAGAATGTATAATTTGGGATTTGACATAAGGATCCTTGAAGAAAGGGAACGGTACATTCAACAAAATGAAGAGTTCCAAAGAATCACATAGAGAGACAAGAAGGCCTTCTTCAATTAACAGTGCATAAAATAGAGGAAAACAACAGGAGGGGAAAGACCAGAGATCTCTTCAGGAAAGTTAGAAATATCAAGGGAATATTTTGCCCAAAGATGGGCACAATAAAGGACAGAAGTGGTAGAGATCTAGTAGACAGAGAAGAGATGAAGAAGAGATGGAACGAACACATGAAGAACTGTACAAAAATAAAATCTTAATGAACTGGATAACTATGATGGTGTGGTCAGTCACCCAGAGCCAGACATTCTGGATTGTGCAGTCAAGTGGGCCTTAGGAGGCACTGCAGTCAATAAAGCTAGTGGACATGATGAAATTCCAGTGGAGCTATTCAAAACCCTAAAGGATGATGCTATCAAAGTGTTGCATTCAATATGTCAGCAAATCTGGAAGACCCAGCCAGCAGTGGCCACTGGACTGGAAAAGGTCAATCCTCATTCCAATTTCCAAGAAGGGTAGTACCAAAGAATGTTTAAATGATTGGACAATTGCACTCAATGTCCATGCTAGTTTAAGGTCGTACTTAAAATCTTGCATGCTAGGCTTCAGCATTACGTGAACCAAGAACTTCCAGACGTCCAAGCTGGGTTTAGAAAAGGCAGAGGAACCAGAGATCAAATTGCCAACATTTGCTGGATCATAGAGAGAGCAAGGGAATTCCAGAAAAACATCTACATCTGTTTCATCGACTACGCTAAAGCCTTTGACTGTGTGGATCATAACAAACTGTAGAACGCTCTTAAGGAGATGGGGATACCAGACCATCTAACCTGACTGCTGAGAACACTGTATGCAGGTCAAGAGGCAACATTTTGAACCCTATGGAACAACTGCGTGGTTCAGGGTTGAGAATGGCATGTAACAGGGCTGTGCTGCCACCCTCTTTATTCAACTCACATGCTGAGGACTTCTTGAGAATGTTTAGGCTGGATGGGTTGCAAGCTGGAATGAAGACAGGTGGGAGTCACATCAACAACCTCAGATATGAGGATGATACTACCTTAATGGCAGAAAGTGAAGAGGAACTAAAGAGCCTCCTGATGAGAAGAAGGAGAGTGAAAGAGCCGGCTTAAAACTAAATATTGAAAAAAAAAAAAAAACTAAGATCATGGCATCCGGCTCCATTACTTCATGGCAAATAGAAGGGGAAAATGTGGAAGTAGTGACAGGTTTCCTCTTCGTGGGCTCTAAAATCAATGTGGATGGTGTCTGAAGCCATGAAATTAGAAGATGATTGCTTCTTGGCAGGAAAGCTGTAAGAAACCTAGACAGTGTGTTGAAAAGAAGAGACATTACTTTGCTGACAAAAGTCCATACAGTCAAGGCTATGGTCTTCCCTGTGGTCACTTATGGTTGGGAGAACTGAACCGTAAAGAAGGCAGAGTGCCAAAGAACTGATGCCTTTGAACTGTGGTGCTGGAAAGGACTCCTGAGAGTCCCTTGGACAGCAAGGAGATCAAACTCTTCAGAAATAAACCCTGAATATTCACTGGAAGAACTGATGCTGAAGCTGAAGCTCCAGTATTCTGGTCAACTGATGAGAACAGCCAATTCAATGGAAAAGTCCCTGATGCTGGGAAGGATTGAGGGCAGAAGGAGAAGAGTGTGTCAGAGGATGAGATGGCTGCATGGTATCAATGAACATGAACATGGGCAAACCTTGGGAGACGATGAGGGACGGGGAGGCCTGGCATGCTGCAGTCCATGGAGTTGCAAAGAGGTGGAGATGACTGGGTGACTGAACAACAATAACATCCCTGAAGTATATATCCGTTTCCAGAAAGACAGATTGAGGCACTGTACTCTGGCTTCCTTCACGCCAGCCTCTGCTCGGGACCTAGCACACTCTGAGTAGCTAACTCCAAGCACTGACTCAGCAGTTTGCTCCCCAATTCCCTTTGGCATCAGGTACACCTCTCAATTTTCCTTGCTTGTTCTCTCTTTAGCTGGGAAGATGACATTTGGAAATGACCCACTTTTCAGTAGTCATTAATACTGCCGCTCTTTGCTTTTTTACATTTGACCTTAACTTCCCTTTCCGGGCTCAATCACTTTTCTCTCAAGAAGAACAAGGCAAAGTCATCCTAATAGGTTGAAGAGTCTCTTTTACTTCCTGCAAGGGACTAATACTGTTAGCAGTGTCCTAAAGACCAGTGGTAGAGTCACTGCTTTGGCAGATCATTACACAAAGTGAGACTCTAAGATGGCATCGTGTCAAGAAGTGGTGGCTGGTTTGAAATGGAAAATGAGGGCCTTGGACATCCAACAGGCAGTCAGAAATTCAGGTTAGGCATTTAGAAGGGATGTCAGTCCACAATTCCTAAAGCTGGCCAGTTACGAGACAAGCCTGCCTAGGAGATTGTGCTGTTTTACACAGGGTCAAAAAGTTCAAAATCCACCAGCACCACAGTTCAAGCTGGTGGATTCCAACATACAGAAGAACTTACTGAAAAACCAGTATCTTGTCAAGTTGAATCAGTCAGGAGCCAGACACAGTAACTACCTTTTAATCCCAGGAAAGGAGGCAGCAACCTTCTGCAGGCAGGAACAGAGGCCATTTCTTTGTTCAATAGTGCAGGCAACAGGCAGCAGCCCCAGGGAATGAACAGGCTGTGGACTGAGGATGCTGTTTTGCCAAAGGGCAAGACACCAGGGCACCCCGGAGAAGAAGCATGAATGACCTGGATGTACATTTGAAGACAGAGAGGCTGGCTCTTGAGAGCTTCTGAATTGCTCTGCTGTTCATTTGACTTTAACTTCCCTTTCTGTGCTCAATTGTTCTTCTCTCAAGAAGAATAAGGCAAAGTCCTGCTAATAGGTTGAAGAATCCCCTTAACACCCTGCAATAGACTAATACTGCTGACAGTGTCCCTAAGACTAGTGGCATAGTCACCCCTTTGGCAGATCATTACACAAAGACATGAGACACTAAGATGGCATTGTGTCAAGATAAGGGCAGATGTGTTTGCTCTGCTGTGCAAAGTCCTGTGTGCATAAGGATCAAGATGTATTTTGTGTCCATTTTCCTGATTAAAAGAGAAGTAGAGGAGTAGACAGAGCAAACCGAGTGACTCTACCTACTCAGAAGAAAAGCTTTAGGTCGAGGAGAAAGATGGGATGACACACACACAAAAGTCTCAGGCAGAATACCAATTTGCATAAACACTGGGAAGACACTTCGTAAAAATGAAGAGGGAAGAAATCTTGATTTATTCTCAGATACAGACGGAGAAATGATGATTTAGTAGAAAAGAGGAATCTATACTCACAAATCCTCCTCTCATTGAAGAGGCA
Organism: Oryx dammah; assembly: GCF_014754425.2. NCBI lineage: Eukaryota > Metazoa > Chordata > Mammalia > Artiodactyla > Bovidae > Oryx > Oryx dammah. Next base: position 43,647,331 of record NW_024070202.1, on the reverse strand, counting down.
AGTAAAATGTGTTTGTCAGATCACAGCAGTGGTTTGTAAATGTTCTCATTCTTTTCCATAGGTGAAAAAAAAAAAAAAAAAGAATAATTAAAATGCAAAGATTCTCCTAACTTCCAATTTATTCAATTTCTTCTATGTCTTTCCCCACCAAGATGCAATCCTAACACCAACCCTTTGATTCCTTATCAAACCTTTAACTAGCCCTCATGGGAAGCTGCTTTTGAAACGGTTCAAAGTTGGGCATCGCATAGAAGAAGAAACAGGGCAGAGAAACTGGAGCCCTCCCCAAGTGGGATAATGAGCCTTAAATCATTGACAGTGGAGTCTAGAGCCAGTGGGCTGGCTCTGCTGCCTATGGCTCCTTCTCTAATCAAGGCAACGCTCTCCCTCATTCCTGAAAGGAACTCGCATAGCACATTTAACAGTGTTCATAGGTCAGACTCTGAAAATAGAAAGGTAATGGATTTGATCTTTGTGAGGGGTTTTTCTTTTTCTTCATAAAAGGCACACAGCAGAATCAAACAATAAAGGGAAAGCCTCACTTTTGCAGATGATCTGAAGGGTGATTCAGAGTGACGGCTGAGAGACGATGGGCGGCTGAGTGATAAGGGCTGTGATGATGTAAAGGCTCACGCTTCATGCAGGATAAGCTTTCTGTGTTTCCTGAGTGTCAGCACCCGAAGGTGATGAAACATCGGGTAGGTGATCTTTGTAAGGCAGGGTTCCTGAAATGATCTACCTGAGCCCAGATAACTGCTTTGATTCTCCAGTTGGACAGCTTTATTCCTCTCTTAAGCACTTGTTATCTCTCTTCTCTCGTGCTCTCGATTTTATCAACTCCTTACCTCATTTATCTGCATTGACCTGATAGGAACTCAGCTCTGCAGAGTTGGAATATTCTGCCAAGCCCTGTTGGCTCCCATCATTTGGCCAACTACGCTGCTCTCCTGTGGACCTTTTCTAATAGGCTCCAGCAAACTTGTCTTGTAACCCTTTATTCTGTCATGTTTCACATACCTCATGCTTTTGAGGTTCTTCATTATTTCCTGTTTGACCTTATTTTACCTTATTTTCCACTCTTACTTTGTCATTCCCATTTGGTGATAAGGAGTTTACAGATGAGGAAGGCAAGACATGAACTGTCATGTAATTTAAGATTAAGGGTATTTAAATAATATTAGGCACAGTAAGCTTTTACATATACCATCTCCTTGACACTGCAAAATCTGTAATAATTAAATACAGCCTCAAAACAATGGTGCATTTACAAGGAGGCACTAGGGCATAAGAAGCTCACCATGAGTTAGATTGAATTTGCCCTGTGTATTCACATACTTAGTTATCTATGAAATCCCACGGCCTGGTCCATCAGGGCCTTTGTGGTCCTGTACTTAATGTTAGGTAGTTAGAATAGGAAAAAGGAGCCCAGAATGGCAGTGATTAAAAGACAAGGAAGGGAAAAGCTTGCAAAAATAGAACAAAGGAAGGTCCCAGGAGGACTGGAGTGAGGATGACAGGCAAAACAAACAGCACTCCTGGCTAGCCTAATTTACATAGGGCAGGCCCAGGGGGAGGAGAAAAAACATAAAAAGAGGAGCCAAAATTGGGACAGAGGCCTCTCTTCTTTTCGTGTCTTTTGGGTCGGCATGCCCTCATGCCTCAAGGATGTATCTTCCTTTACTTTCTAAATAGAACTGAGCTGTAACACAGAGCTGTAACACTGGTCTGTCCGTTGCTTCAAATTTTCGTTGCAATGAGACAGAATCGAGGAAATTACAAACTATTCCCAAACTTAGTGAGCTTGCTTGTTGTATCCTGCACTTCAGAGGCTTCTGTTCATGCATTCATTCAGTAGCAAATGTTTGCCGAGCATTCACCATGTGTCAGGCACAGGGGTACAGTGGGGAGCACAAAGCAACGTGGCTCCACTCCCACAGAGCTTATATTCTAGAGAGACAAACATCATAACATAATCACAGTTCAGTTCAGTTCAGTTCATCTGCTCAGTCATGTCTGACTCTTTGCGACCCCATGAATCGCAGCACACCAGGCCTCCCTGTCCATCACCAACTCCTGGAGTTCACTCAGACTCATGTCCATCGAGTCAGTGATGCCATCCAGCCATCTCATCCTCTGTCGTCCCCTTCTCCCCCTGCCCTCAATCCCGCCCAGCATCAGACTCTTTTCCAATGAGTCAACTCTTCGCATGAGGTGGCCAAAGTACTGGAGTTTCAGCTTTAACATCATTCCTTCCAAAGAAATCCCAGGGCTGATCTCCTTCAGAATGGACTGGTTGGATCTCCTTGCAGTCCAAGGGACTCTCAAGAGTCTTCTCCAACACCACAGTTCAAAAGCATCAATTCCTCGGCGCTCAGCCTTCTTCACAGTCCAACTCTCACATCCATACATGACCACAGGAAAAACCATAGCCTTGACTAGATGGACCTTAGTCGGAAAAGTAATGTCTCTGCTTTTGAATATACTATCTAGGTTGGTCATAACTTTTCTTCCAAGGAGTAAGTGTCTTTTAATTTCATGGCTGCAGTCACCATCTGCAGTGATTTTGGAGCCCCGAAAAATAAAGTCTGACACGGTTTCCACTGTTTCCCCATCTATTTCCCATGAAGTGATGGGACCAGATGCCATGATCTTCGTTTTCTGAATGTTGAGCTTTAAGCCAACTTTTTCACTCTCCTCTTTCACTTTCATCAAGAGGCTTTTCAGTTCCTCTTCACTTTCTGCCATAAGCATGGTGTCATCTGCATATCTGAGGTTATTGATATTTCTCCAGCAATCTTGATTCCAGCTTGTGTTTCTTCCAGTCCAGCATTTCTCATGATGTACTCTGCATCTAAGTTAAACACCCATGGTGACAATATACAGCCTTGACGTACTCTTTTTCCTATTTGGAACCAGTCTGTTGTTCCATGTCCAGTTCTAACTGTTGCTTCCTGTTTCCTTTCCATTATGTTTTTTCAGGAAACATAATCACACATAAATGTAAAACGAGCAGTAGGAAAGATGCTATGAAGTGCCTGTGACAGGCAGATGTGACCTGATCAGAGAGGGGAGAAGAGAAACCTTCTCTGGGGATGAGATGTTTGAGCTGGGATGAGAAGGACAAGGAGGAGACAATCTGGTGAAGAGGATAGGGAAGCACGTGAACTATCAGAGACTGAGAGAGCCTGGTTGTCAGTTGCATAGAAAGCCGGGGAGCCCAGGTGAGCCAAGCTGGGGAGGGAAACAGAGCTGTAACATGCAGGGCATGGATAGCCTTGGGTGGGTCTGATCTTTACCCTGAAAGAAATGGGGTGACACTGAAGGTTTTTAAGCACTGGGCAGATAGACCCAAAAGGAGCATTTTCAAAAGGAGCCACTTTATCTAACAGACAGGGGGAGGGAAGAGGTAAATACATGTTGATTTTTATTTTCAAAGCTTTCATGGCATCTTGATCTCCACATTTACTTAAAAAAAAAATGCATTCTGTATCTCCAGCTTAGACTACTGAGTATTTCAATAGAAGCATAAGCCTTGAGGAGAAGGAGAAAGAGAAAGAACAGATGGAAATTCGTGAGTATTGAAGCAGGCACTTTCCCCTTCCTGGAAAATATTTTCCCATCTTACAGATGAATAAAATTGATTCTATTAAATAACTGATGGGATATGTAGACATGCCATCATTCTATGAGTTGCTAGGGTTGATTCAACTGGTCATGCTGGCTAGGAGGACACTTTTTCCCCAATGTGTGTACCCCTGAAGCTGCCCACAGGAGGCCTGGTATTTGGTTGGAGCTATAGAAACAGCTGGATGACAGGGTAACTCATCTAAGATCAGAGCTAGATAGGCAGTGAGTTGTTGAGCCAATGTTTGAATATCAGGTCTTCCAGGCTCCCGCCATTTTTAGTACCCCATATTTACTGATAAGGGAGGAGTAGACAGAGGAAGAAGGGAAGGGAGCAACGTAGGGAGGGGCCTAAGAAGTCACTGAGACAGGTAAGAACTTCCCTCTAAGCCAGCCTTCAAGGTAAGGAAGGAACTGCGCGAATGCAGGTGACAATGAAAGCATCTCAGATTAGACGATTAAATGTAAATGGAGTGAATGTAGTTCTCCATAGACATATGTCAGTTACCAGAGACAGACTCTTCAAGCCAAGACCCATGGATGGCTGTATCTCACTGGTTTTAACCTTTTTCCTCCTGTGGGGAAATTCTGTGTGAGAGAGTTGCTAAGAGAGACAGATTCTTTGCTTTGTTTCTCTAGACTCAAGGGCATATTCATTCAAGACCATATGTCATGCTACTCAAACTCAATGGCAGAATGCGAGCTAGATATGAAAAGGGCTCCTCCGCAGATTCAGGCAGCTATGCAGGCCCACGCATTCACAGCCTAGACAGACAATACTGTTGCATGGAAGACAAGGGTGGGTTCTTCTGCACGGTCAGCAGGAACATGCACTCTACTAAACATGGCCCCTCTCCGAACTGATTTCTCTAGGATCTGGCAGGAGATGACAAACACAAAATCATTTTGGGCCATCAAAATAGGCTTTCTAGGAGTGAAAACCATCTTTAAAATTTCAAGTACAAAGAGGAGGCAGAAGATCAAAATTTTCCCAAGATTTTCCTCACCATGCACAACGCTGAAACATTTTGAGCAGTTCTGCATTCGCTGCTCCTAAAAGTTATACCAGTAATACTGGAGTAAGGAAAAACAAGAGTACTAGTTACACCAGCATACTACTGGCTGACTGCACTGGGTCCCCAGACCTGGATCCCTAGAATAGGAGCTGCTTCCCCATCCCTGCCCTCAGCCATTCTGCCTCCCCCTTGCTTTAGGACCTGTCTACAACAGATGACAGAAATGGGGTAGCTGTGAACCCCACACCTTCTGGAGACTTGTTTGGCTTGTGCAGGTTTTTTAAATGAAATTTTTTTTCAAGTCTAATTAATTCTTAAGAATACAGATTTTTGCTTTCTTTTGAAAGTTAGAAGACTTAAAAGGAGGAAGACAGCATTCCCACAGATTCACAGTTGGCCTTGGCACTAGAGGCTGCTCCTTAGGAAGGCCAAGGGCCCTGTGTTCCTCACTTGTTCTGTTCCCTGCCTGGTTCCTGCAGACAGTGAATCTGTGACCACCCCTAAGCTTTGTGAGACTGAGGGCCAAGCAGAGCTACTGGAGTGCAGAGGAGGCAAAGAGTGGCTGGCGGTGAGAAGGGAGCCATGCTTCTCTCTGCCCAGAACCCAGCAGAGTGCACATCACAGGGGCTAGACACCTTGGGCCCACCCAAGGGCCAAGCCGTGGAGGTCTCAGCAGGGCTGGAGCAAGAACTCATCAGTGGCTATATGGGCAGAGGGCAGTGGAATTGGAGTTGGAGAAGAAGACAGGCTACAGAATGACTGTAGCTGGCACACATAGGGTACGCCCTGGGGTTCTTACATAGAGACACTGAGAGGGAGATTAATTGCCAATTCTAAGACAGGAGATAGTTTTAGCAACCATAATTTGGTCATTAAGGATATATGTGACATAAACTTGCTTTAGCAAAATGCTAGGTTAGATACCCCAAATTACCATTGCTGAACAGGCAAGAAACTAAAGGCTCCTCCGATGCCAAAAACAAATTGAATGTAGGTAGGACTATTAGGAGGCAAACAAATGCCAAACGGAGCTTTACCTTTTTCTGGGAAACCTGTTTCCATTTTGATGGATGGGCATCAAGAATAGAAAATACAGCTTGGCACTATAAATGAGGAGTTAAGTAGGAGATACCTGCATAAACTGGAAACCCAAAGACTTATTCAAAGTAAGCTAAAAAGAACAAAAAGAGGGAGACAGAAAAGGAACAGAATAAACAATAGGATCAAATAAAATTATTAGTAATCAAAATTAATGTAAATTGACTATAATGATTTAGTGAAGACATATTGTTTTAAAAATACAAAAATTGATACATAGACCAGAGAAACACATAAAATATAAGGACACAGAAAGTTGAAAGCAAAGAATAGAAGACACACCAGATAAGGAAAACTAGTGTACTTACTAATATCAGACAAAACAGACTTGAAAGTAAAAAAGCACTGACAGAGATGTGATAGGTTGCTGCATATGATAAAAGATTCAATTTACCTGGAAAATATAACAAATATCTGAGTACCAAATAACACAGTAAATATAAAGTAAAGCTTGACAGATCAAAGAAAAATGTATAAGATTTTTAACAAAAAAATGTTTAAAGCACCTAGTTCAATATATAACATATCAGATAGACAGAAATTATTAAGAATAGAGACTATTTGAATAACACAATACCTAAGCTTCATCCAATAAACACAGCCATAGAATACTACACTCAATAATTACAGAATGCACATTCTTTTCAAGCACATATGGATCACATAAGAAACCTGAATACAAGAGCTCGAAGAATAAGCCACAACAAATTTGAAAGATTGAAATCATATAGAATATATTCTCTTATGGCAATAGAATTGCATTAGAAATCAAGAAGAGACAACTAACCAAAAAATTCCCATACTCTTAGGAATAAAAACCAAACACATCTTCTAAATAATCCATGCATGAAAAAAGAAACAGTGGAATGAGTCATAGTGGAAATCAGAATATATTTAGAACTTAAAAAAAATGAGCATACTATATATTGAAACTACAGTCTTAAATTTGTACATTATTAATAGAAATAAAGAAAACTTCAGAACTACTGATCTAAGCATTCAACTTAAGGAACAAGAAAAATAAGAAGAGTTGACCCAAAGAAAATGGAGGCAAGGAAATATCAAATATAAAAATAAATGAATAAGCCAGAGAACAAATATGTAAGTTGGTTCTTTAAAAGAATTAAAAAATGGCCAAATCTCCTGACATGATTGACAAAGAAAAACAAAGAATACATACATATGCAATAGTCAGATAAATGAGAAGGGAACATAAACATAAATCTTTAAATATGAAAAATATAATAGGATAATATTATAGAAACTTTGAAAACTAAGATGAAATAAATTATCAGAAAAAATGATCAGAATTGACCCAAGAAGAAACAGAGAATCTGAAGAATACTCTAATTATTATAGAAATGTAATGTAGTTTAAAATTTTCATACAAAGAAAATATACTAGACCTGGATGGATTTACAGGTTCATTCTACCAAACAGTCAAGGACAATTCTCAACTTACATAAGCTTTTCCAGATAACAACAATGATGACAATAACAAAAGAGATTATTCTTTTTCACTTAATAAGGCTAGTATAACACTAATGTTGAAATTATTCACCAACACTTCAAGAAAAGAAAATTACAGGCTAATCTTACTTAAGAATGTAGCTGCAAATAGTTTAAAGGAAATAACAGAAAATTGAATTGAATGACGCATCAAAAAGATTATCGTGAATAAACATAGCTTATCTGAGGAAACCAAGAATGATTTAACATAAAATTCCATTAAAATATGAATAATATTCTTAATTATATTAATTAGCATATTAAAGGGAAAAGATTATATGCTTTCTGTGGATGTACAAATAGTTCACAAAATTCAACATGTATTCATAATTAACTATCTAGCAAACTAGTAACAGAAAGGAATATTCTTTTTTTTTAATTTATTTTTAATTAGAAGATAATTGCTTAAAGATGTGTTGATTTCTGCCATACAACAATGTGAATCAGCCTTGAGCATACATATATCCCCTCCCTCTTGAACCTCCACCCCTCCCCACCCCCAGTTCTACCCTTCTAGATTGTCACAGAGTACCGGGTTGAACTGCCTGTGCTGTATAGCAACTTCCCACTAGCTATCTATTTTAATATGGAAATGTATATGCTTCAATGCTACTTTCTCAGTCGGTCCTGTTGTGTTCACAAGTCTGTGCTCTGTGCCTGTGTCTCTATTTCTGTCCAGCAAATAGGTTCATCAGTATCATTTTTCTAGATTCCATATATATGCATTTATATATGATATTTTTCTCCTGACTTACTTCTCTCTGTATAACAAGCTCTAGGTTCATCTACCTCAGTTCAACTGACTCAAATGTGTTCCTTTTTAAGGCTGAGTAATATTCCATTATATATATGTACCAAAACTTCCTTATCCATAGAATGGAATATTCTTAATTGATAAAGCTTATTTATATAAATTCATTCAACATTATGCTTAATGGTGAAAGCATTACCTTTAAGATTAGAAATAAATGAATGCTTGTTTGACCACTTCTATTTAGCATCATACTAAAAACCAAGTAAATAAATATATAAAATAATAAAAATAAATAAAAGGACTTAAAGACATAGAAAATTTGAGTATCTATGTAGAAAATCTAGAGGAAGTTACAGATAAGTTATTTGAATTAATATGAATTTAGTAATTTTTTATGATACAACTGATCAATATACAGAAATCAACTGTTTTTCTTTTCATTGGTACAGTTAATTTCAATATTACATTAAATATAAGAGTAAAAGTATTAAGAAAATATACAAATGCTTAGAATCAATCTATCAAAATTATGGAAAATACTATGAAACTTTAAGCACTTTATAGAAAATCAAAACATATAGATTATACCATGCTCACAGATAGAAAGACTCAATATTATAAAGATATAAGGTTTTCCACTTTTATTTATAGATTCCAAGCAATTCCAATAAAAACCCCAATAGGACGAGAAACTGCTAAAATTTTATATGGAACGGCTAAGATCCAAGAAAATTCAAACACTCCTGAAGAATTAAGATGTATATCTGGGGATGAGGGGATATGAAGTTTCTCCATCAAAACTCAAGACTTATTAAAAGGTAGATAAGTATAGTATTGTGTAGATATAGACAAGCAGACCAGTAGAGCAGTATGCTGCTGCTGCTGCTGCTAAGTCGCTTCAGTCGTGTCCGACTCTGTGCGACCCCATAGACGGCAGCCCACCAGGCCCCACCGTCCCTGGGATTCTCCAGGCAAGAACACTGGAGTGGGTTGCCATTTCCTTCTCCAATGCATGAAACTGAAAAGTGAAAGAGAAAGTGAAGTCGCTCAGTCATGTCCGACTCTTTGTGACCCCATGGACTGCAGCCCACCAGGCTCCTCTGTCCATGGGACCCTCCAGCCAAGAGTACCGGAGTGGGTTGCCATTGCCTTCTCCGTAGAGCAGTATAAGGAATCTATAAACAGCCCATCGTATTTACTATGGAGCTGTCACTGCAGATTGCAGGGAAATGAGGGGATACCCAATAAATGATGCTGTGACAGGTGGTTATCCATATGGAAAAACTGAAATTGGATTTCGTTCTTTTTCCACACAGAAATCAATTCTACCTAATTAAAGACAGATATGAAAAAGCAAAATTATAAGACTTTTAGAAGAAGATGTAGGGGGTCTTCAAGAATATGACTTGAATGATTTTTCAGAGATGACACAGACAGCAGAAATTATAAAAGAAAAGACTGATTAAGTCAATTACACTAAAATTAAGATCTTCTGTTTATGAAAGGGCATCATAATGAAAGTGAAACTACAAGCCATAAGGTGGAACAAGATATTTGTTCCAATGAACACATCAATCAATGAAAAACCATCATCAGGAACATATAAATACTTGGCTCAAAATCAATATGAAAACACGGAATGATTTAACAGAAGATGGGGTAAAGATATGAACAGACATCTTTATTTGGGAGGAAATAAAGCCCAAAAAACCTAAGAAAATAAAATAAATATTACTTGTAATCAAGAAATAGGTTTATATTTGCATTTATATATCATTTTCTACCTGCCAGAATAAGAATTTAAAAGCCTGAAGTACAAGTCTTATGAGGATGTAAAGTAAGGGAAACTTTCATATTGCCAGTATGAGTATAAATCTGTACAACCACCTAGGAAAATTTCTTTGTATTATTTAGTTAAATATATGCTGTCCTAGGTATATAGTCTAGTCTAGAGAAAGTTGTGCATATGTGCAGCAGGAAGTATATACAAGGATAGTATTAGTTGCAAAAAAAAAAAAATTGGAAAAAATCCAGTGTCCACTAATATAGGAAACAACTCTCCATTTATAACTAATGGAGACTGTAGCATATTCATACCATGGAATAATTTACATCTTCATGCATCAACTTGGATGAGTGTTATGAACATAATGTATAAAAAGTAAACCACAGAGAAGAACATGTACAGTAAGGTTCATTCATGTAAAGTTCACTAGGTGTACAAAGCTAAATGATATAGTTGAGAGGTACATACATGTGTGGTAAGACCCGAAGGAATGATAATATTTAGGGTGCTTGTTTCCTCTAGGGGCTAGAGAGTGGGAGGAGAATGGAATCATGAGAGACTGGAGATGGATAAGGGCTCACGGGTACCTGAATCATTGTTAGTGTTTATACTATTACATATGTTAGAAATGTTCTTCTGGTTTTATGTTTAATTAAAGCAATATAAAGTAGAATACTTTCTTTCTGTAGTCACAGACTAGCCATGTCTGGTCCACAGGAGAGGTGATGAATTTAAGAGAAGCTGCCATCAGGGAAGTTGCTTTTTCATTAAAAAAGAAAGAAAATGATGGGTAAGCAGTATCTTTTTCACACATTGTTCAGTCTTACAAATTTTTGTAGGTGATCCCAAGGCCCACTGCTGGTTGACTTTGTCACATATAAGTTTCAGGAAGAAGATAAACCATTTTGTAAATAAGTTTATGCAATGCTAAGTAGGCACAGATAGCTACTACCCAGTTATTAAAGTGGCGAAGTGAAAAGTGATATTATTTCTTTAAAATAAAAAAAAAGCATTTTATGGAATAGGGAATGTATTATACTTTTATGGAAACAGGAAAATAGTTTACCTTTTCAAGGTAAATATTCAAGGAAACATTTTACCTTTCAAACTTGATCTCTTTTCAGATGTCTTCTAACTTGACTCTCAGATTTTTATTTAAGCACTATCTCTTCCCTCCAGAAGTCTCTTGATTTCTTAGATTTCTTCTTCACTGAGCTTCACCAGTAAATTACTTCATACATTCATTATTCTTTGCCTCTGTTTTCTATTTTTACTCAGTTTTTAATTAGATTGTGTCCCTTAGAGCTTTGTACCAGAGATTTATTCATCAGTTATGAACATTTTATCCCTCTCAACTTTATTAGACTCTTTTATAAACATAAAAAATCTTCCTTTAAAAACAGATTATTAATATTTTCTAATCCTTAAAATTTTCCTTGAAATTTGAATGTCATTTGTGTTTCTCTTCTGATGTCACCCTTCTTGAATGACTGAGGAAGAGCAATCAGACAAGATGATTATGTTTCTATTTCCCATCCCCCTTATTTTCTACATTTACAGATTGTTTTGTGTGTTTAATTTTTATTACATAGTGTTAAAACATTAGCTAGCAATTAAAGTCAAAACTTGCTACTCCCTAATTTTTTAAATAAAGTCAGTATTTCATGAAATTATATTTCACATTGTTTTTCTTAGTGTGTATTCTAATTGCACTATGCTATTCAAGTTCCATTTCATGACATATTCTCATGTATAAGTCTCTCAATAACATAAGTCACTCATAAATTAATACCTCCCTTCTTTGTCTTAATAAGAAAAATCAATTCTATTTCCCGAAAAACTGCTTACACTTTCCCAACAACTCTATATGGTATTAATAGATATAATCCTTCCTGTTTCATAGGTATTGATGTTAAATGGCTGTTGGTGGTGGTTTAGTTGCTAAGTCGTGTCCGACTCTTGTGACCCCATGAACTGTAGCCTCTATCCCTGGGATTCTCTGGGCAAGAATACTGGAGTGGGTTGCCATTTCCATCATGTTTGCTTATTTTGGAGACTGAGAGCAGGGCTGTGGGTTTAGAAGGGATCAAAATAGTTATATTTTCAGTAAATCTTTAAATTCATTTATTGTTACGTTATAGGTTTCTGATAAAGGTGTTTTTAGAACCTTTTAAAATAAGCATCAAATTGATCTTCTGAAAAAGATTTTCTTATCCTCTCCCCTGTATCTGGACTTGCCTTGTAAATTTGACCCTCAGAAAGAGTCATTATTTTCCTCACTACTTTCTGATTGTGGTTTGCTTTTGGTATGTTCTCATCTTTTGAGGGAATCCATTGACCTTACTAGGAAAAGTACTATCAGGATGCTTGCTTGATCTGACTCTTGTTTCATCAAGTGGAAAGAAAAGTGTTTATTTAACCAAAAAATTAAGTAAGCATATAATACTTTCCAAGGAAGAAGAAAAAAATAAAAAAATCATGTTCTTTGCAAGTACTTCTTAATCAATTTGAAAGTCAGACAGTCTAATTTGCCAAAGATCTCTGCTAAGATAACTGTCTCTGCTGCAGGTGCCCAGAAAGACTAGAGTGAAATATTCACCTGGGATCCACTTTTGGGATATGCCTACCTGTCTCTCACCAAATCAATGAGAGAACCCCTGAGGAAGGAAGATCTTTGGCATTTCTCTTGGATGCCCAGGAGGTCACTTGGATGCCTAAGCACATTCTTTACAAATCCATATCTGTGGCATCATTTACTGGACTCCCCTGTGTAAGGGGGGATGCTTTCACACTGCTGCTAGCCAACTTCTTTGACTCTCACTTTACCTGGCTTCTCTGTAATCTCAGCAAAGTCCTGTACTACTAAACTGGCACAAACCACCACTGTCCTACAAGCAAGACTAACATAAATCACTCAGGAAAAGTCTCAGGTTCAGAGGCTAACACCTGTGCATTAACTCAGTGTTCAAAAGTAGTGTTACAGCCCTAATCCTCAGGCACAGAAATTCATTAACTGTTAAATGAAATGATTTTTCAGAATCATCCGGCTCTTGTGTAGTAATTCTGAGTTGGGCAATTTTACTGTACTGAGTTTAATCTAAGACACTCTGCTATTACCAGATACTTCCTGACTTTCCCTTCTATTTCTGATCACAAAAAAGGTGGGGGCAGCTATACAGTGTGTTCCAAAATTACTTGATCACGAAGAGAATGAAGGTGAAAAAATCACAATTAACAAGGAGAAATGTGCCTGATTGGTTTAGAGGTTGGGAAAAACCTGTGCTAGCTTCTCATCTTGAACTTATTTTTAATGTAGCTCATGCATGTCCAGTTCACCTACTTTTCTCAGAGGTCTTGGAACTTTCTAAACCAAGCCATAATACCCATGGAGTGAGCAGCTGCCTTATAAGGATCATCTGCACAGATTTTTAAGATACATATATCAATATGTAGATCTTACCACTGTTGCCCAGATTCATATATACACAGATACAGATCTGGGCAACAATGGTATAAAGGGAGGATGTTATAGTAAGATGAAAAATGAATTCCTAATTACTTTTATTTGTTAAATTCCCATATTGGTATCCTATTTGTTATCTAGTTTATGCATGATTTTAAAGTAATCAAACCACTGAGTTGTGCAAATATTAATCTATCTTATTCCTTGTTGAAATAATTTAAACATATCTGTGAAATAAACATTATTGCTAATTAGTAAATACTAATGAAGGTAGAAAAGATTGGCTTTAAGTGATGAAATTTGATATCAAATATGAAAATAAAATCTGAATTAATTATGTGCTATGATCAAGAACAATTGCTGATCTTTAATTTTACAGATACAAAATATTTATCAAATTCAAAGTAGCTAATACAAGTACTTTTGAACTTATATGGTGAAGTAGTTCCCTTCCCTGACATGGAGTTTGTCACCCTAGACAAGTTCTCTGTTGGTGCCATAAGAATCCATGAGTTAAAAAAAAAAAAATCTGAATATCAAGTATAACCATAACAGCAGAAAAAAAGTCATCCATTCATCCCTGACAAGTCCTAGCCTTATTTTAAAGATCAGAGATAAAATCAACCAGTAAAATCTGATCCACAGAATTTCTGTGACTCTCAAGTGACTTGTTTTCCTTGAGAATTAAATGTTAGAAAATATATATGTATATAGTAGTCCAAAATAAAGACCCATAATATCTAAAACTGGCCATAATAACTTCTTTTGGACAGCTTGTACACAGGAAGAATACGTTGCTATATAAAAATGACACCAAAAATGAGGAAATATTGCTGATTTTTATAATCATTGACAAGGAGTGAAAGTACCATTTTTTGAAACCCAGGTAGAAGACTCATTTTTATCACCTGCCAGAAGAAAAACAGCTTTCATAAAATTGAGCACCTGTCTACAGAATTCTAAATCTGTGTTTACATGGATTTAGAGGCCTGAGGTAAACCAGTGGACAGGAAAACTCCCTGGACAGAATCCAGGGGGAATGAACAGAGCCCGGGTCTCACTGTGCCACACCTATGTCACCAGCTCAGTGGTTCTCAAACGTCACCTTGTAGCAGATGCATCGGGAGATGGATCGCACGAACACAGCCTGGTGGCCTCAACCCTAGTTTCTGATTCAGTGCCTCTGAGATGCGCATCCAGAGGTGTGGCTCCATGTTGTGCTGCTAACTAACATGTCCCCTCTAGGGGAAGCTGATGCCAGGGGACCACACAGCAGAGAACTACTGCTCTGCTTTAAATTCTACAAGAAAGAATATTCATTTTTACGTAAGAGTGCTTCTATATGTAGGCTTCTGTGCCTTGGGAGAAATGAATATATTGAAAAGTCAACTAGACCATTTGTTATAAAACGTGGCCACCTTTCAGAGCCCACAGCTCTAAAATCCGCTCATGGGCTGGTGGTGGGGGTGGTCCCCTCTCACGGAACTCTGGTCATTTTACTTCAGCTTCTGTGCTGTGCTGTGCTCACCTGCACTGCAAAGATTAATTTCGTTCTATTGAACCACTTGTGAGTTGGCTTTGCAGCATGTTAAGAAAGTGCCCTTCTGTTTAGGGAAGCTGGGAGCCAAGAAACCAGGTAGAGACTAATCCTAAAACCACATGCAGAGGATGTTAAGAGGAGTTTGGGGCTAAATCAGGGCAGGGGCTGTTATTCTCTGCAGTGAGCCTTGCCTAGGTTCAAATCCCCTGGAGACTCCCCAGTTGTCAAAGGATTGTGAAGGGAGGGAGAAAAACAGACACATTTGCACTTTCTACTTTTGCACTGTGGATGACTCACTCACTTGAAAATGAGACTACAGAGATGGCAGACCTGGTGGCAGGAATAACAAGTTCATTCCATTGCCAGGAGCAATTGGTTGGTAAAACAGCAGAAGAATCTGAGGCTCTAGAACCCAAGAACCACAGCTTTTCTGTATTAACTTAAAGGGCAAGGAGGGAGGACAAGAATAATTCTAGATTTTACTTATAATAACTAACCTTTACTGTGTGCTTCCTGGATGACATTTTATAGAGAGACTGACTAATGTTCTATACTTCTATCAAGTGTTGCTTTGTACCCCTAGGTGAAGAATTCGTTATGCATCAATTAGATGCCTCAAAGTAACTATTATATTAAAAATCTACCCTCAACTTTCACTCTAATTGGAAAATTTTTGGCTGCTACCATTTTAAGGGCAACATGTATCCAAGAAGCTTCATCCCCCTTTCTCCTGCTTCTTTTTGCCCAATATCAAACCCAAAGTCAGTCAACTCAAAAGAAATATTTCCAAAGAAACACAAAACCATATGAAGAAAAAAGCATGACGCTAAAAATAAATTTCAAAAGATTCAATCTCAGATGAAAACTCAATCCTCAAACCACACAAAAGATTATGGAGCCACATTTGCATTTCAAGGTATCTGTTAGACTTGTTTACTTTGTCCATTTTCTTTAAGTTGCTCTTTAGAGAAACATACATAAGCCATTATACTGAGAGTTGTCAGTTAGAAGACATAAGAAAGAAAATGAGAGAGAAGTCTTAAACAATGTTTGGCCAAACCTTTAGAATACTAGACTGTGAAATGGAAAGAAGGCAACATGTAAATCAAGTCAGTTTGCTTAATAGTGGGCTTTAGCACTGCATCAATACCACAATAGGCGTTTCTTTCAGAATTAAGCAATTTTATAAAGAGAACATTCTTACCCTCATCCTTCCATTCCTTATTGCTGGCCCATCTTCGGCTAATCTCAGCACATACAAATCCATTTTGTACTCCCTTCCTCCACGAATGCTGAATCCAAATCCTTTGGCTCCTTTCTCCATGTCCACAGTGAAATAATCAAAATCCTTTGGGGTTGGGGAGAAAATGGAATGAACAATTGTTTAATATCAGAGAAGCTTCTGCGGTCAGTTCTCTGTTCTCCTCTCTCATAGTTACTGTGATCCAACTGACAAGATATCATGAGGAATAATCTGACTTCAAGACAAAATTCCAAAGGTTTGAGCAGATCAGAACAGTTTCCTTGGTCATTAAAAGAACTGCTGCGTAGCTTGTGGACTTTAGTTCTTATCCATTTATGTGGAAAACATGTAACTACGGCACATAGGCCTCAGTGGTATTATCTCTCTGAATTTTCCCATTCATTGCTGCTGAGCACCATAAAGAAATGCACCTGAGTTGTGTGTGTGTGAGAATTATAGGTCTGCTGATTGAAAAATGAAATAAACGTAGTGGGGTCTTTGAGGTACCTGGGGCTGCCTGTAGTCTGACAGAGGGAACTGCCTGGTGTCTGGGGAGTGCTGCCTGTAGTCCAGTAGCGGAGGCTGCCTGTAGTCCAAGGGTGGGGGCTGCGGGTAGTCCCCTCCTGGGGGTTGCCTGTAGTCCAGTGGAGGCTGCCTGTAGTCCGTGAATGGAGGCTGTCGGATGTCTGGTTTCACATCTTGCCTCGCTTTTACTTCTGACCTGTAACTAGATGAATGGAAATGATACTTGCTTTGGTATCTCAGGATTCTAAAGAGATTAGAATAATCTTAGGACCTCCAAGCATGTACAGGCCACACCTATTGGTGGTTCTTTTGCATATTCAGGATTACAAGAAGATTAAATAAATGATAAGCATTATTTTAAAATCTTTGACAAATGTCATATTATATACTTTTCACTTGGCCTCTTAAGAAATTAAAGTAAAAGTGACGGTCAGTCAGAACTTTGTGATGGCCAACTTTTCACTTGGCCACTTAAGAAATCAAAATAAAAGCGATGGTCAATCAGAACTTTATAGACCACCTTCTTTGACTTGGCTGTTTAAAAGCTGTGCCCCTGCAGCTTAACTCACATACTTAACTATACATACCCAAATAGCAGATTGTCTTAATATCAGTAAACTCTTTGAATTTTTCTCTTTCTCTCTCTCACACATATACAGCATTCATTACTTCATGAAAAGACAATTTAAGTGATCTCTAAATAATACCCTATGCTGTGTGCTTAATCTCTTAGTCGTGTCTGACTCTTTGTGACCCCATTTTAGACTACCAGGGTTCTCTGTCCACGAGGATTCTCCAGGCAAGAATACTGGAGAGGACTGCCATGCCCTCCTCCAGAGGATCTTCCCACTGCAGGGATCAAACCCAGGTCTCCTGCACTGTGGGCGGATTATTTACCATCTGAGACACCAGTGAAGCCCTACAAATATCTAATTAAAGGTTAGTTTAACCTGTTAGCTTGAAGAATTTTGAGTATCTTACAGAGGTTAAGGGAGTGAAAGTAAAGTATAATCACTAACTACAAATCAGGCAGAAAGTCACTGTTCAGTTCACTCTCTCAGTCATGTCCGACTCTTGGCAAAAAAGGCCAAAACTAGTTTTTTAGTTCTGTTTTGTAGATCCAACTTACTCTAAAATGAGGAGTTTCCAGGTCCCGAAAGGGCTGAAGCAGTCAATGCCTACCATTATGGGATCATTAATAAGATAAAGCAAAAAAATTATTACCATGTGTAGAGGCTATTGAACTCTATAGTTCGCTGCCAATTGCCAGAACAGTGTTCTACATAATGAGCTACTTAGGGATATAGGTTGATTAAAAAATACATTCTGTATAATAATAATTTTATCTAGAGTTAATATGGAGGATTTGAGAAAATGTTTAGCAACAAGGAAAAACTCAAATATCTCAGGAAAATGGGTTCAAAACCAGCAGAATTTTTACCTCTCACCATCTAAGACTAGATGAGTTCTGGTTTTATTTGTGTTTTACTGACTTATGGTCTGATGAGTATTAAACATTTTAAAGAATGACTCACCTGAACAACTGCCATTAGTGTAATCTAAGATTTGTTGAGGACACACTGACAGTAAATGGCAATAGATGTGTTTTTATTTGGGGCTTGGAAGGGGTTTAGCAATGCAGTTATTTTAATAAAGGGTTAAGTAGTTCCCATTAGTTGCTTAACTAACAGAAGTGACACTTTCCTTTTGCAAGATGCACGATTCAAGCTTTGCTTATAAAGCAAGCTGTCCATTCACCTATAGAGAGTGTGCATGCTGATAACATAATTATTTAAAAGACGCTTTGAAAAAGACACTTAACTATGCAAATACATGAATTAAACAAAAGAAATTAGATGGTGACATTCGTTGGCGGTGTCGGTTCCTTTCTAGAAATTGTTTGCTTGGTGGTTAAATGTCACGTTGTTTTAAGCTATAGCACAGTCACTTTATTTTCATTATCTCTGTGGTGCTGGTATGAAATATCCATTATGAGCTTCCTTTCCAACCAGATGTGTCATGAAGTACAGCAAAAGAGGGTGAAATGTTAAGAGTCTCCCCAGAGCCTAGAAATTGGGACAGTTAGAACTTGTAACGGCTGCCATCCAAGCCTGCCTCTCAGCATTCAAATTTCATTCGACAGTGCTGTGTGTCAGGATTTTACATTGAACAACACACTGAAGAATTCTCTAATAAGAAAAATACACAAATTTTTATGAGTATTGCTAACTTTTAAGTGAATGATATACTAGTTAGGGCAAAAGTTGTTACTCTGAATCTGTGAAACAGTTTAAGGAAAATTCAGGATTATTATTATTTTTCAAAGTCTCTTAAGAGTTCCCTCACTTCAGTTCAGTCGCTCAGTCATGTCTGAGTCTTTGCGACACCATGGACTGCAGCACGCCAGGCCTCCCTGCCCATCACCAGCTCCTGGAGCTTACTCAAACTCATGTCCGTCGAGTCTGTGATGCCATTCAACCATCTCATCCTCTGTCATCACCTTCTCCTCCTGCCTTCAATCTTCCCCAGCATCAGGATCTTTTCCAGTGAGTCAGTTCTTCACATCAGGTGGCTGAAGTATTGGAGTTTCAGCTTTAACATCAGTCCTTCCAATGAATATTCAGGACTGATTTCCTTTTAGGATGGACTGGCTGGATCTCCTTGCAGTCCAAGGGACTCTCAAGAGTCTTCTCCAACACCACAGTTCAAAAGCATCAATTCTTCGGCACTCAGCTTTCTTTATAGCCCAATTCTCACATCCATACATGACCACTGGAAAAACCATAGCTTTGACTAGATAGACCTTCATTGGCAAGTAATGTCTCTGCTTTTTAATATGCTGTCTAGGTTGGTCATAGCTTTTCTTCCAAGGAGCAAGTGTCTTTTAATTTCATGGCTGCAGTCACCATCTGCAGTGATTTTGGAGCCCCAAAAAATAAATTCTGTCACTGTTTCCATTGTTTCCCCATCTATTTGCCATAAAGTGGTGGGACCGGATGCCATGATCTTAGTTTTCTGAATGTTGAGTTTAAGTCAACTTTTTCACTGTCCTCTTTCACTTTCATCAAGAGGTTCTTTAGTTCTTCTTCACTTTCTGCCATAAGGGTGGTGTCATCTGCATATCTGAGGTTATTGATATTTCTTTTACTGATGGTAGTTCTCTTACTTATGAAAGGATAACCTTTGTAGGTTGTATACTAGTATAACTCTTTGTAGCTAGTAATTACATTATTAAAGAGACTTTAGAGATGATAAAACCAGATTGCTAATGGTAAATTCTAGGAGAATTTTATGGTATAAGTTCCAGAATCAAAAAATGCTGCTCATGTGGTAGGGGATATTATGGTGGGATTTTGCCTCACGTGGGCCTTTCAAGAATTGCTTCCACCCTTCAGCAATGAGTGTACAAAGTCTCTGAAAGAAGTCAATTTCAAATGCTTTTCACTGACCTTGATATTTAAGACATGTAAATAATGACTGCTTTTGCTGGGAAGGTGAACTCTGCTATTTATACTTAGTTTTTGAATATATTACACAAGGGCTCTTTGTTGTTTTCAAAAAATGCTTCTTGAACAATGTTTTGCTTATGTTCATATCAAAATTATTTTGTTTCCTGAGCACACACTAAAAGGATGTTAAGAGAGAAGTGAAGAGGTGTGCAAAATGTCAGGAGAAAGCCAGTTCAAGAGTAAATAAGACAGGGTAAAATATTCACTTCTTCTAACTCATATAAGAAAATTTGCAAGCAGATTGTCATTTTATTTTATCTCACTTTAACATGGATACTGGCTCAATTTGACATGTAGGTGGGCACTTGTACAAATGAACTAATAGGAAATTCATACTGTGCTTGGCATAAAAGTTGCCTTGCAGACATCTGTAGCCTGATCTAGAAAAAGGCAGAGTTTCTCTCTGATACCATGAACATCTTGAAATGAAGCTAGAAAAATGGTTCTGTAAGATTTTAGAATTATTTCATTCATTTGGAAAAGATCTGGCTACTAGCAATCAAAAAGTTAAGCCAGGAAACATGAGTCTCAGGAAAAGGGCCCTAGAATTGGAATGGGCACGTTCCAGACATTTAATATTACTGAAGCAAAAACAGCTAAGAATCCTGGGTATATCTGTTAGTAATCTATAAAACAAATTGGATCAATCTGTTAATCCCAGAGTTAGGAAATATTTTATCCTGAAGTCAGGCAAAAAACAAACAAACAAAACATCGAAAGGCTGCTGTTTCTGTGACAGGGGCTGAGCCCCTGTTGTAACTAGTAGCTGATGGGGACAGGGCCGTGGCCTCTCCCCAGTGCCATTCTCCCCGCTGAACTGTTACACTCCAGCGATGAGATTACCGCCCCCCACCGCCTGGGCCAGAAGCAAGAGCCTGATTCCAGCAAAGTCTAATCCACAAAGGGAAGATGGAATTGTGTCTGGGAAGCTGACAGAGGGAGAGCCAAGAAGCAGCAGCGTCTGAAGCCAGCTCAGGAACTGCAGGAGCACTTGGATCCCTTCTCCCAAGTCTAAAATGAATCCTGGGGAAAGTCAGTGTGGCCTGTCCAAAGCATACACGGTGAAAGCAAGCACATCGGGGACTCACTCCCGAGGCACCCAGGACATGCTCCTCTTACGGACTCTCGGATTCTTGCCTCTGTATCATTTACTTTCTGGGGCTTGGTCTTTGTTCTTCTCTGGACTATATTAAAACCATAAACAGCAGAGGACAACAGACATTTACTTCTCTGAGAAAGGAAATGGGAGAAACCAGAATAGGACTGGGTTTCACGGAAAGAACACTTGTGGCACAGGGAAAATATTTGCTTTGCAACATTCTGAGTGATAAACCTAGAGAGTTCTGGGACTCAGAAACTGGGTCTCACTTCATCTTCACTAACAGGGGAGGCAGGAGTTGGGTAGCAGATGTTCAGAAAACATTAGAATCACGAAAAGGGCCAGTGAGGGTTTTGTTTTCGGAGCTATTCCTGTGGGTTGTTCTATTTTTCTCCTCTGAAAGGGTGAGGACAACACGGGAACACGTCCTTATCCCTTTCCTTAATGGCTCCACCCAGTTCAGACTCCCTGTTACACACAAGTCTCAACAGGAAGACAGCACTGATTTTCTGCGGCATCCTTTTACTCTGGAAGTTCATAGCACCTGATCACATTTGTTCATGATGTGAGACGGAAGGATCTCATTAGACTGTGGATAGGTGGACATAAGGTAAAATGCAGTGAAAACACTAACTTATATTCATGCTCACAAATTCTTCAGCATTTCCCCCTCCATGCTACTGTTATTCTCTGGGCCATCAGCCACTTGGTGGACATGGTGGCCACATCTAACCATATTCATCTTGATCAGCCTCCAGTCTGCTCTCTCAGGAGCCGACTGAGAGATAGTCTTGCAAAGGTAATCCAAGGATGTCAGTCCTAAGCTTAAAACCCTGCAAAAACCTCTTCGCTACACTTAAGATAAAGATCAGAATCTATAACATGGCCATAGGACCCTTTAGGGTGGGTCCCCCCAACCCATGTGCCTGCTTCCTCACCCCCTACACTGGCCTTATTTCCTCCCTCATGCTTGCATGCTCCCTCCTGCCAAAGGGCCTACTATATGCTACCGAATACTGTATATATATTACTCTCTTTAATGTGCTCTTCAGCTAGTTAACCCCTTACTTATCTGCAACCATGCACTGTTTACTCAGGAAAGCTTCTCTTATTGTGAAGGACAAACATCTACATTTGCTAATGAAACTATGTTTATAACATATACACAATTTCAAAATCATGCAAAGGTGCACATGATAATTTTTACTTTTTGAAAATCTCTCTCCTGCCTGCATTCTGTCCTGTCCCAAACTCTCTCCTTATACTTCCCTCACTATTCAGAATTAGAAAAAACAGAGGAAACTTTACCTATTTTCATGTCCTTGAGGCTGAAGTGGCTGAGGCGGAGCTGGCTGGGCGATGGGACTGTTGGGGGTGGCCGGGCTGGGCTGGGCCAGAGGACTCTGTTGGGCCAGGGGGCTGTGCTGCTGGGCCAGGGGGCTCTGCTTCTCTGAGCTGGGTGCTGAAGCGGGGCTGTTGAGTTCTGCAGTAGGAAACCAAAGAGGCAAATGAAGTCAGGTTGGCATTTGATAAAGGGCAAGAGGTGGCCAGAGATAGTTCCTCCGCCTGCTCACATGACTCAAGGCTATGGTTCTTCTAGTTTCTGTTAGGCTTTAAGATAACAGCTTAAACTTAGCAAGTTCTAATACTCTCCTATAATTAGTATTCTTTCATAAATGATAAGGCTGCTGAACAAGGTTATGAATAAGAATCTCTCATCTTTTGTCAGAAGAAAAGATTACAATAAAAAGTACTAAAACTACGAAAAACAATTCAAAGGACTCTAAAACATATTCTGCTTGCTCTAGTGTTACTTGCTGAAGCAAAGTGTTTTAGCCATTACGTTTTGGTTGTAATGAGAAGTCCTACCAGTATCCTAAAGTTTGGATAAGGAATTAACCACAAGAAAACAAAACACTTTTCACAATCCTTTCTTCAGTTCCTTGTTAGTCTTATTTACTAATAACCCTCTCTGTACTCCATGGTTCTCCAGAAAGAACATTCGACAGAGGAAAGTCAATAAGTTGTTCTTTGTTAAAATTGCTTCTTGGTCTTTCTTGTTATAGCATCAAATTTTCATCTGAAATTATCTCTCTGTGTTGGACTAAGGGCAGCAGAGACATATTTCATACAGGAAAAGGGGGAAGCAAATCAGGTTTTTGCAACCAATTTTGCTTGAAGTTGACTTCTACTGAATATTTTATACATAATGTTGTCTGCATGTAACAGGTTAAAATGGTTATTTTTTTCCCCTGGGTGACAAAAAAGTGATATATTAGTGTTCCCTTATAAACCACTTTCCTTTTTCTTTGCTCCCACCCTACATTTAAAATTTTATTTTCCACCTGTATCAGCCTTGGCACCATGGACACTTGGAGCCAGATGATTCCAGGCTGTGGTGGGCCGTCGTGTGCTCTGTAGGATGAGTACAGAGAAGCATTCTTGTCCTTTCCCCCCTGGAGAGAAGTAGCATCCCCATCCCAGACATGACAACCAATAAGGTCTCCAGGCATCTCCAAATGCCGCCGGTGGGACAAGGTCATCTCTGCTGAGGACAGCTGTTTTATATTTAAAGTCAGGCGGGTACTTGATGCCTGCTTGTTAGATAGTCCCAGATGAAATCAGGAGATGGAGGAAACCAGAGGGGTCCAAGGTGACTGAGCCCATCCCTCTGCATGTGGGACACTGTGGTCCAATCACCTGTGAGCTCCGAAGACTGAATCCTCAAGTATCAGCACTGAGTCAGCAGCCTCAAACTAGTAATGAACCCACTGTGTTTAGAAATAGTGAATTGGTGGTGAATTTATGCTCAGAATTTCGTTGCTCTTTACCGCATGGCTGTAGGTTGTGATGCTTACGACTCCTCAAGCCTCAGGGGGGCGTCCTTGTACAGAGAAATTCAAAAGGCTAGGTGGGAATTTAAAATTCTTATCAGATGCAACATTTTCTAAATGAGCTCTCTTTATACCACAAAACTTCCTCAAGCTTTTCAAAATCAATCTGACTTTGAAGAATCCTCCAGAGCTTAAGTGTTAACATGAATTTTTTTTTTTTCTTCAGATTTGTAACTCTATCATCTCTGTTGAATGGGTTCTGGCTTAATATAACCATAAAAACAATACTCCAGGGACCAAAGGGAATGACTGAATAACCGGTGCCTTGGGATTCACACTAGTTATCTATAACACCATATAGCTTGATCTCAGAATCACTGGTAATGAGTAAATGGGATAAGGGTTGCCTCAGAGTGTTACTTGTTGCAAAATTGGATAACAACTTTGGACATTCTGATATCCCTGACCGCAGCCATTCCTCAGGCACTCACCCTCCTGAGGAATGATGCGAAGGGTGACACTAAGACCCGCATCCTTGATGAGCTTCACGATGTCTGCATGAGGCATGTTGATGATAGACTGGCCGTTCACCGCCAAGATCCGGTCTCCCACTTTTAGCTTTGCGCAGCGATCTGCCGGACTCCCATCAATGATGCGTCCGATTTTATGTGGCACAGCTACAAAAATATCCCAAACAGAAACAGGTATCAGGGCCATTACCAGTACAAGTTCTGCCTTTGAGTGCCTGCCGCATAGGAAACAACGTGATGTCAGAATTCTGCCTTTTGTCAGTCTCTGGAGACTACAATCTTTTCTATCAAATGCAGCCCTGTGCATATAGCTGAGACCAGAGTTTCTACAGTCAAGGATAAATTCAGTGACGGGCCAGTTCCAAACACATGAACCAGAGATTCTCAAACTTTGAGGCAAATTATAATCACTCTAGGATAAAAAAATACAGCTCTTTGAGTCTCATCCTAGACCTTGTGAATCAAAATGTTTAGGAAGAAGGGGAGGATAATGGATTTTTAAAAGCTCCTCAAGAGATTCCAATACATGCAAAAAATTCAGAACCAGGGATGTAGAATACAGTACCCAAAGAGCTCATAGTCTAGAGACAAA
This sequence comes from Oryx dammah, assembly GCF_014754425.2. Taxonomy (NCBI): domain Eukaryota; kingdom Metazoa; phylum Chordata; class Mammalia; order Artiodactyla; family Bovidae; genus Oryx; species Oryx dammah. The sequence continues at coordinate 43,622,209 of NW_024070202.1, read as the reverse complement.
AGTACAGTTTAGAAAAACACAATAAACCTGGAAACTTATATCTCAGTTCAGTTTGGTTCAGTCTCTCAGTCGTGTCCAACTCCTTGCGACCCCATGAATCACAGCATGCCAGGTCTCCCTGTCCATCACCAACTCCAGGAGTTCATTCAAACTCATGTCCATCGAGTCAGTGATACCATCCAGCCATCTCATCCTCTATCATCCCCTTCTCCTCCTGCCCCCAACCCCTCCCAGCATCAGGGTCTTTTCCAATGAGTCAACTCTTTAGGTGGCCAAAGTATTGGAGTTTCAGCTTTAGCATCAGTCCTTCCAATGAACACCCAGGACTGATCTCCTTTAGGATGGACTGGTTGGGTCTCCTTGAATCTGGAAAACTCAGCAGTGGCCACAGGACTGGAAAAGGTCAGTTTTCATTCCAATCCCAAAGAAAGGCAATGCTAAAGAATGCTCAAACTACTGCACAATTGCACTCATCTCACACGCTAGTCAAGTAATTCTCAAAATTCTCCAAGCCAGGCTTCAGCAATACCTGAACCGTGAACTTCCAGATGTTCAAGATGGTTTTAGAAAAGGCAGAGGAACCAGAGATCAAATTGACAGCATCCACTGGATCATCGAAAAAGCAAGAGAGTTCCAGAAAAACATCTATTTCTGCTTTATTGACTATGCAAAGCCTTTGACTGTGTGTATCACAATAAACTGTGGAAAATTCTGAAAGAGATGGGAATACCAGACCACCTGACCTGCCTCTTGAGAAATCTATATGCAGGTCAGGAAGCAACAGTTAGAACTGGACATGGAACAACAGACTGGTTCCAAATAGGAAAAGGAGTACATCAAGGCTGTATATTGTCACCCTGCTTATTTAACTTCTGTGCAGAGAACTTATATCTACCCTCTTCTATTTTACTAAGAGGAGAAAACAGGAAAGGGAAGAAATACTTACTTATATGGGAATTATCCAGCTGATGAAGTTATGACCAACTTCCTACCCAACTATTAAGGTTAAAGGCTGATGCAGTTTTCAACTATTACTTATTCTTTCTGATTCAGTGCAAGTGGTGCTAAGATCTTGTTAATATCTGGTATATAATGTAGTTCATCAAATTTAAAATTCCACTAAGATACACCTTTCTTTTATGAACCACAAGAAAGAAAAATAGAAAAAAAAGAAAAAACCTCTAGCATTGAAACAGTAACTCTATTTGACATAGCATGTTCTCTAATTTTTGAAATGTTAAAATATGAAAAATAGGTATTACAATTAATGGAATATGGTATATGTCTCTAAAACAATGACAATTAATTTTGTCATCATTCATTTATATGCATGAGGAGAGCTAGGTTTGTGGGGATATAGATTTTCTAACAGGTTGACTTGTGTTCAATGTCAATGTCTGAATTCCTAGAGGTTAACTATTTTGGGGGTCAGATATCAATAGTGCATGGTGTCCTTATGCATGCCCTCAAGGTGCTGACCGTATAGAAACCTGTTTCTTTTCCTTTTTCCCTTCAAGACAGGAGCCCAACAGGGAAACTGCCTGTCAATGACTTGTTGCACTCCCTGTGGAAGTCGGGGACTGAGTTCGTCTGCATAAAGAGGCAAAGATACACTTCACCATCCATTATGCCCAGGGATGCCTGTTCCTTAAACTCTCAATCTTGTGTCTGAGACACAGCGAAAGGCAGAACATCAACTAATGACCACGGTAAGGAAAGACAATCAGAGAGTTAATGAAGCAGTACCTTCATCATATTTCTGTTGTGAAAGGTTATAGGTAGCATATGAAAATATTGGCTGAGCCTGTGTCTCTGAAGTGAAACTCATCATGTTGGAAGCTCAAACACATTTTTATTTACCATAAGCACGGGTGGCTTTAATTAAGAACAACGTACTTACAGCATACTGGTGATCATCTGAGAATCTTAGGACAATATAGGGCTCAAGCAGAAATGTAATGAAAACTCATTTATTTACTAATTGTGTAGCATGATACGGGTATTGCCAGGTGTCTGGCCTTCAATCATAAATAGAGTGAACTTTCATTCCTGTTTTTGCGTTCTTTCATGGTCAAGAGTATCCTGGATCAGTCAATAAATGATAAGATCTCCCTGGTCATACTATGTAATATTGTTATCTATCCTGATCTTTAAAAAACTATATAACCTTTCTGACTTTCTGTATTTCAAAAGTAAAATTAGGATAATAATACAGTTGAACTCACAGGATGGTTCTGAGAATTAAATGAGTTATCATACATAAAATGACTAAAACAGTCCTTGGCATTAAGAATTGCTCTGTAAGTATTAACTCTTCATTCATTCTTTCTATTACTGTTATTTTAGAGTGACATCACTATTGATATGTATGTGCTTGGGTATTGGCACCAGCTGAAATTCTGTCTGCATGGGGCAAACCTGTAACACAGCTAAAACAGAAGGAATACTGCTTATTTCAGAGCAGTATCAGGTGAAAACAGCTTCATTTGGGAAAGAGAGGTGTGTTTCATGGAAAATAGAGACACTAGCTGAGGTCAAGAGTCCTGTTCCCTTTTCCGACGTTTCACAAAAAAGGTGTTACAACAATCTCTATAGGAAAATACTAACATACATGTAAGAGTTAATTATCCAAAGGAAAATGAGTATAATACAGATCTCTTCTGGATATGATGCACTATCTGCACTGAACCGCTCACACACACATACACACTTACAAGTGTGTATATACACAACTATGTTAAAATAAATATAACTTTATTTTCAATAAATTATGAGCTACCTGACAGTGTTATCATTGCATGTTTACAGCGTAGGAAACTGGGGCATTAAACAGTCTGCGTCTGCCCAAGGTCGCATAGGCTAACCGGGGTTTAGAATTCCAGACTGTCAGATGCCACAGCCTGTGTCCTTAACAGAGCCCGACACTGCCTCTCTCACCTTCACCAACTCCTCCCTCCACTCGAGTGCTCCCTGAGCACCCGGTGCTTTCATTTGGTGAGTGCAGGCTGCCCCTAAGGAGAGAGTCGTAAATGCTTCACCACTGGCCCTGATCCAGAGGAGGGTGAAAGGCAGGAGGTTTGCTTGAAGCGGTTTCTTTGCGGCAGCTCTTTTGAAAGGCAAGGAAGGAGGAGAAAGGAAGGGGAGAAGAGAGCACCAGGGAGAGGAGAAAACAAGAAAATTGGACAGCTCCTCAGATTCCATTTAGCAAGGACTTCACATTGCAGTGTCATTCCTTTGAGGCAATTTCTCTGGGTATTAGAAACAGTTACATTTGAAATGAAATTAAAAAATACATTTCAAAACACATACAAATGATATTTAGATGATTTGCTGTTTTGAATTATTCATGCCTCTGCTCCTCACCATTACTGTGCATCATTTAGAATTTACTGGGCATAAAACTCCAAATGTTTCAAAACAAGATTTCACATACACACACACAGGCATACTATGCTGCTATTTATTAATTTCCAGGCACTGTATTAGGCACTTATTCTAACTTCTTACAGCTTCAATGTGAAACAGCTGTAACAATTTAATAATCATGCTTATTTAACTGTTGAGAAAACAACAATAAAAAATGTCAAAGCCTATGACTTGGAAACTTGGGGTTATTCCCTTCCTTTTTAAATATGTGACAAAGTGAAGTGGCAGTCACTCAGTCGGGTCTGACTTTTGCGACCTCATGGACTGTACACCCACGGAATCCTCCAGGCCAGAATACTGGAGTAGGTAGCCTTTCCCTTCGCCAGGGGATCTTCCCAACCCAGGGATCGAATCCAGGTCTCCTGCCTTGTGGGTGGATTCTTTACCAGCTGAGCCATAAGGGGTTGAAAGCAATTTGAATTATGAGAAGTGAAGGACTGCCTGGTGAAACAGCTTAGGAAACCATGCTTGAGATTTTAAGATGAAAGTTTCATTTTAAATATGTGTATGGTGATAATTCTTTCAAGCTCATTTTCACTTTATTAGGGCAGGTAGCATAACAACTGAAAACCAAGATGAAAGAATGAAAACTAAATTCTACAACAATGTCCTGGAATGATGGAGTGGCTTACATAATATCTGAATGAGTATACAATGCAGAAATGGATGCCCCATCACTGAAGTGCCTGGAATGGCTTTATTGAAATAATTTGCTATTGGCATTTACTGTCATAAAACCAGTACCTGAAACTCTTGGCAGGTGCAGACAGCCTCACTTCCCTTTACCAGCATTTCCCCTCCATCCATAAGGACATCAACTGCTACTGTACAACAAGGGGTGTGCTCAGAGGAGGCTCCCTCTGGAAACAAGATGCAGCTCCACTCACTCAGTTATGAGGTCTACAGAGCTTGTGACCTAAGTACTTTCTGTGCATAGGTAATGAGATTACAGAGCATGGAAGAGGCCCTGACCTTGATTTCTATTATTGGGATGAATGGTAGTCATTAATTCTCTGAGAACTGATGATTAAGGTAACTGCTGAAGTGCAGTCCATTTAGATGGCATGCCTTGCAGACATCAGCTGTCAGGCAGCAACATAAATCAAATCTTTGGATCAGGCCTCTTGACACAGTGTTCTTAAGATACACAGATATTTGGGAAAAGCTGCAATATGTCACGAGGCTTTGGGCATACTGACATTGGAAGGGAGACAACATATTACTAGCTGGAAATTTTCCTTTAATTGCAAATCACATAAATTATGGAAAAAAGAAATCCATCTTTTTCTTCTTTATTCGTTTTTGGGTAAAACACTACTGTGCACTTACACGGCAATATGTTTCATATTTTCCTGTAGATGAAGTGATGCTTTTGGCAGTGCTTACCACTGCAAACTTGTGTTAGTAAGAATGTTCAGACAGAATCAGTTGGACCAGATGGTCTCTAAGTTAGCTCTAAAGGTCTGGATTCTTTGGGTGTCTAGCCACAACCACTACAGGAAGCCACGATCCTCCCTTCTGGGTGTGGGTTTCTCTTCTGGGACCTACTATGGTCTATCCAGACACCTTCAGTCAATGGACAACCAATGAGCTCTTGTGTTCTCCCTTGGGTCAGTTCCCATCAGAAGGTGGGAGGACTTTTCTTGCTCTGGTGGTGTATATTTTCAGAATCTTTTGGTGATGGATTAGTCACGGAATTTTTAGCTGTGTCATCCTACTGAAGGGAGTAGTGGATCTTCCTCCCACCTTTTCCCCCAATATTTCCTTGTTGTTTTATATGTATCTCATTTCAGAAAAGGAAGAGCCTGTGACTCATGTTTACATTTAATTATTTCCTTGTTAACAGACCCCGTGAAGTAGAGTTGTATATTGAGGAGAGCATTAGATGGGGAAAGTGAATTCTGCATCATTCGTGTCAAACTTACAAGGGAGAAGTTTCTGAAATGAAAGTGACAAAAATAAATACTTCAAAGGCAGTCAACAGTATCAATTCTCATTAGCTCACAATTCCACTAATTTATGAAGGTTAAGCAATATATCATTAGCTTACAGAGGCGACAGAAGTTAGTCTGGGTTTAGAACCTATGACCTGACATGAAAAGAATTTTTTTTAACTAGATGATTCCAGTTGGTTTTCTTAAAATCACCTGTGAAAATTATCTATTGCCTAGTTTTAAAATTGTGGGTCAGGGTAGGAAAATCAGTAATTCTATCAATAACACATTCCTGCACAGTATCTTCTGAGTAACAGGCAAAATGCTATGTACAGTGGGGAAGACAATAATAAAATAAATGCATGGCATTTGCCCTCAAGAATCTCCCAGTACAGTTGCATAGACCAGGGATAATCATATCAAATATTTAAAACAAAACACAAGTGGAAAATCTGTGCTGCAAGTAACATACAAGAGTAGAAAGATGGTATGGATTATTGAGTCCAGGTGTGGACTTACAGAGTGATAAGGAAAAGGAAGCCACTTTGGGGAAGAGAGAGCACATGGTCCCTAGGCTAAGTGGCAGCTCCCTTAGTGAAAAACTCATGATAGTAAAGGGGGTGCATTCATATCCATGAAGGGAGATGCACAGAGAGGATGCTTTGTGGATGGGGTCCCTCCAACCATCATTATGCTTCCATGCTTCCCCGAGAGCCCAAATATGATGCCTTTGCCCAGCTTCTCCAGATATACAGAACAGAAGAGTAATTGTCACAGGATATTTCTAATATATGATGATGGATTCTGATTTTTGGGGGGGGGCCCTTCGGAAACCTAAGCCTAGTGCTAATCTTGCTCATTTTCCATCTCTCTCCTTCCTAGAAGTCCCGAATGAGAATATTCTATGGTGACAAGCCCATTCAGCTAGATTCTCTCTCTTCCTGCAGTGGGATACAACGTCCTTCGAAAGAGATTTCCTAGGTTGTCAGGGGGTGAAGATATGGGGAAAACATGTGTTTGGTATTTTTTTTTAAATTGTGGTAAAATTAAGAAAAAAAAAACAGACTGCATGACTTGTTTTTCTCTAGAAGTCTGTAAAATTCAGATTTCCAAAAATGAAGACGTCTTCTCTGAATTTCATAGCCAAATAACGTGCAATCCAAAACCGAGCAGCTGGTGTTTTAAGGACTGCAGATTCCAAACGTGCACTTCCCCTCTCCAGCTCCCATGAGTCATTCATTCTCTTGTGGTTGAACAGTTTAGTTACCCTGCAGTTGGTAACAAGCAAGATAGTCAGATGAGAGAACGGAAAGAGGGCCCTACCACTGGCATTTTGGGAAGCTAGCTGAACTCTTGTTTCAAGGGGCAGAAAGACCACCTAAAAAGTTAACCACATGGTTGAAGAGGAGTAGACACTCAGCAACCATACCTTACATTTATGTTAGTATTTTCCTGACAGTGAACTGGTAATCAAAAGAGAACTCACTGCATTAGGAAATGCAATTAGCTATTACTTGACCATCCCATCCTGGAACATGAGGTTGAGTTAGAAACCTCATCTTGTTTGGAAAGATTTGGTGAACTTGTAGGCACAGGCCTAGTTTCATGCATGTGTGACCTACGCACAGATTTCTACACTCAAAAGGGTCTTGTGTTTGGTTCAGTGGTGTACTTTCAACATCCTCATCTTCTTAATAATTTCCAAATAAGGACGTCATGTTTTCATTTTCCACTGAAAACGAACATGGGTGCTGAAAATTATGTAATTGATCAAATCCACTATGAATATACAATGGAGGTTACAAATAGATTCAGTGGATTAGATCTAGTAAACAGAGTACCTGAAGGCACAGCTCTGTAATATTGTTCAGGAGGCAGCAAACAAAACCATCCCCAAGGAAAAGAAATGCAAGAAGGCAAAATGGTCGTCTGAGGAGGCTTTACAAATAGCCAAGGAAAGAAGAAAAACAAAAAGCAAGGGAGAAAGGGAAAGGTATACCAAACAAAATCCACAGTTCCAGACAATAGCAAAGAGGCCTTCTTCAATGAACAAAGAAATAGAGGAAAACAACAGGAAGGGTAAGACTAGAGATCTCTTCAAGAAATCTCTAGACTTCTTGAAGATCTCTTCAAGAAAACTGGAGTTATCAAAGGAACATTTCATTCAAAGATGGGCACAATAAAGGACAGAAACAGTAAAGACCTAATAGAAGCTGATGAGATCAAGAAGAGATGGAAAGAACACACAGAAGAACTGTACAAAAAAGATCTTCTTAATGACCTTGATAACCACGATGGTGCAGTCTCTCACTCAGAGCCAGACATTTTGGAGTGTGAAGTCAACTGAGCCTTGAGTGAAAGGGAAAGTGAAGTCGCTCAGTCGTGTCTGACTCTTTGCTACCCCGTGGACTGTAGCCCACCAGGCTCCTCTGTCCATGGGATTTTCCAGGCAAGAATACTGGAGTGGATTGCCATTTCCTTCTCCAGGGGATCTTCCCAACCCAAGGATTGAACCCAGGTGTCCCGCATTGCAGGCAGATGCTTTAACTTCTGAGCTACCAGGGAAGGCCAACTGAGCCTTATAAAGCTCTATTGCCAATAAAATACTAGTGAAGGTGATGGAATTCCAGCAGTTATTTAAAATCCTAAAAGATGATGTTATTAAAGTGTTGCACTCAATATCTCAGCAAATTTGGAAAACCCAGCAGTGGCCCCAAGACTGGAAAAGGTCAATCCTCATCCTAATTCCCAAGAAGCGTAGTACTAAAGAATGTTCAAAACATTGGACAATTGCTCTCATCTTCATCTCATGCTAGTAAGGTTATGCACAAAATCCTCTGAGCTAGGCTTCAGATTTCATGAACCAAGAAATTCCAGATGTTCAAGCTGGGTGTAGAAAAGGTAGAGGAACCAGAGATCAAATTGCCAACATTCGTTGGATCATAGAGAAAGCAAGGGAATTCCAGAAAAACATCTACCTCTGTTCCACTGGCTACACTAAAGCCTTTGACTGTGTGGATCATAACAAAATGTGGAAAACTCTTAAAGAGATGGAGAAGGGGAATACCAGACCATCTTATCTGAGGAGCAACAGGTAGAACCCTGAATGGAACAACTGAATTGTTCAGGATTGAGAAAGGAGTACAATGAGGCTGTTTACTGTCACCCTGTTTATTTAACATATACACAGAGCACATCATGAGAAATGCCAGGCTGGATGAGTAACGAGCTGGACTCAAGACTGCCAGGAGAAACAGGAACAACCTCAGATTTGTGGATGATATCACTGTAATGGCAGAAAGTGAAGAGGAATTAAAGAGCCTCTTGATGAGGGTGAAGGAGGAGAGTGAAAAAGCTGGCTTAAAACTCAGTATTAAAAAAAACTAAGATAATGGCATCCGGCCCCATTACTCATGGCAAATAGAAGTGGAAAAGGAGGAAGCAGTAACAGATTTCCTCTTCTTGGGTTCTCAAATCACTGCAGATGGTGACTGCAGCCATGAAATTAAAAGACAATTGTTTCTTGGCAGGAAAGCTATGACAAACCTAGATGCTGTGTTGAAAAGCAAAGATATCACCTTGCTGACAAAGGTCCATATGGTCAAGGTTATGGTCTTACCAGCAGTCATGTACAGATGCGAGAGTTGGACAGAAAAGAAGGCAGAGCACTGAAGAATTGATGCTTTTGAAATGTGGTGCTGGAGAAGACTCCTGAGAGTCCCTTGGAAAGCAAAGAGATCAAACTAGTCAATCTTAAAGGAAATCAACCCTGAATACTCACTAGAAGGAGTGATGCTGAAGCTGAAGCTCCAATACTTTGGCCACCTGATGCGAAGAGGTGACTCACTGGAAAAGACCCTGATGCTGGGAGAGATAGAAGACAGAAGGAGAAGGCAACAGAGGATGAGTTGGTTGGATGGCATCACCGATTAAATAGACATGAACTTGGGCAAACTCCAGGAGTTGGTGCGGGACAGGGAAGCCTGCGGTGCTGTGGGGTCCATGTGGTTGCAAAGTCGGACACGATTTGGCTGCTGAACAATAACAACAATGTGACTATATTCATAGTATATTTTGTCTTTATACCACTAGGTATCATTTCAGTGTTTGCAATGGAAGGTGTAAAAGAGAATATGGTATGTTATCAAGAAAAATTATCACAAAGGATGGTGGAGGAAGGGGCAAAAACAGTTTCTTTCTCCAATGGCTGCATTTCTCATTCCCATGCACATCATTAGAAAAGATAGTCCAAATAATTGCTGCTATTTATATTCTTAAAGATCTTTGATTCATTATGTGTTGATTCGGGAGGCCTAAAAATTACCTTAATTCTCTTATTTCATTAAATATTCATATAAGTCACTCATTACTGAGCATCTACCAAGCATATATCCTTCTTTCTCTTTCTTTAAATAGATTTTTACTGTAACAGACATTTTAGGGCTTCCCTGGTGGCTCAGACAGTAAACAATCTGCCTTCAGTGCAGGAGACCTGGGTTCTCGTGGGCAGAGGAGCCTGGCAGGCTACAGTCCATGGGATTGCAAAGAGTTGGACACGACTAAGAGACTAACACACCACATTTGAAGGAGTTTCTGTATTCTTTGCATACTGTTTATATCCCTCATCATCTGACAAAACATCCAGACATGAGAGTGGCAGGAGCTACAGAAACTTCAGAAGAGTCATGTCCCTCAAATCTGCAGGTGGCCAGAAAGGCATGCATGTGGGTATGTGGAGCTGGAGAGGGAGAAGATAGGGAAACACTTCCATTCTAGATATGACTGTAAAAATACATTTCACTTTACTGTATATCCCCAAAAGTCCTTTTTTTCCCTTGCTAATTTCCAGGCAGCTGGGACGTTCTTTTTATTACTTGTTTTGGTCTGGGATTGATATAGAAAATGTGTCCTTCTAAGTCAAATATCAACTCTACTCAACATTTTTTGTATTTCCCTCCAAAAATTCTGAAAAGGATACATATTTCCATCACTGAGTTAAATCAGTGACCCAAGATTTTCCCGTTATGGGGTAAAAACTAATATGATCCAGATATCTCACTCCTGGGTATATACCTGAAGAAAACAATAATTTATAAAGAAACATGTACCCCAAAGTTCACTGCAGCACTATTTACAATAGCTAGGATATGGAAGCAACCGAACTATCGAGAGAAATGGATAAACAAGATGTGTTACATATATACAATGGAATATTACTGAGCCATAAAAGAAACATAGTTGTGTCACTTACAGAGATGTGGATAGACCTAGAGCCTATCATGTAGAATAAGTACGTCAGAAAGAGAAATAATATTGCTTACATGTGGAATCTAAAAAAATGGTACAGACGAACTTACTTGCAAAGCAGAAATAGAGACAACAGACACAGAGAACAAACTTACAGATACCAAGGTGGAGAGGGGTGGTGGGACGGATCGGGAGATTGGGACTGATACGTGTTCACCACTATGTATGAAAGAGATGGCTGCTGAGAACCTACTGTATAGCTCAGGTAACTCCACTCAGTTCTCTGTGGTGACCTAAATGGGAACGGAGTCTAAAAAAGAGGGGACATACATATATGTATAACTGATTCATCTCGCTATATAGCAGAAACTAACACATTTTATATTTCAATAAAAATCAAAAAAATTAAAGTTTGAATTTATTTTGTCAAAAAAAAAAACACAAAAAACAAAAACCCAGGTGAATTCCTTTTGTTCTCCAAGATGGAATACACAGTCAGTAAATCCTGAGTCTTTTTTGATACACTCTTTCCTTTTGCTAAAGCCCATCCTATAGTATCTTCCTATAGAAATTATACATGGGAGAAAGTAATGGTTCAGTATTTAATGTTTGAAAACTTCTTCAGTTTTACTTTCTCATTTGAAATAGAATTCTGGCTTTGAATTCTAGGTTGTATGGAATTTGAGGCTGAAAAATTACCTTTTCCTTAGAAATTTGCTGGCATTGCTCTACTGTCTTCTAACATCCAGTGTTGTTACTAACATGTCTGAACTCCTTAGGATTTTTTTTTCCCTTGTATATAAACTACTTATTTTTCTGTTTCCTTTCAGAAATGTTTATGATTGTCCTTGTACATTTTGTGTTCTAAAGTTTTGCAGTGATGCATTTTGGTTCATTTCAGCATGGAGACATTTCTTTTAGTGTGGCTTTAGGGAACTTTTATTATAATATATCTTTGATAACTTCCATTCTGTTTCTCTGCTCTCTCTTTGTGAAATTCTTAATAGTTAGATATTGACTTCCTGGATTGATCTGTTAATTTTATCATCTCTTTCATACTGTTTCTTTTTGTCCTACTGCCTGTGAGATTTCCTTTACTCTAACTTTCAATCCTTCTGCTGAATTTTTAACTTTAGTCAAGATATTTCCAATTCCTAAGAATTCTTTCTTTAATCATATCATTCTTTTTTTTTTTTTTTTTAAATAGCATTCTATACAGTCCATGGGGTCGCTAAGAGTCAGACACGACTGAGCGACTTCACTGTCACTTTTCACTTTCCTGCTTTGGAGAAGGAAATGGCAACCCACTCCGGTGTTCTTGCCTGGAGAATCCCAGGGATGGGGGAGCCTGGTGGGCTGCCATCTATGGGGTCGCACAGAGTCGGACAAGACTGAAGCGACTTAGCAGCAGCAGCATACTTATTTTATGATGGTAATATTCTCTATGTATGTAAGTGAGTGATCTTTGAAGTTTGCTATTGTTCCATTTTTTCTTTTATTAATTTGCTTGCTTTTCTGTTTTAAAAATACAAATTTCATGTCTGGTGGCCATGGTTGTTGTTTTCCATTCTTCCCAAAGTTTTCAAAGTTCTGAGCTGGTCTGAATTTCTAAAAGAAAATGGGCAGATCAGTGCTATTCATTTCTCTTTTTGGTTTCCTTTGTCTTACAAAATGAGTTGCCATATTTTTGTCTTTAAAGTACCTTCCCCATTCATAGCCATCCCTTTCTTCTTTATTTACCACCATTTTATTGGTGTCCAAGAAATGGGAAAAGATAAATATTAATGACATCATTAATTAGAAATTGAAAATATCTTCTGTAAATTTTATTTTTTGCAATCAATATGTTGGTGTACCAGTTAAAGATTTGGAATCTATTTGGGAAAAGAATATCAATATTTTATGGACCCAAACTTTAAAAGTCCTGCTGTTTCCTGTAGCCCTGACTGATAAAATATAAAAGATAACTGATTTCTTTTCAAGAGTTCAGAACATGTCATAAAATTACATTTCATCGACCCCAGGTATTGTGTTAAAAATGTTCAGTGAAATCACACTTTCTTTCCTCTGTATGTCTCGACTGCCTTTGAGAATTCACACCCATCAGTGTACTTGGCTTTCAGTAATTTCTCAGCAGGCCCAATAGAAATGGTTGATAGTTACAAGCAGGTGTTGCTGACAAGTCATGTTTCTCATCTTTACAGAGGCAGTGTATTCTATCTCTGCCATCTCCGTTTTCCTTTTATAGCTTCTGAAATTGTGTTTTGTAAAAAGTCACTTGGCTATCTTCACACAATTTCCCTGTTACAATAGGTAAATGTCAAAAGCAATCAGGTGCAATATCAGCTTTTCATTGTATTCCCCTAAGCCCTCAGGTAGATAATAACTTCTTGCAATATTTTCTTAATGTAAACAGAAACAGATACTAACCCAGGCAAATGATCCCTCCTGAGCCAGCTGTCCTTTTCAATATGTTATCCAGAAGATTACATGAATATTTATTGGCTGCTTAGTTTCTCACGGAAGCCAAAGTTTCACTGCCAAGGTAGATCACGTTTTAACTTGAAATAATGCAATTTCGCATGACTGGATAAAACATGAATAGACCCTCAAGCAAAGGGTTCAAGAACTAGAAGATCTTGATCATATATTAATTTGAAAACAACTTTCAGTGTGACCTCTGAATGGCCAAATAAACATGTCACTTTCCTTATTTGAAATGTGAGACCATTACTGCATATAATTTTTCTTTCTTTTCCTTATCTTTCTTATCCAACTATTACACATTTTAACTTCATTTGAATTTCAGCTTATATGTATTTTACTTAATCCTTTGTACTTTGAAGTATAGCAGTTATATGTATTTTCATTTTTACTAAGCAGACATACATCTTCATAATAACTTCACTTGAGATCATCATCATAGGATGATTTTTATTACTCTACCATGAGAAATGATTGAGAAGTAAAAAAACAAAGGCTGAAGAACCTCAAAATGTGTTCCCTTGTTCAAAGTGAAATACCAGTTACAGTCGACAGGGAAGAGACCAAAAGTGAAAAAGAAGGTATAAGGATGGCAAAAGTGTGCATGAAAAGATCCTCAATATTTTTAGTTTTAGAGAAGAAATGTAACTTGAAAGCACTACACACCTATTGGAAAAGCTAAAAAAAAAAAAAAAAAAAAATCAATGAAGCCTGGAAAGAGCAAGTACTGGCAAGGCTGTGGCTCATCTGGAACCCTCATCCAGGGAAGCACAAAACAGAACAGTCATGCTGGAAAGTGGTACCACATGAACCAGCAATTCCACCCCTGGATATTTACCCAAGTAAAACAAAAACCTATTTTCACACAAAACCTATATGAAAAGGTACGTAGTTGCTTTATTCATAATCATCCAAAACAAGAAACCACCAGAATATCTTTCAACTGGGAATGGATAAGCAGGCTGTGGTACAGTCACACAAAGGAATACTATTCAGCAATTTAAAAGGATCTGATATTGACACATGAAACAATCTGAAAGTATCTAAAATGCATTCTGCTAAGTGGCTACATACTGAGTAATTCCAGTTACACAGGAAAAGGCAAAGTTACAGAACAGAAAACAAATCCGTGGCTGCCTGGGCTGGGAGGGGGTGGAGGGCTAGACTTCCTTGGTTAAGGAAGTGGCTGTGGTTACAAAAACAGACCCAGAATTTGTCAAAATTCACAGACTATAGACTGCAAAGGGTACAATTTACTATCTATAATTAAACCTTAAAAATGAGAGAAAAGTAAAAAAATCAGGGAGTGATAAAGAAAGGGTTCTGGGTGGAAATAAACAGAGAGCAGTTAAAAGAAGCACTGTCGAATGAGCAGGAGAAAGGAGGTGGGAAGAGGACAGTAGAGGAGGAGGAAATGCTGCCTAGTGTGCATTTGAAAGGTGAACAAGGGTGGGCAAGGGTGGGGAGAGCATCACAGTCCCAGGTGACGTGACTCGCAAAGGCACAGATCTGTGAGTCTGCAGTGTGGGTACAGGGTTGCCACCAGCATAAACAGTTGAGCCTCAGGAAGAAGGTGAGAGGGGATAGATCATGGCAGGCCTTAGTGGTTGTGGCCAAGGGTTTGGAATTTATTTGAAGACCAAATGAGAAGTCACTAATAATGTAGGAGAGACATGATATCATCAGACTTGTTGTTTTAGAAGGAGTACCAGAGCGGAGGTATGAAGGTTGGACTAAGGGTGGGAGGGTGGGAAGAAGGCTGGAGGCAGGGAGGACATAAGGCCACTGCAATGCTCAGAGCTGTGCAGCCCAACATGGTAGCTACTCGCCACAAATGGCCATTTCGATTAACTGAAAGACAATTAAAAATCTAATTCCTCAGCCACAGTAGCCTCATTTCCAGGGCTCCATAACCACATGAGCATGGCTAGTGGTTACAGCATTGTTTAGTGCAGGACAGAACATGGGCATCACTGCAGAAAGTTCTACTGCAAAGTGCTAATCTAGAGCCTCTTCCAAGCCTTGGCAGTGGCAGTAGGGAGGTCCTGATGTATTCAAGGTATTTTATTTGGAAAACATGTGTGGGTAATAGCTTGCATTAGTGTCTCAAGTATGGAAGATGCAGATGTGTATCAACTCAGCTGGGTTATGCACTTAGGTACTAGGAGGCCTGCTTTAAAGCTTGTGAGTATATACACTGGAGCTGAAAGTATACCTGTTAGCCTTCTCTTAACCACTAAGCCCCAGGAAGCATCACTATCAGTGACTAACTACACTAGCCACTGGATGTTTGTGTCCTCTCCAAATTCATATGTTGAAACCTAATCCCCAAAGTGACAATTATTTGGAGATGGGGCCCTGGGAGGCGATTAGGTCATGAGATTGGAGGCCTCATGAATGGGATTAGTGCCCTTATGAAAGGAGCCGCCCAGAGCTCCGTTATCCCTTTCACCATATGAGGGGCAGTGAGCAGACACTGTCTATGAAGCCACTCTCACCAGTCTCTGAGTCTGTCAGTGCCAGGATCGTGGACTTCCCAGCCTCCAGAACTGTGAGGAAGACATGTCTATAAACTGGTGTTTCCAAGCTGCCAAGTCTGCACAGGCTAAGACACTTGGCAAACAATACAAGAAAGGTTTCACTGTATTTAAATTTAAATACAGGAATTTAAACTGTGTTTCATCCTGCTGTTCATCTAGCAAGTCTAAAACACATTTGAATGAAGACTTCTAAGTGGAAATATTCTTCTACCTCATGTTGTTTCAACTGTTCTCTGTCAGAACACCCTTTAAACTCTGTGCTCTTGTTTACTGGGAGACCCTCCTCTATGATGAGTCCATAAAACCATATCTATATTGTGAACAGTCTCCGAACAGAAGGTTTTGGGCACCTCAGCCTTGAGAAAGCAGATGGGTTCATCAGGTGCCCAACATCTGGGCATGTTTGTGGAGCAAACTGTTGCCTGGCTTAGAGAAAGAGGATCTGGAAGAGATCAGACTGGGAAATGAATATGCCAATAGCAGGCCCCACTATTTAGTTAATTTTCTTTGGCACAGTGTACACATTTGGAATGCCTAGTGATCATCAACCCAGAGGAGGCTGACTGATTAATCTTTAGGAATAATTCTAACCAAAGACTGCCAATGGTTTGTTTGGGAAAAAATCCAGCATAAATGTCAAAATTATTGGTGGTCAAGTGAACAAACAAAGAGAACTCTTACCAGGATTTGGTATGGCAGGGCGGATTTGGGTATAGGCACTCTCTGAGTCCTTGGTGAAAGCAGGGGCACAAAGAGAAATGCTATTTATCCCAGCCCAAGTGGGAAAATATTCCCTAATGACACTCTTTCAACATAGCTAGAAAATGGAGATTAAATAACAGTACTGTGTTCACTTAACAACATGCTTTTAAAATAGTTGTCTTTGTGGAATCAGCTTTTTTTTTATGTGGTTGATTGTTGGGAAAAAAGAGGAAAAACAAAATCACAGAGAATTTAATCCAACATGAGGCCCTGAATGGATTATAAAAAAATATGCCTTTTGGAAAAGTGAACTGTAGGCTCAGAATTTATTTGAATCTCATGGGCATCTTCCGCTGGTAGAGGCAGCTCCTGTACACCTAGTCTGGGCTCTTTTTACAGCTGTGATCTCCCTGTACCATCCAGTGAATAACAAGGACCTGCAGGACATAAGCCCAGAGGAAACAATAGCTAAGAAGACATCCACCTTCTGCTGCTGCCTGGAGAGTCTTTGAACGTAATGATAAAACCCTCCTGAAACATAATTCCTAGTGGGGAAAAATTATGATTTATGAGCTCCATTCAGATAAGAAAAATGGTCAAGAATTAAAAAAAAAAATGCAATGTGAGCACTCACAGATTTTTTCTTTTTTTTTTTTTTGATAGGCTGCATTGTTCCTCTTCTTGAAAATAAATAAGAATGATGCTGTGTCTCTCTGGGTTTATTATTTTACAGTTTAATGATCTTTAAATTTGTTAGTGCTAAGAAAATAAAATGCTTACATTTGTTTTTGCATTTTAGTCAATACATGTGTGGATGTTTGGATATCAGAGGACTTAGAGTTTGATGCAAAATCTTTTCTCGTTTTTGTTGTTTGCCAGTCTGTTTACTGTTAAGACCTAGGCAGCCGAGTTTTAATTTGGGAACAAAACTAGTCATGTGCAGGACTGAAAAAAAAGTTGAATTTAATCAATAGGTTCTAGTCATCTGGTTTTAGTTGGGTATGATCCTATGAAGAACTAATGTGATTCAGAGGTTGTTCATTTGGAACAGATAGGGGTTACTTTGTTAACGAGGACTGTGAAGTGAATAAATAATTTGAAGTCATACTTTTTTCTAAGGATTTTGGGCTGCCATCCAAACCTTCCTGCTTAGGATGGTATCATGACCACTGAGATGGTGTTCATACAGATGGATGGTCATTCCAGGAACAGTCAGTGCCAGGACAAGGGGGATCAGGGAGCACACTGCAGCCTGGCCCTTCAGAGCACAAGGGTTTGGTGACCCAGATGCTCATGATTAGGTCTTCCTGGGGCACTTTCCTGGCTCACCAGGGCCTGATTTCTTAGAGGGCTCTCTCACCTAAGACTTCACTAGGCCCTTAGCTGCTGTGGAATCATTTACTTAGGCCAAGCACAGCTGATGGGAAATCTGTATGGAATCTGGGACCACTCTCTTATGGTATAATTTCTCAGGCTGCACAAGGACCAGCTTACAAACATTTCCTTTCCTGAGTTCTGTGCTCATTCTCAGAGATATGTCGTGCTACCTTTAAGAGACAGAACAGCTAGGTTTAGGTATACAGAGAGTTGGAGCAGAGAACATTCACACTTTGATGAGGGCAGGGCTAGATCACTGTATGAGAGTCCAATCCAACCCTATCCCACCAATATAAATTATGTGATAAATCCTTGAAGAGCATACTACCAGGAACTGTGAGGGATTTAAAGAAATGTCATAATTTCTTGCCCTTAAGGAACTTCCATTTAGGGTTAGCAAAACATATGAAAAGTAAAACAACAGTGAGAGAAATAAGACATAAGATAAAGGAAATCACAGAGCAGTCAACAATTGAGAGGTTAGAAGACAAAAAAAACAACAACAAAAAACAAAATGAAGAAGAATTTCATACAAGAACTGCAGAAAACACTTATGAAAGAAGGGTGAGGCTTCAGGTAGACTCTCATTCAGAAATTAAGGAGAGATTTCTGAGCTGCTTGTAAGAGATGCTTACTGTTGGGGCAGAAGTCTCTACCTCATGGGCTTCCCTTGTGGCTCAGCTGGTAAAGAATCTGCCTGCAATGTGAGAGACCTGGGTTCGATCCCTGGGTTGGGAAGATCCCCTGGAGAAGGGAAAAGCTACCCACTCCAGTATGCTGGCCTGGAGAATTCCATGGACTGTATAGTCCATGGGATTGCAAAGAGTTGGACATGACTGAGCAAATTTCACTTCTCTACCTCATAGGGCTGCTGTGGAAATTAAACATAGTGTAAGATTCTTAGTACAGTACCTGGGGAAAAGCTTGATAACATTTATTAGTGGATAAAAGAAGGTATTTCAAGTGGCAGCAGCCAAAACATGGACTATGGGGGAGGAAAGCAAAAGTTGTGTTTCAGGGGTAACTAAACCAGCTTTGATAGAGCGGAACTGTCAGGAGCTACTGGTAAAAAGTGGCTGTGTTTACATTACTTAGGGTCTTGCATGTAAGAGAGGTGTGTTTGAGGTTTACTCTGTAGACATTTTTTTTACCAGGGGTATTATGATCAAGGACTCATTATGGGAAGATTGGATTATACACAGAAAGTGCCACCTTTCTGGATGAACTTTGCTTCATTAAAACCTGCACTCTACTCAGACCCTAGCTCCTGGCTACTTCCTAAAGCAGAAATCAAGTCACACGTTTAAATGTGAAAAGGTTGGTTTGCCTTAAAACATATGTACATCAGTGCAGACTGAACACCTTATTATATTTTTTATGTATTAACATGTAGATTTTCTAGAAGATTATGAAGACATTTGCTTATCATATGATTTCATGAGCTATATTTAGAAGCAGATATTTGAGGGAAAACCAGTGTTTTATATATAGTCCTCTGCTCCACCATATTTCTTCTGTTACAAAAGCACCACATTAACGGTGTGGGTGACACCATCATACCTCCTGAGTGAACTACTTTCAGCATAAAACTCAAAGCAAAAGCTACTATGTCATTAAAGGAATTCAAAGTAGAGATTCATTCAAGGATTAAGGGAATATTTTAGTTTATATCATGAGAAACACTGGGCTGGAAGAAGCAAAAGCTGGAATCAAGATTGCCGGGAGAAATATCAATAACCTCAGATATGCAGATGACACCACCCTTATGGCAGAAAGTGAACAGGAGCTAAAAAGCCTCTTGATGAAAGTGAAAGAGGAGAGTGAAAAAGTTGGCTTAAAGCTCAGCATTCAGAAAACGAACATCATGGCACCTGGTCCCATCACTTCATGGCAAATAGATGGGGAAACAGTGGAAACAGTGTCAGACTTTATATTGGGGGGTTCCAAAATCACTGCAGATGGTGACTGCAGCCATGAAATTAAAAGATGCTTACTCCTTGGAAGAAAAGTTATGACCAACCTAGAGAGCATATTGAAAAGAAGAGACATTACTTTGCCAACAAAGTTCCATCTAGTCAAGGCTATGGTTTTTCCTGTGGTCATGTATGGATGTGAGAGTTGGACTGTGAAGAAAGCTGAACGCTGAAGAACTGATGCTTTTGAACTGTGGTGTTGGAGAAGACTCTTGAGAGTCCCTTGGACTGCAAGGAGATCCAACCAGTCCATTCTAAAGGAGATCAGCCCTGGGTGTCCTTTGGAAGGAATGATGCTAAAGCTGAAACTCCAATACTTTGGCCACCTCCTGCGAATAGTTGACTCATTGGAAAAGACTGTGATGCTGGGAGGGATTGGGGGCAGGAGGAGAAGGGGACGACAGAGGATGAGATGGCTGGATGGCATCACCGACTTGATGGACGTGAGTTTGAGTGAACTCCGGGAGATGGTGATGGACAGGGAGGCCTGGCGTGCTGCAGTTCATGGGGTCGCAAAGAGTCGGACATGACTGAGTGACTGAACTGAACTGAACTGAAGAACTCTGAAAGGGAACTTGCTTTTGCAAACCAATGACAGAGAAACCAACAAGATTCACTTTCTAATTCCACTGCATGGGTATAACTTCAGAAACCTTCCGGCAACGACTTCTGGGGTATTGTTGATTTAGAAAAGGCCAGGGTCCCAGCAGTAGTACAAGTAGCACCAATTGCCTCTGTTTTTAAGGTGATCACTGAACAAACCTCAGTATAGAGTTTGGAAGAAAACACACTGCTATAACCCAAAGCAATAAAATGTAAGATGGGCCGCTCACTGATTGTTGATGTTTGTGTGTCCGTGCTAAGTCACTTTAGTCGTGTCTGACTCTTTGTGACCTTGTGGACTGTAGCCCACCAGACTCCGCTGTTCATGGGATTCTCCAGGCAAGACTCCTGGAGTGGGTTGCCTGGCCTCTTCCAGGGGATCTTTCTGACCCAGGGATTGAAACGGCGTCCCTTACGTCTGCTGTATTGGCAGGAGGATTCTTTACCACAATGCCACCAGGAAAGCCCCTCAAAGGCTTCACTTTAGGGCAGACCTTTGTGACTATGGGACATTAAAACGAGTGTTCCACTGAAGGTTCCAGGTATGCCGAGAGCACCGGCTTCCCGAGGATGGCCGGCTGAGGCGAGGGGCAAAGCCCCGTGGCGTGGCTGTCTTTTGCCGCCATCAGCCTCATTCATTTTACCTCAGTGCAATATACAAATGATATAGTTTTATAAGTGAAAGAAGGAGGGAAATCTTGCCTTAAAATGCCTTAAAAGGGGAGCTAGTTACATATGTTTCAGAGCTTAATGTTTAAGG
This sequence comes from Oryx dammah, assembly GCF_014754425.2. Classification (NCBI taxonomy): domain Eukaryota; kingdom Metazoa; phylum Chordata; class Mammalia; order Artiodactyla; family Bovidae; genus Oryx; species Oryx dammah. Next base: position 43,601,163 of record NW_024070202.1, on the reverse strand, counting down.
TATGTTTCAGATCATTTCCTGACAAAGGATAAGATGAACAAAAGAAATGAAAGTGTGAGGAGCACTCTAGAAATATAACAAAAATGAAAGTAACAGAAGTTTAAAGTGATAACTTAAGGCAATGAAAAATATAAGCCAGGCCTCAAACTTATCCAAGGCTTTTCACACACAGACAAACCTAACCAAATACCTTATTTCCATGATGATTCATGGCCTAATATAATTTAGAGCTGAAAGAGGCTATTAAGACCACTTTTCCTGATCACATACACAAGGAATGGGCACAGGAAAACCAACTGACTCACTCAAGGGACACAATAGTCAGTGGATGAGCTGGAGAGAGGCTCGGACTTGTTGTCCAATGCACTTTTCATTTACTTTGAATCTCTGTGTGTTAGGGCAAAACTACAGATGTCTTGGTTTTAGGTTTTAATTTGTACCTCTCCTAAACTCAAATGACTATTCAATGGCTGCATGGTTGGTGGGATGAGTTTAGGTGGAAAAAAAATTTCTTTACTGATTGTTCAGTTTTATTTCATCCTTTTTGGTAAATTACACTTAAAATGTCACAAAAGAGCCACTGGATAAGCTTCTGAATCTCTAGAATAACTTTTCAACCAGGGCCTATGGATATCATTAAGAACTTTGCGAGTCATCATGGCATTTTACCAAAGGTAAAACTAACTTTTCCCTAGAATATCAGATTGCAGTGGGCATTAGGGAAAGTCAACAATGACCTAGTCTGTACTCCCCACCTGTGCCAGAGAAAGTTCACGTGAGGGAAAAAAGCTTTTCCACTCTTGCCCAGAGCTGAAAGATGAAGAGCCAGCACTGTGCTGACCAGTGAGGCATTTCCAGAAAAGAAACGGAAGCCAGTTGATGACACTGGGACAGTGTGAATAAGGGAAAGAAAGGCTGAAGTGTTTGCGCTTCTACTGCTGCTGCCTGGGTTGGGTTACGGTTACTGTCCTGAGCATGCTCGACCTTCAGTTTGTTTGCACCTAGGTTTATGAATTCCCTCAACAGGCTGCCGGCCACCACCACCGAAGTCTGAGCTGCCCAGGCACGTTGACTCCATACATTTCAAGATAACCTTCCTCATAGGTTTTATAAGAGCAGGACACTAAACACCACTTTATTTCATCAGTTGTGTCAAAGCCCTTCTTAGGAACTGCTGGTGAGAAAACAGGTTTTGAGGTCAGAGCAGGAAGCATCTGTGGTGACAGGTTATAGCTCTGTAATAAAACCAGGATGTCAGACTCAGACCTTTCACTAGGGAGGCCCAAAGACTGACCCGTCAACCCCACTGCACGTGGCCACAGGGGCATTTTTATAGAGCAGGCATGTAATCCACTCTGAGTCAGAAGCCTACCTGAGCCTTCTTTATCCTGGGTACAAAACCTCAGCAAGCATAACAGGAGAGTCAGTCATGGGCAGCAAATGCCTTGAACTTTCCAAATATACCAACATTTCCAGTTCTAGAGAAACTTCTAACATTACTTCCAACTTTCAATGTTTATCAATAACATGGCCATGAACAGCTTTCTATATAATTTTTTTTTAATCCTTTCAAACACTTTTAAGTGCAAATGTCTGTTACAGCTCACTGTTACCCTAGGTTCTGGTTTGCAAACCACTTTGTTTTCCCTTGAGTTCAATTTTAAGGTCTGAAAAACAAAAAACAGTATTTTGGATAATGGGACAAAAATGTTCAGGAACCTTGCCAGTTTTCAAAGTACCCAATTGGTTAAACATCTGGCCTCCCTAACAAAGTTGTCACCTGGGCTGAAGAAGCTGGGGAAGGGAATGCCTTCTTTGTCTGGAGGGCAGGGAAGCTTACACAGGGTCTCCATATCTCTGCTCTTCTCTGATAGTCAATAAGACGTCAGGTTTGCAGTATATTCTAAAAGGTACAGCCTTGAGTCTGGATTCTGACGTCTGCCATGCCTCTTCTAGTCCATTGGTTAGTGAACTCTGGGGAGACTTCCTGCCTGAAGCCTCAGCAAGGTCTGCTGGTCTGCTGTGGCCATCGACACTGCTGTTCTTACCGCCCTTACTGCTGGCCCAGGGGATCAGAAAGACTCTGCACCCAGAAGGTCAGCACAGGAGAGGGGGTGCTGGCCCGCAGAGATGCTCATCTGTGGCTCAGATTTAGCTGCTTTGGGAGAGTGGGGGCCACGGACAAATGGCAGGCTGAACTGACAGCCAGTGTGAACTCTGTACTGTGAGCAGAGTGAGCCGATTGCAGTGATGATTCTTAGCAGGCAAGGTGGTCAAGGCAGCAACAAGGGCATACTTAGTGCTTACTGTGGGCCAGAGTTTTTCTAAGCACATATATGTACTAATTCCCTCAACCCTCATAGCAACCTGATGACACAGGTATTAGAATTACTTTCTCTTTTCATTCAAGGAAACTATAAAGTCCAAAAAGGTTGTAAAATTTTTTCAAGGTCACACAGCTAGTAAGTGACAAGCCAGGTTTCAGATGCAGGCAGTATGATTATAGCCATGCCACTTCCTCGCCTAAACGTGATGGTACACCTATCAAAGGCATAAATAACAGCGCTTGTCTGTAGGGAAAGCGTTTCAGTAGCCTTAAAAATAAACTACAAATGTGTTCAAGATCTTGTGCTCAGATAAGAAACTAAGAGAAACATGACACAGCCCCGGGAATGACTGTGACTCCTGATAGTATCAGATTCTCCCAGTCTCCCAGAGCCCAGGAAACCTTGATCTTCTGATGGTGGCTGTGTGGCACAAGAAGGAGGTGCTTAGCCTTTCTCTGCAAAATTGGAGCTGAAAATTATTATGAAAGTAAGTATAAAACAGTATTAGGTCTAGGAACCTTTTAGCTGCATGTTGCAAATTACAGGCTGTAAATACTATGTGCTATCAGTGTAATTGCTACTCTTCGCATGGAACGTAGGGACAGTGTGTGTTTCAATTTTCTTAAATTGAAAAGAAATAAATATGTGAAAAAAGAAGAAGCTAAGAAGTATCATGAACGCTAGAATCTATTTCCACTCTCCAGGGTGATATAAAATAATACCATTTCAAAAAGGGGTAGAATTACTCTTTTGAGGTCAGTCTAATGTCACTTGGCAGAAAGAAAAATCCACATTTAATTGTAAGCACTGGTACCTGGCGTTCTCCAAATCTGTCCATGCATAGATCTTCTCTGCAAGAAAAAAATCATCTGTGGCTTCTTTACGTAATAAGTGCATGTGTGTACGTACACACATCCTCCTATACATTTAGCAATTATGCTGTTACACTTCAAATAAAAATGAGATCTTCCGTACATACTTAACACTCTCACTGTGGCAGTATACTTTGTTCTATTGCAGTCCTTTAGGTATCCTGTCCTGACAAACAATTTGAATGACTGGAATAGCTACAAAAGCTCTCTGAATGTTTTTCCCAAGTGTAAATTATAGGAAAATTATTTATATAATTCATGAAATTCTTTACTCTTGTGTCCTTTTAATCTTGGTGAATCCACCACACTGACAGAATCCTGCTTTTACTCTACGCTTAAAGACTGGATTTATTTCTTTGGCTTATCACGAAGAAAAAGATAAGTGAAACTGTACTTTCAGATGTATGCAATTTAGGTTCCATACATATTCAACGAGGTTTAATGCTTCTATAGTTTCCACTCTTGAACTTGTCAAAGCTAAAGCTAAACAGGGCAATTCTCTGGCATTTAGTCCCGGCAGTATTTTGCTAACATTCACTTTATCATAAAAAGTTCGTATTCATGCTCAACAATTTGATTTCTTGAGCATTGTTTGACATCTGCACCCCTTGCCATGTGCTGGGAACAACCACAATTCATACAAAATTTAGGATCACAACATGACTCAATTATTGTTTTTTTTCCCTCTTATTGCTCTCTATTATGGTGTTTCTATTCACACCATTTTGGGCTAAATCACTTCAACATAAAAATTGAACAAGTTTTCCTATCACTTCCGTCCTATTGCTTGCTGGCTGACAAGCAACTTTTGAAATAGTGTGGCTGAAAGGAAAACCACTGCAGAAGCTGAGAATCTGCAAAGATGCTTGATCAGAAGAAAAAGATAACCTCTGGCTGTCACCTGTTGTACAGACTCTTGGAACCAGAGATTTGGAGGAACCTCTGAAGGTGAAATCATCCACTTCCCCCATTCCACAACTTCTACCCTAAGGGAAGGCACTAGAATCTCTGGACCTCCAGGGCTGTCTTATTAAGTTATTTACTTATTGTAAAATTTATTTCTTTATTTTTTTACTAAAATATAGTTGACCTACAATAATACATTAGTTCCAGGTGCACAGCACAGTGATTTGATGTTTTATCCATTACAGAATATCAGCACGATCCACAGGCCTCCTCACTGTGTCTCACACTTCCACTCCAGCTCTCTTTCCTCTGATTTTATTTTTAACAAGTAGCTGGATTCATCTTTTAAAAATATTAAGTTAGATATCTGTCTACCATTTAAAACCTTCCAATGGCTCCCAAGGATTTAATCTATAATCTATACTCCTTCCCAAGGGTGTGTGAGGCCCTGCATGGCCTAGCTCCTGCCAAGTTCTATGTCTTGGTCTCATTCTATGGAACAGGAATGCCCCTTTCCTCACATCAAGACTCCTACATCACATTGCTTTATTTTCTTCCCAGTATAAAATGAATTAAGAGCTTTCATGGGGGTTGTGGGTTTGGGGGGACATCAGTGGTAGTCTTGCATTCTTTCTAAGCCAAAGTCAGCAGTTTGACTGGTCAAGCGTTAAAGATACCTTAGTTGTGACCATAGCCTGTGACCTTCAGGCTCCACATTTATTTATGAACACAATAGTTCTCTGGTCTGCTTGTCTGGGATCCCCACCACCAGACAATGAAAAGATGACCTCTTATTCAAAAGCAGGCAGAGCAGTCACTTACTTATAGTGGATCCAGACTCTGGCCTGTTCAGGGAGCTGATGATGACAAAGCCGAAACCCTCATTCTCTTTGCGGTGAATGACCACGTCACTGGTCTGCAGGCTGTGGGAGGCGAAGCCTTCGGGAGGAGAGGCGTTGCTGGTGGGGACGGCATGGTTACTGTTGCTGTAGGTGTTGGTGTAGGTTGCGTAGTCACTGCGAGGAGAACTGTGGTGGGTCGACACGGAGCCTGGACTCCTCCCATTCTCTGGGCAGGGCTCCCCTGGAACACACATCATACACAGGTACCTGGTTATTTAGCCAGAGTCTGAATGAACGAGCATCTCCTGTGCCCTGGGCACTGTTCCAGACGCCTACATTGTTATGAGACTGGTTGACTGGCTTCTAGTCTCCCAGTCTCTGGATGTGATGAGTATTAAAAGGCTATGAAATGGTTAAGGAGGCCCCTAGGTCTTGTCCCCTTCCACCCTTCTCAGCAAATGCAAGTAAAACCCCTCCTCAAGTCCCCCCCGTGCTGTTACTTGTTTATAAATTCTCCTTGGTAAAAGTACAACTCCCTTAGACAACACCTAGTTTGAAATATAGGGCTTCTTAGTTTCATGATAATAATTGATCTTAAGACAGATCATAAAAGGCCATCAAACAGGTAGACAGAATCCTAAACTGTACTACACATAAAACTTACTTAAAGAACTAGTACAAAATATGCATCTTCAAAGTCCACCCAAGAAGTTTTTTCAGTAGATAAATGAACAACTGAGCCCAGGAATTTAGATGAGGTTTCAAGGCCACACTTTGAGAAATGCTGATTGTAGCTGGGGCTAACAGGGGATGTCCATGTAAGAGACCTATTGCAATTTTACTAAACAGCCATGGTTTTATTTAATATTGTGAGACCCTGTTAGCCTTGAAGTGTTAATTCACTTTGTATAGGTGGGAAACACTTACCTTGCTCACTCTAGGATCGAATCTAACAATGATATCAGGCTAAGGAATGATGAACTTTGAATCTCTAAGGGAGGTGTTAGAAGCCTTGTTCATTTACATTCTGTATTATTACAAAATATAGTTTATATCAACCAGATAAACCAAGCCAATACTTCCATGAGAAAGTAAGTATATTTTCAGGGGGAAATGACAGAAAGTTGGCAGCCAAGAGAAGCTAGGTTTTAAATTGAAAGTTGATCTATCATCCAAGAAAGAATTTTGTTATTTTACAATAATACTTAGGTTCTGGTATTCTGATTAAAAAAAAACTTAAGCAGGCATGTAGAATGTTGTAATTAGAAAAATGACCATTTCATCTCCATCTTACTATTTGATTCAGTTTAGTCACTTGGTTGTATTTGACTCTTTGTGACCCTATGGACTGCAGCATGCCAGGCCTTCCTGTCCATCTGTACTCAAAAGATATTTATGGAATAGAGGGACATTAAGATTGAAAGTAATGATGAAAATAATGATAATTAATGATTCCTTTTTGGGTCTTTAGATATGGTTTCCTATTTAGCATACTGGAAGTTGTCTCATATGGCAAGTTAAAAATAATTAGCCAAAGATCCAATGAGCGCTTCTTACTTTAGCTGCAATTACATTCTGAAATGAAAAATCATTTCATTTCAAAAATCAAAGTCAGTTCAAAAATCAGGGAACAAGAGCACTGACTATAAGAGATGTTTTGTTACACTGAAACCTACAGAAAATGGAACAGCATTTACTAAAATACTTAGTTTTACAAATGATCTTTACAAAACTGTTTTCATTTCTCATCTGTAAGTACAAAATGAAGAAGATCCAGGCTGCTGCTTATTAACACTTGATAAATTTGAATTTTCTGTGATATTTACTCAATCAGGTTTTAATAAAATAAAGCAAATAGATGCCATTCATTTGTAAGAAATGTACTGAAGTGATAAAAGAAAAACAACAAAAAATGTCAATGTCAAAGCTTTTTCTTCTTTTCTACCAGAATTTCAAACTGCCTGTAAAATGAACCCTCTCCACTAGAAAACATCATCCAAAGACAAGCTGTTATTGTCTTGGTGAAGCATACATGTCCTTTATCAGTCCTTGCACAAGTTGGAAATAAAGTGATTAGAGATAGTCAGGAAGAAAAACAAACAATTATTATGCTGCAACATTAAATTGAAAAGCTCCCCGAGTTACTTGACCAAATCAGTAACTAAATGTCATAGGCAGTGACAAGAAAGATCTAATTTTCTGGCCGTCATGTTTTAGGGGGTTGAGAGCTGCAGTCGTCGGTACAGCAGCAACAAAGAAAAATTATCTGTCTTTGCAGTAAATGACTCACAGTGACTGCCACTGGTTCTAAAGGGAGAAAGAAAGACAATCATTGTCTAAGTCAATGCAAGTGGTCCCTGGGTGAGTGAAGGAGTCAAATACATTAACAGAATACATTTCTATTGCTTCTGGATGTCTCTTTCATCCTCTCCAACAATGTTCTTTATCTTTAACACCACGAGCACATTTAAAACCAGGGAGTTAAGACGACTTCCAATGACTGGCTTTGAGGAATAAAACTGATTCTATCCCATTTTTCTACCTGGCTGTCTCTAGACCCAAATGAGCCTGTCTTCTTTTTAACAACACTTCCTGGTATGGAGCATGAATAACATTGTTTTAGAATAATTTAGTAAAATGTCAGAAAGTGACTGAATACCATGTGCATTAAAAAAAAAAAACAAAACTAATTTCCAGGATCCCTGACTCATCCTCTGGCTTACAGCCAAATGAGTATACAAAATTCAGTCACTTAATAGCTACTCAAATCAAATAATTAATTTTGAGGTTTAGCTTCTGTTTGTCCTCACCAGTCATACTGGAAATCATCACTGTGCTTACTGGGAGAGAGAGTCTGTTTGGGAAGGCAGGTGTCATTGATAATGTCCTCCAGGTTGAGGTAGTTTTGACAAGAACAGTCAAGTGCTGGCTAGGAGCTGCTCCTGGTCTGCAGACCTATTAATGATTCCTGCACAGTGCTGGCCTAGAGTTCATTAAATGATTATTAAAATTAATTGGCAATATTTTTAAATAGGGAGATTTTACAGAAAGCTGGATTTCTAGTTTCTCTTGAAATATTCGTCTCCTCTGTCCATGGGATTCTCCAGGCAAGAATACTGGAGTGGGTTGCCATGCCCTCCTCCAGGGGATCTTCTAGATCCAGGGATCAAACCCACGTCTCTTTACGTCTCCTGCATTGGCAAGTGGGTTTTTACCACTAGCACCACCTGGGAAGCTTCCAATAATCAAGCTGGGCAATTGCTACCCCCTTGACTATGAAATGTGCAAGGCCCCACAGTCTCAACTACTCCCCAGTGTCTCCTATACATTCCTGATTTACTCATTTACCTGTGGAGTGAGGAGCATGCAGGGCCAAAGGGACTTGTTCAACCAGAGTCCTTGTTTCCCTTCAAGATCACCCGCTGGGTATCAGAACTCTCAGACTCTGTAACCAAGCAGCCCCTGCCTGCTTTCAGGGTGTGCCTGGGTCTCTTCTCAGGACTGTCCCCGGAAGTATGACAGCCCTGCAGATGTGTGTCTTAAAGCATGGCTGAGGCAATGGGGTCTGTGCATGGTAGAGCTTAGATATGTGCACTAGAGTGTCCACAGGCATAGTGCATCCCTGTGGTGCCCTCCCCATGTCAGGGGCTGGCCCACCCACAGGCATTTGATTTTATGTACTTCTGCTTTATGCTCAACAGGGCAGACAACTTATTTAAATGCTTATAGACAAAGGATAAGGGACTGAATTTAGAACTGACAAAAAGTATAAAAGTCAGGAGCAGGAAATTCACCCTAATCACTGACTAAACTTTTCACCCAGTTGTAAAGAAAACTTTTCCCTTTCTCAGCATCGGACCAAGAATCATACTTTCCCTTGAAAGTGAAAGTCGCTCAGTCGTGTCCAGCTCTTTGCGACCCCATGGCCTATACAGGCCATGACAGGCCATGGAATTCTCTAGGTCAGGATTCTGGAGTGGGTAGCCCTTCCCTTCTCCAGGTGATCTTCCCAACCCAGGGATCGAACCCAGGTCTCCCACATTGCAGGTGGATTCTTTACCAGCTGAGCCACAAGGGAAGCCTATACTTTCCCTTAGGTGTTAGCGAGAAGATGCTGATAGATTTAAGATGGACTCTAACAAGTTCTGATCGAGTCATAAAACTTTCTTGTACATCAGCTCTAGATTTACACCTTATGAAACTCCTCAGAGACACTCTTCTCTCAGAGGAACAGTATGTATTCAAAATAATGTGTCACTAGGTCGAGCATCTCAAAGCTGAGACATATAAATATTTATACTTTTAGTGTAACAATTAAAGCCACGCTTCTACTATCCTTGGGGAAAAAGCAGCTAAACACTGGAGCTAGTGGCATGGATAAGACAAATCTCAAAACTGGTTTAAGGTGCAAGATCTGTGCTAAAATTATCTGATAAAATTGGATACACCATTGGATGTTTTCATCTTTTACTCCACAATTTCTCACTTTCGAGTATCTAGTTTGCCATTGTCTAATTGAAAATTTTGCCTTTCTATCTTTAGTGTGTTATGTATGTAACATACATAATGTATATGTTAACATTTGAAGCAGGTTTCTCTGTTATTTTCATTTTTGCCCAATGTAACTAACTGGTCTATATTTCTCATAATCAATGTTGGTTTTTTTTTTCCCTTCTTGAGCATCAGCTAGGAAACCACTGCCTAGGGTCCTCTGAGGTGAAGCAGGACATTTGAACAAGCTGAAGCAAGCATAAAGCTGAAGGGTATAATCTCTATGACCTTCCTTCTTTCAGCTCTTTTTCCATTACAGTGCTCCTTTATGCAAGAAGTGGGTGACATTGCTTGTCTTCTTGATCATCTTCTGTCTCTTCTTTATTTAATTGCTCATTTTGCCTCAGCTTTGAACCATCTCATCATAAGCCAGGTTTGTACTTCCACTGCCTTGGCTTAGGAAAGCATAATAATTTTAACCATGATAATAAGAACCCTAGAAATGACATCTCCATTCTCATATCCATTTGCAGCTATCTCTTCTCACTGTTGAAGAAATGGCAGCTATGAAGAAAGGCTGTCTTCCTGTGCATATTTAAAAAATCTGTCCCATCCTATTTCGAGGCACTGACTTTCCTATCAAAGTATCCTTTGCTGAACTTAATCATTTTTAATACTCATAAAGCTTTCAAGGAAGAGTGGGTTGAACTAACTTGGAAACTTTTCTGGTGTGAATGAGCAGTCTGCAGTAGAACGTTTTCAAAAATTAAATGCACTTGAAATGCACTTGAACGCCTACATGAGTAAAGTTGGTAAGAACTGCATCAAAGAGCATCTTCATGGAAGTCACACAATCCACAAACTGCAAGAATACATTTTTGCAGTATTTGGCATACACTCCAATAGCTTGGGTTGATTAGAACAAAATTTAATTTGCAATGATCAGCTGGTGGCAAGAAGAGCATGAAATTATGTTGGTGCACTGGTTTTTGCACCTTGCAGTATATTTCCTTGTAAATCAAGTATCTTCCTAATTTATCTTTGGGTTACAGAACATATAACACAGCAAACATTTTATTAAAAATCATTCTGGAGGGTGAGAGAGAGTTAAATGTTAACCAAGCAAACACTGTCTTCCCTCCTGACACCTCTCCCAAGGATAAGGCATAATTCAAGGTGCTTTACTTCACTGGGTCAAGTGGTCTGCCATGAATTTCTGAAGACGAATGGCATCTCTTAGCAAAACCTCCATATGATACAAGATCTACAGCAGTCTTTATGGGTAGGGGATAACAGTACTTCTAACTTAGCCTTTTAAGTGATGGCTCTTGTTCTAAATCTACTTTCTAGAAGACTCAAAAAGGATTTTTAATTTGACTAGCAAACCTTATCTTCTTGAGTGGTTTAGAGCCTGTAATTAGCTGGTGGCCTTTTATAAAATTCAAACGTGTGATGATAATAGCACATGTAGAAGAGTCCTTATGTTTGGGAGTGACATTTGCTAAAGGTTGGTCTAATGTCTTTGAATTCACTGGACATGGGGTTGGTTGTAGAGTGTGGAAGGGAACTGGAAATGTTATAAAGAAAGAAGCCCTGGCTGGAGAGAAGGGTCTCTGCATGATCACTGACTCACTGCAGACCACAGGGTGATCTACTGAACCCCTGGGCCTTGATTTGTCATCTGTTACATGAGGGGTTTCACATTGCTCTTTCTAAGGTCCCTCCTGATTCTAGCATTGATCATTCTGTACGAGGAGCAGTAGGTAGCTAAGCAAAGAGGCCAGCAGACTCATGGGGCAGGTGACGACAGAACATCTTTGGCGCTGTCACTTCTATAGTTCACAGAGAAAAACGCTTGTGGTTTGGAACTATATTCCCACTGTTACTGAGTGCTCAGATGATAAAAAAAAAAAAAAGTATAATGCTTGCAATGAACATAATTCTTATAAATATAAATCTTTTTTGGGGGGAGTTGAGACATGATAAAGAGAGATAAACTGAATCATTATAATATGATAAGAGGGCTGATTTTAAAGTATGTCTTTGTGGATTCTTTTATGAAGCTGAGAAAATGGTTGCAAAGGGAATAATTACTTTTAATTTCTGTGCTTCATAACTTTGGAGTTATATGAACTGTGTTTTCTCAGAGTGACATATAGCTGTATTTTTCTAAATCAGGGTGATCATTTTATTGTTACCTTTTATCAGGCTCTATAAAGGAAGCTAGTTTTCCATCCTAGTTGCCTGGGTTACACTGAGGTTTTTGGCTTGTAAACACAATGAAGAACATTTTCAAAATCTATATTTTTCACTACTATAATGTTCTTCTTAGAACTAGCACCTACTAAAAAGCAAAGAGCATACACATCTTAAATTAGCCCCAGGCTTTGCTAGGAATTTTTTAATGACTCTATGGAAAATGTCAGCCTCAAAGACTGCTTGCTGCTGCTGCTGCTGCTAAGTCGCTTCGGTTGTGTCCGACTCTGTGTGACCCCAGAGACGGCAGCCCACCAGGCTCCGCTGTCCCTGGGATTCTCCAGGCAAGAACACTGGAGTGCGTTGCCATTTCCTTCTCCAATGCATGAAAGTGAAAAGTGAAAGTGAAGTCGTTCAGTCGTGTCCGACTCAGCGACCCCATGGACTGTAGCCCACCAGGCTCCTCTGTTCATGGGATTTTCCAGGCAAGAGTCCTGGAGTGGGGTGCCATTGCCTTCTCTGCAAAGACTGCTTAGAAATGTATTATACTAGTGAGGTGAAAACGTGCACTTTCAACTTCATTGTTACATGTGGAATATCTAGGTTGGTCTTTTCCCTCATAATATGGAAATTGATTTAAAATGTTGTTTCCAGTGTCCTGACCACGATTCACAAAGCATTACATCACCTAACCCCCAACTCCTGCTACTGGTTCGAGCTACCTACCTCCACATAGCACCTTTCTTCTCACAGTGAGGTTGACCTGCCCATTCCGGGCTGCATGGTGCATAAGGTCAATGACATAGCGGTGGGTCTTTCCAGCCACTGGAATTCCATCCACATAGACAAGCTCATCTCCTGGGTGTAGGCGGCCATCTCTGTCAGCTGAGCCCATGGCGATGACGGCGCCAATCAAAATCTAGAGAAGCAGTGAGAAGAAAAGAACATTTATGTTTTCAACTTTCTTTTTCCTTCCTATGTATGTATGTATGTATGTATGTATGTATGTAGTATTTAGTGGAAGATTTTATACTCTCTACCCTCCATCCTAAAGGAGATCAGTCCTGGGTGTTCATTGGAAGGACTGATGCTGAAGCTGAAACTCCAATATGTTGGCCACCTCATGAGAAGAGTTGACTCAATGGAAAAGACTGATGCTGGGAGGGATTGGGGGCAGGAGGAGAAGGGGACGACAGAGGATGAGATGGCTGGATGGCATCACTGACTCGATGGACGTGAGTCTGAGTGAACTCCGGGAGTTGGTGATGGACAGGGAAGCCTGGCGTGCAGTAATTCATGGGGTCGCAAAGAGTTGGACATGACTGAGTGACTGAACTGAACTGAACTGAACCCACTGAGTATGTACTTGAAAAATGAAAAATGAGAGGCTGAAAGGATGCTCTTCTAACTCTTCCAGGTTGCTAACTCCTCTTAGAGAAGCAGATGTTTGAACTTGCTCTTCATGGCCATAAAGTCTGGGGGACCCTTGCTAACTGGCTCATAAGTTACCACCCTTAACTCCAAATGTCTGATGCTACTGGCACTGCACATGGGTTCTAAAACGAAACAAACTAGGGATGAAATCCTAGCTACAGTTATTTGTGTGGCCATGGGCAAGGCCTTTGCACCTCTGTAAGCCTCAGTTGCTTCACCTGCAAAATGGGGAAATAAAATAATAGGACCTACTCCTATTTATGGAACTGTTGGGAGATGTGAACTAAACAGCACATGGGAAGCATTTAACTTTGCTCAGGGCACATAGTGAGCTCTTGAAAAGTGTCAGGGGAAACTGACTGCTGTGTATTATTAAATTCAGATAAAGGTTCAAAATGCTCTTCATCTTTTTTTATTTTGCTTTGAAAAGCTGGAGGTAAGGAGAAAACAAAACAAAACAAAGCAGAATTCGTGGCTGACTTTCCCTGGACAGTTCATTTCAGTTCAGTTCATTTTAGTCGCTCAGTCAAGTCCGACTCTTTATAACCCCATAGACTGAAGCACGTCAGGTTTCCCCGTCCATCGCCAGCTCTTGGAGGTTACTCAAACTCACTTCCATCGAGTCAGTGACGCCATCCAACCATCTCATCCTCTATCGTCCCCTTCTCCTCTCACCTACAATCTTTCCCAGCATCAGGGTCTTTTCAAATGAATCAGTTTTTCGCACCAGGAGGCTAAAGTATTGGAGTTTCAGCTTCAACATCAGTCCTTCCAAAGAATATTCAGGACTGATTTCCTTTAGGATTGACTGGTTGGATCTCCTTGCAGTCCAAGGGACTCTCAAGAGTCTTCTTCAACACCACAGTTCAGAAGCATCAATTCTTCGGCGCTCAGCTTTCTTCACAGTCCAACTCTCACATCCATACATGACCACTGGAAAAACCATAGCCTTGACTAGACGGACCTTTGTTGGCAAAGTAATATCTCTGCTTTTGAATATGCTATCTAGGTTGGTCATAACTTTCCTTCCAAGGAGGAAGCACATTTTAATTTCATGGCTGCAATCACCATCTGCAGTGATTTTGGAGCCCCCCCCCGCCCAAAATAATGTCTCTCAGTTGAACAGCTTATCTACTTTAAAAACTCAGTCAAATCTTCTCCAGGGACTTCCATGGTGATTCAGTGGCTGAGACTCTGAGCTCCCAGTGCAGGGGGCCTGGATTCGATCCCTGGTCAGGGAACTAGATCCCACATGCTGCAAACAAGAGTTTATATGCTGCAATGCAGACTGAAGATCCTACATACTGAAATGCAAAAAAAAAAAAAAAAAAAAATCTCCTCCAGATTTTTGCTCTGTTTCTTTGAATATTTTCTAGGAGCACATCCCTACACAAAGGATGTCCCCAGTTCTGCCTGCCGCCTGCAATGCTCTGCTGTTTAATGACTATACCAGGAAGTTTGGAGGTATACATTCGGGAAACGTGTATACTGTCATAAATCCATGAACTGGGGATTGCAATGAAAGGCACAACAGGGTAAGTCTTCTTACTTCCCATTAGAAACACTCCAATTAGTGTCCATTAGCAAGGCTTTTTTTTTTTTTTTCCTGTCACAGAGGAACGACAATAGCACTAAGTATTTTAGTTTTGCCCTTAAATCTACAATTTTTCCAACTCATGGACAATAGAGTTCAAAGGACTAGATTTTCTTTTGCCAAGCGGCTTAGGCTCACAGCATCTGTAAGCAGTGGCTATCATTAGTCTGATACTATTACAGAGGCTATATTCTAGGTTGTATTTTAAGTCTTTATAAAATGATCCTTTGTTCACAGATTGATTTTTTCAGGTACTAATTTCTCTCAAATCTCAAATCTGTGGATTCCAGTTAATCTGCAGTTGGTCCATCGTGACCAGCAGGCTTACATGTCTTCAGGTCTGTCTTCCTACTTGGTCACACTGCTCAGTGTGGTCTGTCAACACAGCCACCAGATTTGAATGTCCAGGCCTTCTCAGTTAATATGCGAAATTATGGTCTAGAGAGTTTTCTTTTTCTCCTGAGGACTTCACATTCTTGGTTCACTGAATAGGAATGAAAATCCACCCTCTCCCCCCAACCCACGGCTATTTTTTCCCTATTCCCGGGGGATGGGAATAGGGAAGTGGGGAGTAGGTTTGTTCCCATGTTGAATATTGGTGCTCTGATGACTGATTCATTATTGCTGTCATGGGAATCCCATCTCTGGCCTTGGATTGACTGGGCTGTGCCCATTTGCTGTAGGCCAGCAGTCAGGCAGGCTTCTGATATTTTCCATTTTCCCTTATTATCATGCCAGCCTGAATTTATGAGTTTCTTTCTAAAGATGGTCCAATCTATTCTTCAAAAGATTCAACCCACTATGGAGCACTTCAAAGATTTAGTAAGTGCTTTGTGCAAACCAGTGAAAATGAATGTTTATGTTTTTCCACTGCCCTGTGAAGAGCTGCATTTGGCTGGGTTAGCCCAAAGAAAATGCTTCAACCTTTAACTTTCCCGTGTGCCTCAGTGGGAGAGCTTACAGCTAGGAATAGAGAAAAAATGGCTAGCGAAATTCTTAGCTTAATTACCACCATTCAGCTGTAACTTTGATTTTAACTCATGAAAAGGAGTAAAAAAAATAGGTTACAACTAAGAGCTAACATTGCAATTGGGCCCTCTACAAAAATAGCAAAAACAAAATTTCACATCGGAAAATTCTCATACCTCTCCCGCTGTGGGAAAACAGCAAAGAAATACTCTTGAAGTTATCTTCTGTATGACTAGTTTAATAGCATCCATTAAACAGAGAATCCCAGCAAAACATCTGTTTTTTCTATTTGCTTGCTGTGATATGAAGTACTCTCCTCACTAAGTAATTCATTTATCTAGCAAATATTCATGGAGTCTAGGGATGCTTCTAGGTGCTAGGAACTCTTCAGTGAACGATAAACAAAAATCCCCATCCTAAAGAGTCATTCCAGTAGTCAGACAGTAAAGAAACAAAAAAACTATGTTGTGTGTTAGTAGGCATGTTCTGTGGAAAAAAATACACCAAGGTAGGATTATGGGTGGGTGTCAACTTTGTAGCTGAGGTGGTGTTAGGGCAGATTAGAGCAGGACTCATTGAGAAGCTGACATCTGAACAAAGACTGAAGTTCACTGGACACACTTTTTTTTTAAACTTGAAGGTTTAATCGTCAATCTTCGGTTTGTTACACCAAATCTTACAAATTCACTTATAGTGTATTCAACATAATACTTCAACATAGCTTATTATATATATTGCATAATTATTATATGCATATATATTATTGTATAATTAGATTGTATAATCCATTCTAACTTGTTTCAAAAAAAAAAGTTGCTATGGTTAAGAAACAAGCTTGAGCTGAGCTGAGCATGGGGACTGGAGTGGCATTAGGGCTGCTCACCCATGAGTCATATACAGAAGCCACACTCGCTCCTTCCTTCAGGAGCTGCTGCCTTTGCTGGGAACAGGCTGACCACCTATACTGTCTTTGCTTCTGGCTCTCACTGCTGGTGTCCTTTAGCCTTTGGCCAATTTGCACCTTCGTGTCCTGTGTTTCACTGCTGACACAGAGCCAGCTCTGTGCATCTATTCAGGAAAGAAAATAACCCACTTTTTTTCCCCTTTAATTCAAATATGCTTTGTACACTTGACACATTTGAGTAGTTTATTTCCTATCTGCCACTGGAACTGCAGGGACTAGATAATCTATGATTCCTCTTGCACTGTAACTCATATTGACTTCCATAAATATATATATATATATATTCTTATGTTCATCTAAGTTCTTGAAAACATACGTCAGAATATCTGATGCTTTAAATCAGTAGTTCTCAAACTTTACCGTGCACATGAATCACACCGTGAGCTTGTTAGAATTCTGCACTTACCCTGACAGCCTGATTCTACGGGCCTGGAGTGGAACCTGAGATTCTGCATGCCTACCAAGCTCCCAAGAGGTGCTGGGTGCCTCTGGTCTCTAAATCTGACACACTCTGAGCAGTAAGGTTCTGAGTGTTCTCATTTGGTCTGGGGGCCACAGAGTGATACACTGGTCATGTTCTATGTTCACTGAAGGACCTTCCCTCTGGTGTCTGGCTTGAGCCTCCTGCCCTATCGCACTGGTCACTTTCCAGGTCTGCTGAGTGCATGGTCAGGGCTCCCTAACTAATATAGACTTATATTTTCCTTCTGGCCTTGGGGACCCCTGGCTCCACTGGTTAGTGAGCCTTCCCAGCAAACACTCCACTCCTCACCTCCCTCTGATCTCACTGGATCCTTCAACCTCTGAGGACACTTCAGCCCCACTCATGAGCTTTCTCATTGGTCTTGAGAGAGTTCTTTATCCTGCCTCTCTTGCTTTGGCCCTGAAGAAACACCTCTGCGGAAAAACAGATCAAGAAAGACTCTCTTCTTTCCCAACCTCCCCCCGCCCCCGCCCTGGCCCCCGCCCATTCTCCAAACAACTGATCTGGCCTTATCTTTTCAACTGTCTTCTCTAAAAAAGCAAAAGAAGCAAAACCTCAACAGGTCTACTTTGTCTTATAGGTTGTAAGGGCACAGAACAAAATGAAGTATTTGATATGAAATAATAGCAATTTACATTCAAGTGGCTGATATCCCCGTAAGCCAGGGAGAAAACTAACACACACACACACAAAGAGAACAAAAACTAAGAAACAAACAAAGCCCAAACCACCTTTGCAGTCCTTTGAATTAGGCTTTAATTCTTTCCCAATTCTACCTAATGTCAGTCTAAACCCAGCAAGTCTGATCTGCAGGAATTATAGCCCAGGGCAACTTGACAAGGTGGCAAGCAGATTTCAGGCTCTTGCTTTCTGAAACTCTTTCACAAGTTTGCACCGGACCCTCATGCCAAGGCCTACGTCTATCATCGGCTCTCTCTTTCCAGTCACAGTTTTTCTCCACCCAGGTCTTTCTCCACTGCAGTGTTTTCCAAGGCTTTTCATCTTGATGCCTTCCCATCTCTTTTTAGATCACAGCTGGAAATCTCATTTTCATTCCTTTGTGGCAATTTTTTCTTTCTTTCTATTTCTATTGTTATTTAACTGTGAAAAGTATTTCCTCTTGCAGGAAAAATGCCCATACACTTTGAGCTGGGGTCCTGCTGTTCATTATTTGCTGAAAGCCGTGCTGTTGTGTTTAATGTGCACCATGAGATGTCAATACCATTTCATCTACATGGAGGCAGAAACCCGTTTGATATAATTTATGAGACCTCCTGTGGTTCGGGACCAAGTCACCTCACACACCTCTCCCTTTGTAGCACAATAGCAACTAAATGAGGCTAGTGCATTTTGGTTGCATGTTATCTCTGGACTTACAGTGACGGAGAGCAGGAAGGAAAGGCACACGGGGGCTCTTTATGGTAGATTCACCTTTCCTGACATGGTCTTTCAGAGGTGCAACATTCTGGCCTTCAAGACATTACCTTCTGGCTTTGAATGCAACAGGGAGATTTAGGCTTCTACTTTATGGTTTAACTGTAACATTGTAACTTGCAGCCTGATTGTGTTTTAAATTATTCAAATGAAAGAATAAACCAGAGTAAATCCAAATAAATGCAATAAGGATGATCAGCAAAACTTGTAATCTGAGGAGGCTTATAAATACTGGATGCCTGCCCACTGGAGGGGAGAAAGGACAGGGAACACAAAGTTAATGTTCAAAAGGGTTGGGAACCTGATATCCTGTCTTCTCACCCAGTAGAAAGCTGTCCTGAGGCTGGATGGTGCATCCTGCACTCACACACCTGAGCTTCATTCTGAGCAATATGTGTTTCATTTGGGTAACAATTCCATCTCTTCTGTTGTTACTGCTTTTGTGCCAGGCTAAGTTCAACTAGGCCTTTCCCTTCTTAAACCAGCTGATGCTATGCCTTCCCTGTGACTTAGTCATGCAATCCCTTCTACCTCTCAAGAGGGGGAGATGTGTGAAGGGAATACGGTGCTGTGAAGATGGTGCTAGTTTACCCACAAAGCAGACAAGCATGAGCCTATAGGGGTAGGAGTGTCCAGCAAAGTAAGAAGTAAGACTTGTGTATCTCAAAGACTGTATTGAAGTAAGCATTATGAGAACCTGAATTTGTTACTTCCCCTTACATTTATTTTGCAGTTTAATCTTTTACTTGCATTTATATATAGGAAAGGACTTGATTGTATTTCGGAGTCTAAAGACCAATTATGAACCTTTTATGAACCTGACTCAGTCTTCTGTGTGTGTATTAGTTGTTTGGTCATGTCCGACTCTTTGCAACCCTGTGAACTGTAGCCCCCGAGGCTCCTCTGTCCATGGCATTCTCCAGGCAAGAATACTGGAGTGGGTAGGCATTCTCTTCTCCAAGGGATCTTCCCAATCCAGGGGCTGAAACCAGATCTCCTGCATTGCAAGCAGATTCTTTACCGTCTGAGTCACTAGGGAAGCCCAACTTAGTCATACGAGGTACTATTTAAGGTACATCCTTTGTATCATAAAACACAATGAGTGTTTTATGGCTGTTATTTCAATACATGTTCAGAAGTCTAGCTTTGTTGTTTTTCTGTATATTAATGAACACTGTTATTTTATGTTTTCACTCAGATGTATTTATACAGAATTTCTTCAGAGCCCTTTCCAAATCCCCAATATTGTGCCAACTGAAGCTGAGTTCATGAACATCCTCTAACTGTAATCACCTAATTCAAATCTGGTGAGACTCTGCAGTGTTGAATTTAACTTATGTTGATCCCCATGTTTTCTCTCCCCTGTAGTTCTGATTGAAAACATACACAGTTCTGTGGTTCTGAGTCATCTCCTCATGTATATCTTCTGTCATATTGCATGTTTATCTGTGAGCTGCTGCCCAAAGAGACTGGGGGTCCAATACAATTAAATAACTGAAATACTCAAGAGGAATCCAATCCATTCTAAGAAAGAGTAATGTCTCTCTCTTAATGAAATGTGCATTGATGTATGATGATATACTGGGATGGAAACACTGGCAAGTTTTGGGAACTTAAATAGCAAGAAACACAAACCTCAGAAATTTTTATGTGAGTCCTAAACGACTTTCTTTTTCGTATCACACTGAATGATATTTCATCTCAGCCATACATATACAATATAACCCAAAGTGTAGAAATAAAGATAATTCAACTCACAGGCTGTCCAGGCTCATCTCCCCCGAGGATTCTGAAGCCAAATCCAGACTCCATCCTGCGAAGGTGAACATCCAGCTCCTTATAATCTGGACCTGGTATAAAGGAGATCCCATTGAGTAATGAATCCTGCCTTTTCCCCACCCCCTGAGGAACTAGACACACCAATGATAAATTAATTTTGTGGATGTGATTAATGAGAGTGCTGTTAAGAGTCAGTGACGAGCATAGAAATAATAAAAAAATATATATATATGGAGACAAAAAAGTACGCATTCCAAAATTAGGTAGTCTCTGGATTAACAGTGACCAGCCAAGGACATCACTAGCGCATTGCCATAGGCAGAAAGAGCACATACATTTTCTGAGTCGGAAAAAAAAAAAATCAATGCCTCTGTAATTCTTTATTTTCCTGAAATCATTGAGATTGCCCTCGAAAATTGGCTCCCAGTTTGGGGATGTTACTCTGACTAGGATGATTGTTTTAGAAGTATGAGAGAACAGATGGAGACACCCTGGAACTACCTGGTAAAGGATAGTCTAGTAATTTACTAATAGCTGTTTATGATTTGATGTGTTCCATTGAGTGTGTGTGTGCACGCGCACGCGCGTGCACTTGCATGCTGGGGGGTATAAACTTACACCTAATAGAAGTTGTTTCTTTTAAAATTGTTAAAGTTAGAAAACATAAAATTGAAACTGTTCTCTATTGAGGTTTGAGTGAAGTTTTAATTTCCTGAAAAGCTCCTTTAGGTTTCTTATAACTTATTACTAGAAATTTATGAGAGTTTAAGTGAACTCTTATCCCTTAAACAATTTAAAATGTGGAAGCCACTAGTAGATTGACTGCTGACTTCATAAACACATTCAAAATAAAGTTGATGAGGGATACTTTTCTGTAGTTAGCCGAAAGAATGGAAATGTACTTTAAAAAAAAGCTGAGAAATTCCTCTGAATGTCATTTTCAATTCTAGAATAAATAAGCTAAAACCATAAGAAATCTTTTGACTTTTAAAGGAGCATATGATTTAAATAGGATTTAACCTTCTCCCTTGCCCCTGGCCCTTTGAATCTTCTTCAGGGGCAAATGTCTCAATTACGACTGGGTTGTACACACTTTCAAAATCACTGTTAGGATGTTAATCAATAATCAGCAACTTTGGGGAATACTTATTAATGCCATCCTTTGCTTAAGAAGTATTTGTGGTCTCTGGGCCTTAATGGTTTAAAGGAGGTATTAAAACTGACAGAAGCAATTATTCAGTTAAATGTTAAATTCTTATTATTTAATCAGGATGGTTTTGGAAATTGGGATGGGACTTAAGATGAGACTCCTCGTGGGACAGGAAGCTATGTCTCAGTCATTTGGATGGACGGTAATAGTCATAGTTGGTGATGGCCTGGTAAATCTTTTCTAGAGTGTATAGTAAGTGAAGCTGAAGTAAGACAGGAAACAAAGTACAATGATATGGGGCTTGCCTTTGTGCCTCCCACCTGGCTGTGATTTCCCAGTGATACGAGGAAGGCAAGTCACTCACTTCTGAAATTTAGGCATATGCGTGTGTCTAGTGCTCTCAAGGGGAAAGAAAAGCTGAATCAGGCACCTATGTACATATGTATATATCATCCAAGACTATGACCTTCACGTCCTTTTATGGACAGATGCATGTAGAACCAAAGGCTTTCCCAGTCAACGATGAATATAAAACTCAAGAGTTATAACCAACTACATTTCCACATCCATTAGTCATCCTTTATGAACTGTATAATCATTCATATTTTAAAGATAAGACAACTTAGCAGAATTCAGTTCCTATTAAACAGTTAATTAGACTCATGTGGTAAAAGGAAAACGAAACCTTTGCCCTATACCCTACGAGTCTCAGCTGACTTTTGAGCTCAGTTTATCCTGAGATCTAGAACATCATATATGAAATCACACATTGGGGAGTGTGCTAAAACTTCAGGACTCTGGAGCAGGTGGAGCAGCCCTGCAAAACCATAGCAGGTAGCTATACTCTTCCCAAGGGAGGCAGAAGGGCAAAGGGAGATGACAGATGATGCCCAATCACTGTCCAAACCTCTAAATTTTGGTTACGGTATGACTGGTCACATCAATCTCTTCCCTAGGTTACTTTAGGCTTAGTGGACTCTAGACCATATATACATATATACAAATTACAAAGAGAGCATGATATACTTTTGTCACTTAAAACAACAGGGCTAGCATATGTTTAACCAGAACCTGCCATCTAATTGTAGATATTCTCATTTTTGCATCGCTGCTGAGTATGGTGAGAAATTGTTCCTCCAGTGGCTTCAGCACCAATCCATATTGCATGAGGAGCTCTAAAAGGAGTTTACTGTGTAATCCATTTTATTTGCTAAGTGTAACTTCCCCCCAAGGAAATGCTGAAATTGTAACAGTCCCAGTAATGGAATTTTGAGATGTGCCAATGTACATGGGAGTTGCCTTGTGTCAGAGAATCCTGTGATTCCTGGGGGAATTGGAAAGCTTTTCCTTAATGAATGATTCAGGACTCTTTTTTAATTAGGAGAAAAATACAGATGTTTGCTAGTTTTATTTAACTCTGAAGAAGTAAGCAGAGCACATATTTTCTTTCCCCTGTTCTTTGTGTGCACTTTGGTGACATTGCGATCCTTGGACTATTGCTCTGACTGCTCTGATTTCAAACATGGGGCAAAACACGCCAACCATGTCATCTTCACCTTCCATTCTTCCAGGCCGAGATGGCTAGTTTCATGGTACACGTACGCATAGAGAGAGGCAAAGAGAGACCCATTAAAGAAGTCTGCCACAGATGTGATTTATTTTTTATTTTTTTGTTAATTTTGGAACACAGACTCAGAGGCTGCAGGGCATGGAAACCTAAGAGAAATAGTCAACTGGATAAAAAAGTTTAAATGATAGATTGTGCCTTAGGGCAGTAGTATTGCGCGCGCGCGCGTGCGTGCGCGCGCGTGTGTGTGTGTGTGTGTGTGTGTGTGTGTGTGTGTGTGTGTGTGTG